>NC_060287.1:20058108-20402445 GCF_021613505.1 Equus quagga
CAAAGTTCTCAACATTGTCTTGGCTGGAAAGAACATCAGACACCATTACTGTACAAAAGATCAAATCTCCAGCCTGTCTAATGATGATCAATCTTTATTTGTGTTAAAAATCATAATTAGTCTAATTAAGTGTGCTGTGAGGTATGATGTTTCCATTCCATTCAAACATACTCATTTTACAGTTCAGGATATATATAAATTTTAAAGAATATCCTGGACTTATTGAAGGAAACCCTAATTAGTCCCCATTACATTAAATTTACATAGATCATTTAAATAAACTTCCTCAATTGCTGAAGTAAAGATTGAGAATTAAGGAGGAATTGATGAATTCCGGCATCAATTTCAGACTGTTCTCTCTTTGACTTGTACTCGCAAATGTGTTGTAAATGTTTAACAATTAGCCCTCTGGGAGGTGTAGGGAAGCCCTGACTTTTAGGATTTGTTGATTGCCATGGAGTAAATATTCTCATCATAGCTGATTATAAGGTACCTGAAAGTTTAACAATAAGCTCCCATGAGCCCATGGGAGCTGACTCTAGCCTACCCTTGCTTGTACTCTTCCTATAGAGGAAAGACATTGCATTAATTAATATTTACTCATTTGGTTATTCCTCTAACCACTACATATAACCTTAGAGCTGTTCACATTTCCTTTTTCTATTGTTCATTCCCCTAAAATGTTCTAATTGTCTATGCTAAATTGTTCTCTGTATACTTCATTTCTATACAATATTGAATGTTCAATATTTCCTTGAAGGAGATAACCACATGCTTGACAGTTTTTGCATTTTTCCAATGTTATTAGAATGTATGGGGAAAGTTGCAACATCACAAATGCTATTGGTTATAATGACCATATGAGAGTAAGGATCTGCTTACTCAAGATTAAAAATCTACAGACTGTACTCCCATCAAATGAATTGCCCTGTAAAGCTTCATAGAAGCTGACCACAGCCCCAGTGCCTACAACAATCAATTCAAGTCCACAACTAGGATTAGTCATCAATACACCGATTGTTCCAGGACAGAAGCTGATGCTTCCCCAAATACACATATTAAACTGGAAAAAGAGGGTTAGTATGTTAGAAAAAGAAGGTTAGCTGCTACCACATCACATTGGTGTTATAACTCAAACACTAATCCTAGTAGAAGAGAGACGACTGCTTCGTTACAAATTCAGCTTAAATGTCCCAAAGACTTATGGTCGTGGTCTTTCTCCATGATTCAGAGATCTTGCCTTCTCAAATCACTGTATACTGTTTGCCAGTGTGATGGAGCAAAAGGGATCTTGAACATGTGCTGGAGATTCCTGCTATGTGAGTTTCCCTCTGTGTGCTGTTCCAGAAGTCTTAAAGTATTTATTGTTTGGGCATTTGCCTTTGTTTGCAAAACTCCGTATGACAGTGATCTGTGAGGAGCATGATCTATCAGTTTGTATACAGGAGAAACCCGAATCTGGCTTATTTCGAGGCTCTAATTTGAGGAAAATTATTTTAAACTCATAAAATTTTATTAAAACACTAAATAGAAAAATTTCTAGGGATCCATATTAGAGTATGCATTCAGTTTAAATTGCAAGTTTTTCAAAAATCAAATATATTCTAATAATTGCCCATAACCTTCAGTATTAGGCACTGAACTAACGATGTTTGGAAAAGCAAGAGGTCTAATTGTCCATTATCCCGCCACCTTAACATTAACTTTGCAGAAGTAGCTACTAATTGCCAGACAGCAGAGTGTAATACTCCTGAAAGTGAGATGCTCTTCCTCTTCTCTCCTTTGTTTCTGAAATTTATTCTCAAGTCTGCCTGAGCAGGCCATTAGCACCTCCGAAAGAAATTAAAGGAAACACACAACAGCTGCATAAATTATTTGTTCATAAATTGGCATTCTTGGAATGGAGCATTATATAATTTTTCCACCTTAGATAATCAGCTGTACCTAACTTGGCTTTAGTTTACACTTGACTTTGAAATGTGGTAAAAAAGTTGGGATTCAAATGAGCACATTATCCTTGATTTTGTCTTGTGAGCAACTAAAGTCCTTTGTTTGGAATGTGTACTGCTATTTAACCTAAAGGCATATTTTCTTAATTGCACCATTTCTATCATACCTATTTTGTTTCTTTGGTCCACAGGATATATTTACATGTCCTGAATTACTGTAATTACTCAGCTTATCTTTTCGTATGCACACTCTGCACCTGGATAGTTTATTTGCATATTAGGGACATCTTTCTGTCCCCTGCTGCTGTAAATTGGGACAAATAGGACTTGAAATCACAGGAGAGAAGAATCATCTCTTTTCTTTCTCCCATTAAATCCTGCTCTGTTAAACACTTAAGCCGACCCCTTGTCTCTACAGAAATGGGACTTTTCACAATAATTTGTAAAAAAATTTCTGTGGTTGGCACCATAATTTCCTTGTGGGCTTTATCCAACTAAACGAGAGAGAGAGAGAATTTTTTAAATGCTCACCTATAGATATCCATCACAAATATTTTCCTTAACATGAGAATGACATTTGAAAAAATTATTTTGCTACATTGAATCTTATTTTTTTGGGGGGGGTAAACATATTTTAAATGTATTGGTTTGAACAGGCTCACCTGAGACTTTGTCTTTAAAACAACTTGTAAACATTTCAATTTAAATATGTTCCTATTATTGAGAAATCTGTGGAGATACAATTTAACCAAAATTTCACGATTTTTTAATGATCTCAATGAAATGTTGACTCCTTTTCTTTTGAGCTGAAATTTACTTGAAGTATATCTTTGTTTCTCTATTCTTGATGAATGAGGGAAACAAAATAAGAAGCTGGTTTTCCTTCTCCCTTTTTAGAATTCTCTCTACATCCTTAACTAAATCATATCCAGACTTGAAAGATTCTGCCCCAATCATACTTTCTCCATAAAATTATACCTCATTATCACATGCTACTTTAACTTTGGCTTTAATTGGGATCCTATAACACATCAGACCTTTAGTTTTTTAACACTTCTATTCGTTCTCCTCTTACATACTTTACCACAAAGTATTGGTGTGAAACCATAACTGACTAAGGACTTTGGAAGCAGAAGACTGATTTCAAAGTCTGAATTTGCACTCTTTTCTTAACATTCACTAACTATATGGCCTTAGTCACAATCACATTTTGTCTCTGTGTTTGGACTTCCTCATTCAATAATAATAACTAAAGCAAAAGAAACCTTTTGAGCATCACTGGGCGTATAAAGATGAATAAGACACAACCTCTGCCTTCAGCGAGAAAATAGAAGTCTTGTCTTTAGATTTAGGCAAGATAAGTTTGAGTTACTCATTCTGGCTCTTCTCCAGGAAACCCCACCCCCATGGCTAGGAACCTACTGGGCCCAGATGTGCCCTGCCAGAGTCCTCCTTTCTTAACCATTAGCTGGGTATATATGATTTTAGAGCTTTTTGCCCGGCAGCCCTGGGGCCCCATGAAGGGCATGCATAATCCTCTACTTATGCCCACTCTTCAAAGGGCAAAATACACGTTTAATGTGCATTCACAAGGCCTAGGCAGTGGCTGAGAGAAAACTATTTATAATGATTTGGATAGAGTTAGACTTGTAGGCTGGCTGTTCAATCACATGTATGCACATTAGGCACCTCTGGGGAGGGAAGACAAAAAGAGCAGACTGCAAGCTACAGGCCAGGAAATTTGAGACATCGAAAATTCAAAATTTGAATCTAGAGTTACAGTCACTATGAAATATTTATCAAGATAGCTGGGCAAGATATGAGTTGCTATAGAAGTCGATAGCTTAATTGATAATTTTTACTTATTTAAATATATAAAACACAGGTCTCCAATGAACTCCTGTCTTATATTTATCTCTAATCCGCAATTGAACCCTTGCAAATACTAAATAAGTATCTGATAAGAAAGAATATCTAACTCTATTTAACCTAAAGTAGTCAGAGTGGCTACTTTCTTTTGGCTGGAAAGAATGCTGAATCTTAATATAGAAGGATAAATAGAAAGTACCAGTTAACTAGTATAGAAGCTGGTTTGGTCTCAATAGATCCAGATGCTTATTTAATGTTCCATGAGAAGACAGCCAGGTCGATGCGGAGAGCAGTCTTGTGTTCAATAAAGCCAGATGACAAGTTTTAAAGAGACGTTGGCATTTTTATTTGCTGGATCAAAGTTTCTTAGAAATACTAGAAAACGTTATCTGCTGTGGTTTTTATTTCCTTTTGTTTGGCTTCACAGCTTTCCTTTTTGCCCTTCAAAGAGGAGAAAGGAGAGAACCAGCGTTGTTGCAAGCATATATTACTGAATTTTAATCACTGTATAATTCTTTCTGGCAAGATTATCTAAGGCTCACAAGTTCCTTCAAGTAACACTTTTAAAGGTCTATCAGATTGTGAGGCCAAAGGGCTATATCAACAAATGCTTTTATTAATTCAATTTTTCAATATGGTTGAAATGTGATCTCACCATTTCTGTGCAAGCAGATTAAAGTCATAAATCTGAGTTTATCACACCACCTTGGAATTAAACAAGAGAACAACAACTCCCCTTTCAATATGAGGACAAAAAATGGGAAAGTTAAACATATCAGGGTCCAAAATAGAAATTTCAAAGAGCAAATTTCCAATCTCTGAATTTGTGCAATAGTGTGAGAAGATGAGATAAAGAACCTGACTAAATATTCTGCAAGCTGAAGGGTCAAATCAAAGATGAGATGTTACTGGCCAGGCTACTTGACCACACGCTGAAGTCCACTGGATTCTGGTCTGAAACAGAGGTCAAAGTCAGAAGATAAAGATGCAAAAGATAAAGTACGTTTTCACTACTACAAGTTTAATGTAAACAATATTTAAGTGGGTGTGAAATCTAAGTTTTTAGCTCTATTCTCTTTTCATCTCATTTTCTCAGATAACCATCCATTCTCAGCTTTAGACTCATGAATAGTTTAGTTACTTTGGATTGAACGTAGCTTAAACTATTAGACTAACTCATCTCTTAGCATTTTATTTAAAATTTAGCACATAGTTAGCATTCAAAATCAAGGAAACGAAAACTGAGAGTGGGAAGGATAAAACCTACAATCTTCTTGTTTTTCACCCCATTGATGAGGAATTTTCTTTAAAACCCCAAGCAAGACTCTGAACTTCAAATCTTTCTGCATTAAGTTTCAGAAAGTTGTTTTATTCAGCGTATTCCTTCCTTCCATTGTATTAATTTTAGTTACATTTACTTAAGTTCTTTCTTTAAAGTCACCCCACATTTAATTCTGAGTCTATCAATATAAAGGCTATGGCAGAAACATACAAAAAGAAAAGCAAGGAAGTGTTCACCATAAAAATTAGGACAGAAGATAACTTCAAGGAGGTGGGAATTTTGATTAAAAAGAGGCATATGGCGGTTGTCCCGTTCTGAGAATATTCATTTGCCTTAGTTGCATGATTGTTTTCTTTATAGTGCATTTGTGCTTTATGCATTTTTATTTATATATACTCTATTTCATTATAAGAAGGTAAAAAATCCATTTTGTCTATTAAATTATAGAGTTTTTGCAACACGATTATACTCTGCCTCTAGAATATAGACTGTAGACAGACACATATGTTTAATCTACTTCTTGAATTCAAGTAAATTTTGAAGATGATTTATTTTCTCTCTCCATGGAGTTCCTGAGGATGTTTATTCTATCAAGGATAACAGCCAATCAGCCAAAGTTTAAAATAAGAGCTGCTGCACAGCATTCAAGAAATCTTTCAGAAATCATCTAGTCTCAGAGTACAGATGGAATACATCTAACTGCCATGTGAAAATATTTTCTGATTATGAAAAAAGGAACATCATATATTAACTGAACAAAAACTATCATTAAAATATAAGCTTCTTTATAAAAATAAAATATTGCATAAAATAATCCATTATAATTAAACTCATCTCTATAATTAATCTAATTTTATTTTGATATAAATTTAGATGTTCATATACTCAACTTGATCAGTACCACATTTAATAAAATAAAGAATGCTGACTCAGCTGTCACCGAGGATTAATTTTGCATTGCAATTTCAATAAATGGTCAACGACTTTGATCAAATTCAAGGAAATGTATTTTGTCTTGAAATAAATTGGTATATGCAAAGGAATAAAATTGTTTCCTGTGCAACTTCTTCTAAGACATTTATGTTGGTGTTGGTGTCAAAATCTGTTTCTCTAGATGTATTTGTGGTAGGAAATATGTGTGCATTTTTCAAGCAGCCAAAATAGTGGACTGTAACGTTAACCAAGACTATCCGGTCAAGGGGCTTGCGCAGTGGCATAATGGTTAAGTTTGCGGGCTCGGCTTTGGCAGCCTGGGGTTCGCAGGCCTGGATCCCAGGTGCAGCCATGCTGTGGTGGTGTCCCACATATAAAATAGGGGAAGATTGGCACAGATGTTAGCTCAGGGCCAATCTTCCTCACCAAAAAAACAAAAAAAAACTCTGGTCGAATAACCTCTAACCATCTTTATTGTTGAGGGAGAGTATTCTAACAATATATGTGAAATGAAAATACATATTTACCCTCCTCCTTCTTTAGTAACTTATCCCTTAGGCATGTGCCTGAGACTTGGGCAACGGACACTCCATCTAATACTTAATTGTTGAGAAAGTAACACAAAGTTGCAGGGGCAGTTGGAGGTTAATAGTTAATTGTTTTTTGTTAATCTTTAATGTAATGTAATTTAAAAACATAACAAATAGTTGTGTTAGTTGAGCTGATTGTTCAGAGGCAGAAGGAGGAAGGGCTCAGTGTAGCATGAAGCGTCAGCGACAACAGTGGTGTTGCAGCAACTACATCCCAACCAGAGAGTTCTTGATGTTTCAGGCTTGATGTGTTCTTGACCTCACTTAGTTTCTGGACAATTTTCAAGTATTCCTCACATTCTTTTGAAAATCCTGCTTATGCTTAAGTGAGGTAGGGTCGTTTTCTCTCTGATTTCAACCAAAGACTGATTTGTAAAGGGAGAAAGCATTCTTTAGCATTGTATTATTTAGCACTGTGTTGTGATATATTGTATGTGATCATACAGCATCATGTATGTTTTTTACTGCTATAGGTTCCTCTTCCTTTGCCTTACACACAAGGGTCATAGTTATTTTAGCTTGCATGGTTACCCCTTTTTAAGGAGCTTATGTTTTATGTGTGTCTTCATTTTTCAAGAAAGAATTACATTTGCTAGGTTAATGGCAGGTGATTCCTTTGACCTTGCATAATCTTAGTAATCAAAATTGAGGAAACCTCTTGGGCCACGAAGACATGAGAAAGCCCTGGCACGTATCTCTTTTAGACACTCACACATGGAGAAAAAACCTGCAAAGTGTAGTTTTGCTGGTCTGTCATCCACAAGGATGTAAGACATAACATTTGTTTCCCCTTCAACACACAAAATGATAATTACACTTTTTGTGGGGTAGGGCTAAAACAGAAGAAATGTGAATGAAATCGGACAAAAATAAAATTAATTACCAGGCAACTTGAAGATAATTTAATGAAATAGTTGAAAATATTTTTTGTAGGAAAGCGATTTTCTAGATATGTTTTGAAGGTAGCCCTTGCGTTTTCAAGGGTTTCCTCTCCTAATATTTATGACTATCTGCATATAAATTAAACTGAAAAACCTATTACCAAAATCAATTTCTTAGAAAATTACTAAAGGAATATCCCAGAGCTTAGAGTCTAAGAATTCACACTAATTCTGAGACTGTACATTCCTCATCCTATCCATCCCTAGGTTCATGTCCACTAGGAGACCCTTAGCTTTGAGCACAGCTACACATGGCAGAAGACAGAGAGGAGTAAAATACTCCCCTTTTTGCACAAAATGAACCTAAAAATTCTGTATTACTTTTGATGTTTTATATAACTATTAAGAAAAGATTGTGCAAACTCCAAGAGATTTTACACATTCAGTGGGGAAGATGAGCTTTGGCTAATAAATATATTTTGAACTTTGTCGGTGGAAAATTTAGCGCTATTATCTACACGAGAAATGTGGAAGCTGTTTTTTAAAATTGCTACAAAGTAATAGGTCTAAGAAATAAGAGGCAGTTTTGAGCCATCCACGTGAAAGAGAATCAGATAAAATCTTCAGCCACTCTAATTAGCATTGGTTTATGTCATTGCTGACTTTAAGAGTATCTATTGAAACAAAAGAAAAATCAAAGATGAGAAAACCAAGTAATAATATTTTAGATATTTTATTCTCAGTTTATTTTTAGCACAGTATGATTTTCTCAAATCAACTATGATCTGTTAGGCATAATTATGATTCAAATTGATTCTTAAGGTTGTCAAAAAATGAACTTGTGGGGTCAGCCTGGTGGTGTAGTGGTTAAGTTCATGCATTCCGATTCAGCGGCCTGGAGTTTGTAGGTTCAGATCCCAGGTGGGGACCTAGCAGTGCTTTTCAAGCCATGCCGCGGCGGCATCCCACATAAAGTGAAGGGAGACTGGCACAGATATTACCTCGGCAACAAACTTCCTTAAGAAAAAAGAGGAAGATTGGCAACAGACGTGAGCTGTTTCTGACATTGTACAGTCTACATGTACATTTTCAGTAAGAATACAATCAGTATGTTGCAGTTGCCTTTACTTATTAACATTACCATTAAGCAATCATATCACCAATTATGTCATATATGTATATATATATATATCAGTGTACACGTGGTTGATTTACTTTGTGGAATTTTATTTCTATCATTACTTTACACGACTTATACTTTCTGGTTAAAAAAGTGTTTATTTCTGTGACAAAAAGTGGATCCAACAGTTCTATGAAAAATCTGATATCTTTTGAAACTTACACATCACAGAATTTTAAATTGCTAATGGCATTGATTTTTACTTCATAAGTCCTTATTGATCTGCAGTGAATTAAAGTGTAAATTGCAGTACTGTGGATACACACAATATTTTACTTTCTAAGAAAATCTATAGAACTTTTAATTTTATTAATGAAGTGCCATAAAAGATTGTATATTTTTATGGGGAAGGGTTAAATGATCCTTTTGTGCATTACAAAAATTTATTAAAACCCCTTTTAAAATACAAAATATTAAATTTACAAAAGAGTATTAAACACAATTGTCTTAGTTTCCCAATGAGAGGATTCAATGCAGTCACCCCAGTTTCGAAGATTTATGTTCCCTCTTTGACTAATGCCATGAGAGTGGGTTTTGTGACTTTTCAAAAAGAAAAAAAGACAGAAAATACGAGGTGGTATTGTTGTGCTTTCCCTTCTATCCCAATATTTTCCATTAATTACATGTTAATCAATAATGCATAAAAATCAATATCAATATCTATTCCATTACCACATGAGTCATTCTAACTTTTTCCCTTGTTTATCTGTAACCTTCTTCAATAGTGAGAATCCTGGATCCCTCCATTCCCCTTCCATTTACTTAACTTTTTAATCCCAGTATCTGTCTATACTGTTATCAGAATTGATAGCCTATACTGCCATGGGAATTTTATCAGCTAGAGTACAGTGCTGTGTACAGCTCTTTTTAACATTAGTTTTTCAGATTCAACTCATTTCCAGAGGTACTTAGGCCAGTACCCTTTTCAGTAACTCCTTTCCATCAATTTCTTTAATTTATTAGTAATATAGTTCGATTCTTTTGTCAGAGTCTCATTCCTTCCTGGGATCCTTCAACATATATATATATATATATATATATATATATATAAACTATATAAATATACATACATTTAATTTTAATACATTAAGATCCATTCTCTCTGCTGTAAATTTCTGTTGTATCAATGCATACACAGTATCATGTATCCACAATATAGTATCATATAGAATATTTCATCACCCTAAGAAATACCCCATAGTTAACATACTCAACATTCCTTCTCCCCAAATCCTTGAGAACCACTTACTTTTAACTGTCTCTCTTATCTTGCATTTTCTAGAATTCCACATAAATGGAATCTTAGGGTATGCAGTCTTTTCACATTGTCTTCATTGACTTAAAAATATGTATTTAAGAAATGTCCATGTCTTTGATAGCAGGAAAGTTCATTCCTTTTAATAGTGGGATAGTAGTCCATTCTAGCTCTATACCAGAGTTTGTTTACCCATTCACCTATTGAAGGTCACCTTGGTTGCTTCCAGTTTTTGACAATTATGAATACAGATGCTATAAAGGTTTGTGTGCTGTTGTGTATGTGTGTGTGTATACATGAATTTTCACATCAGTTGAGTAACTATCTAACAGCACAATTACTGAGTTATACTGTAAGACTATGTTTAGCTTTGTAAAAGATTGCCAAATTATCCTACAAAGTGGCTATGCCATTTAAATTTCCATCAGCAGTGAATTACTGAGGACTCTTGCTGCTCCATATCCACATCAACAATTGGTATTATCAGTTGTGTTTTTTTTTTTATTTTAGCTGCTAAAATAGGTATGCAGTGATAATTCCACTGTTGTTTTAATTTGAATTTCCTTAATCATAAATGATATTGAGTATCATTTCATATGTGTATTTTCCATTTATAGCCTTTTTGGCACAATTTCGGTAAATTTTAAAGAACAAAAATCAAAGAAATCACACACCCAAATTTAATTAGATACAATGCCACGAAGGACCTATGAAAAATCATAAACAAATGATCTTAGTATAAGATCAGGCATTAATTTGATTAAAAATGACAAAATGTAATTACTTTCGAAAACATGAGATAACTGAAATAGACATGATAACTTCATGCCACACTTTGTTGAATATGTTCAGAATAAAGTGAGTAAATTTCACCTCCTTTCTGGAGTTATTTTTGAGGTCGAATTATCATTAAGTTACTTTCCTGAAGGATGTCAAGCAGTGCTACGATAAAGGACTTATCTCAGTTTGAGCAGAGCCTTTATCTGCCTTACTGATCTTTTTTAAACAAGAACTACTGAAAACTACTTGGCCCATAATTAGTATATACTTACAGAAGGCTGAAGGCAAAGAGAAAGAAATTTTTATAAAGAGTCAAACTTACATAAAATATTTGAAGAAAGATTGCTCTATGGTTTTAAGTTGCTCATTCATTCACATTTCATTCAACAAAATAAGTTTTTGTTTGGTTTCTGACAAATCAAAAATTCATTTTTTTCTTAAGTAGGTTACCTAATTCAGATATTATTACATTTTATTTCTTAAATTATAGTGTTATTCAATTCATTATATATGTATACTTTACAATATATTTAACAATACATTGAATTTTACAATATATTTAACAATATATTGAATAATGACTGCATATTTTGCCCTGTTCTAGATGCTGGAAGTTATCAGTAAACAAGAAAAGCCAAAATCCCTGCCCTTGGGCTTTACATTTTCGTGGGAGAGTTAGAAAATAAGTAAGATTAATGTATAAAATATACATTATGCTAGATAGTAATATACATTATGGAGTGTGGGTTTTTGACACGGGATTTTTGCCATGTAAATATTTAATTTTTACATGGGGTTGTGAGAAAGGTTA
Source organism: Equus quagga (assembly GCF_021613505.1). Classification (NCBI taxonomy): domain Eukaryota; kingdom Metazoa; phylum Chordata; class Mammalia; order Perissodactyla; family Equidae; genus Equus; species Equus quagga. The sequence goes on from NC_060287.1 coordinate 20,069,639, forward strand.
ATCCAAAATTTTCAGTAAAGACCTAAAGATAATGAGAGTATTGTCCCTGCAGATATCTGGAGGAAGAGTAAGTACAAATGTCCCCAGGCAGCTATGCTTCTGCTTAAACAACAGCGATGAGGTCAAAGTACCTGAACTGTTGCTTCACAAGAGGGAGACTAGTAGAAAATGTCAAAGTTATCCCCTTGTTGAACTGTTTTCAAGGTGAGATGAGGAGACATTAGAGGTTTATAGCAGAGATATGTCATGCTCAGATACATGTTTTCACAATGATCATGCAGACTGCTTTGTTGAGAACAGACTGAAGTGGGCAAGGAAAGACTTAAGGAGACCAAATAAGATGTTATTTCTTTAATAACAGGGAAGGAATTGAAATGGACCAGGATTGTGGGGTGCAGCTAAAGAGAAGTCCCCAAATGCTAGGTATCTTCTAGAGGTCAATTTGATAGAATTTTCAAACAGTCCTACTGTAGGATCTGAGAAAGAGAGATTTAATGAAATCATCAAGGATTTTGGCCTGAATAATTTTAAAGAATGGATATGCCTTTAATGGAGATAAGGAAAATTGCCAAGGAAGACTTGGGAGCAAATCGCTTTTGGCTGTATTAACTTGAAGATGCCTATGTGTTATACTCTTGCAGATGGTAAATCAGATATATACATCTGCAGTTCAGGGAAATTGCTTGAGCTTGAAATATCATTTTTGAATAATCTGCATATTGATGTTATTTAAAATCAAATGATTGCATGAAAATATAAAACAATGAATATAAAATAAGGTCTTAGCTTTGGGAGAGAATAAGAGAAATAAGGGACATTTTGTCTGGTTGCCTAGTAAGTTCATAAGCTAGTTACAAAGGTATGACAAGTTGGCAGAATGTAGTGTAAGTAGCACAAAATAATGGTAATGAGACCAATATTATCATTGTAATAATCATTTCTTCCCTATCAGTAAGGGAAATAGAGTGACTCCAAGAATTGTGTAAATAGGGGGGTTAATATGCATATTAGAATTTAGAAAGTAAACATTTGGAAGATGAGTTAGAGGATCAGAAAAACTAGCCATGAGACTGGGAGCCCTGGAACCGATGGTCAGTTAAAAATTTGTGGAAAATTTCAAGAAACGTTGTGTGTCATGACACAGCACTAAAAGGAGGGGTCTCAGGAAGAGTTCTGTGGAAGCCACTGCCTCTGCTGAGCTGCCACTTCTGGGACTCAAACATAGAGTGGAAGGACAGCAAGCATATGCTGGGACATGCATGTCATCTAGATACCTTTATATTCTCATCATCTCTAATAACCTTACACTTCTAGGAAGAGTGGCCACTTCTGCTTTTCAAATCTCTTGAAAATACCAACTCATTGACCGAATCTAACCTGGACTACACAGAAATGGGATTTAGAGAACGTACTCAGCTTTAGACTTGAGCAGTAGTGCAAAGGTAACAACTCAGCATCCATACTCAGTCCTTTACATTAAACTTCCAAACAAAGACATCAGCAATATCATACTTCTATCAAACATGATGCAACCATTGCATAGACATCAAGGAGACAATAGCCCTCTCCCCGAGAGAATATTCACAACATCTCAGTTAGTTCATCTTTGAATAATGTTCATTCTTTTAGCTAATATTAAATACTGATATTAAATACTTTGAAATTAAGTATTGAGATATAGGGATAACCAATATTAGCATACTTTATTTTGGCAGTAAAAGAGAAGGGTAATGCAAAAGAATCAGTTAATACTTACAAGTAATTTTTCACATCAAATCACGTAAGATATGCTCATAAATCCTTATTTCTTAAACTCTTCAAATGGTCATAGCAGGTATTTATAAATTCTTTCTACCATATCTGCTTTGCTCTCAGCAAGCGTGCCAAATAATTGTGATTCCTTGCTTGATGGGTTGACAACACCTTTTATTCCTGCAGAGTCTGTGTCGTTAGCAGTCATCTCTTTAATATATTGTTGAATTGTATTTTAATTTTAACACAAGCTTTAGAGTAGTAAGAGGTCTCCTTGAAAGTATTCTGATTCTAAGTATATTTCTCCCTGCCCACACTGTGTAGCAGCAACCCAACTTTTCTTTGATAGTAACAATTAATCATCTAGGCCAATACAGTAACCTTTTCTGTGTCTGTGGGCTCAATAGAGTGAGGAGCCCAAAGTAGTTAAATGGTATCTCAGCTTGTAGTTAAATGTAATCCTGACCCTTCTTGGAAACTATCCTCTAACCACCAGAAGTTAAAGGTCAGGGATGGGAAGCCAAAATGTGGTTAGTAGATAATCAGGGTTAGTAAAATGAGTAGCCGCTATTATTTCTACCACTTGAATTCTACCTGTGTGTCTTGTAAATAGGAAGAATTTCACCATACATTGATTACCGTGCATATATATTCATGTACACTTAGAATATATACCACACCCAATAGAACATTTCTCTCATCCAACAAAATTCTGTCACTCAGATGCCATCATAAATGAATCTCTGAAAGGACATTCCATCACTCTACAAAATTGTTTTCTTCAGAGTGATGAGAACCATAGGGAGACCAGTGAATTCCATGGGTACTGGCCTCAATTCATTTGTTGTACAATAAAGTCCCTTGTCAAAAGTAATGATATATGGGATGCACGGTGGTGAATAAGGCATTTCTAAGTCTATGGATGGTAGTTTTTACAGGACAGTTAAAGTCAGAGAAGATAAATTAATATCCACAGTAAATGTTTATTCCAACAAAAACAAAATAGTCTCCCTTCCTTGATAGCAGAGATCCTATGTAATCAATCTGTCATCAGGCTGGTACTCTGGGGAAATGGTAGCTTATCGAGTGCCCATGTTGGTTTCTACAGTTTGTAGGTTGGCAATTCAAGACTGTGTAGAGCCATATCAACTTGATAAGTGAAATCTCAATTGCTAAACTTATGTATAAGATGCATTCATATTCCAATGACCAAGTTGTCCAATACGCCTGTTAGGCAAGGAAAGAGATGCAGAAAAGAAGCTGACTGACATCTGTAATGGATTATTTGTCCAGATGATAATTAAGAGTTTTTCCACAATGGTTACAACTGGGAAGTATTTACCTGAAGCAGATATATCCTGTGCATAGATGGAGAGGTCATTTCATCAATTGCCCAAGTGAGTTTCTTTCATGTCCCTGACCATCCAGCCAAACTATTAGCTGCAGCATATAAATCAGTATATAAGTACATTCTTTACCTTCTCTTATTCTAGGAAAGACAAACAACCAGATTCTCTGCTTAAGTTTCTGTCCCTGGAAGGATATTCCTTCACTACTATACTTCAGGGCCACTGCTGAGTGGGGTTATAAAGAAGGGGCAATTCACTTTCAAGTAAGTGAGGATATTGTATAAAGCATCTGAAAATCTGGCCTGGATTGTTCTTGCTAGAAAAATTAATTGGTAATGGAGAACTCCCCTTGAGGCTGGAGACATAGGTTGGGCAAGAGGTGTGTATTCAGTAGGAGTTTAGGCCATAGGAGGCAGAGCCAGTGTTGAGCGTATTTACGCCACCAGGATCTGATCAAGGTTGATGATAGATTACTACTGCTTCATGTGGGCAGCCTTATGAATGCCCAGTTCATCATGGGTAGCTCAGGTTGCACGTTAATTTGGTGGCATATGTTCAAGCAGCCCTTCTCTTCTAGGACTCACAGATCGTCAGATGCTTTTCTTGAAAGAAAAGTAGTTTTCTTCAGTTGATGGCATAACTTTGTTATAAAGTTCTGTAATTCTGGACTATAATTCACATATAAGAGCTAGTCAAAGTTTCCATGAGCATGTTTAGCTGTCACTGATACTTCAAGGACTATCGAATCTACTGGGTAATATGTAGCGGGGAAGTCTGGATCTGATGGAGAGCTTTCTTCTGATTTGGGCCCGAATCAAAACTGACCACCTTTCAGTTTGCTCAGTAAATGGGTTGATATAAGATGCCTCCAAAATCAAAAGTTGTGTATTAGTGTTGTATTTCTTTCTCAGCACTAGAGGGGCCAGATGCAACAACTTACAAAGGGTGGCTGTGTAATTTGCTACTTTCCTTTTCTCCAAGACTTATCTGCATGATATCACCCATGTAGGGGACCAGGATGATGTCACCACTGTGTATCCCATATATCATTACTTCTCACAAAGGAACTCGTTGCACACCATGATTCATGTAGTGGACCAGAATGGTGAAATGAGCAAGATCTCTGTGAACCAGGTCATGGCAGAGAGATAGAGAGTTTAAATACTCCTAGGATTGACTTGAGAACCATCCTGTTCGAATGAAAGCAAATGGCTTCTGATAGTCTTTATTAACAGGAATAGTATTAAAAAGTGTTCAGGTATCAGGGCCTCTATTGATTTGCTTCAGAAAACAAAAACAAACATAAATCTGAAACACCAATTACCATTTTGGATTATATTTATGACAACCCACTACTGTTCTCCAAGACCATTTCATCTTCTGTAGAGACCAAATAAGTAGCTTGATTTGAGATATGTGGGGATAATCATTCATGCCCTTCAAGCTTTTGGGTGACATTAATTACTAATAATTCTCAAGAACTGCAATGCTGAGAAAATGACCTAGAAGTAAAGAAACATCTAGGCCATTTTGCTCATTTTTCCCTACTTTAGTATACATAGCTTCATGGGTCGGGGAAACAAAATAGAGATTCTTTCAGTAGATGAATATATCTATTCTAATTATACACTCTGGAACTAGGGAACTAACTATGGGGCGTACAATAAAGACCTCAGTGAACTTACTGTGAGATGGACCTGAGCTGAAATTCTATTGATAATGTGATCACCATAAATCCTTATGTTGTGTATATTGCCTAGTTGTAACACTAGGAATTAATCAATCCACAACTGATGTGCAGTAAGCCAACAATGTATAGTATTTTCCTTTTCTCATTTGCCTTAGTAAATGGCCACATGTCCCTTTTGGGAAGACCAGAATGAATGTTTACAGTGAACATTTTGGAAGCAGAGCAAGGTTCTTCCTCAGGGGACCCAGATTCTCCTTTTATTCAAAGGATTCTGAATTTGCAACTTTATTCATTTCTGGGAATATGGTAGGAGCCATGACTCTACCCTGTTCTATTATACTTGTCAGATCTAGGTATTTTCCCTTATGCAAATCAAGTACAATTTCATTGGCTGAATAACTATTTCATTCCTAGGGACATTATGATAAATTGGCTACCACAAAAGATCTCTCTGCATAAATTCATTCCAAATAGTGCTTTGGTACTACTGCTCATTATGCTAACCATGCCCACTTTGTCTTTGGCAGTAAAATGTCACTAACTCTCCTCTGATATTCTGTGATACCCTCACCCCCACTGAATTCAAGGAGCCTACATAGATGCCAGCATCTTACGCGGTCATCCTTGGCCTACAGAGAATAGAAACCATAGACTGGTTAAGGATTATGGTGCTCCTCTCAATGATGCATTTCCAAAAAACTTCTATGAAGGGCTGTCTTCTGGAAATTCATTAAAGATGGCTGAGCCAATCACGCAAATGAATGCACTTCACTAATTGGAGGCTGGGGGATCTGAGCAGGAGAGTTTCGCCATAATAAGCAGCTTTTGAACTCAACATAACCAAGATAAGTGTCATAATATCTGGCTTTTCTGGCTACTAATTACAATAAGGAATGACCCCAGAAAAGCTATGGGCCATAAGAGAAAGAAAAGCCTGCACTTAAAAGGCCCATGCACAAATTCACCTGTTTTAGAATGCAAACTGAAATCAAAAGAAAGAAAGGTGCACAATCCTTTGGTGAAAAGAGACTCACTTGATAGGCTCTGGGTGCATCTCAGTGAGGCAGGAAGCTGCTGAGACCACCTCCCCAGGGAATGAGACATTGGCAGCAGCCATTATTGTGACATAGTACAGGCGTGCTGACACAGACACTGGAAGATGCCATTGGAGTTCTTTCCCTGGCTTGTTAGTGCAGGGGTCAGCCCTGCCTACTAGATCACTGATTCAATGCAGCTCAGCCAAAGCAGGCAGCCTGCCCAAGCGACTGGCCTCATCCAACTGTAAGTCCACAGGCAATTTGTGGGCCCACATAGGCAGGGTGTATGGGAGCTCTGCAGCAGGATGAGTGGGTCTGCTTCTGCAGAGCAGGATGTGTCCAAGGCATGGGCCTGCATTGGCAGAGTGTGTGGAGCATCTGCAGCAGGGTGATCGGGTCCACTTCAGTGTGTCAGGATATGCGTGCAGGGTAGGACTATGTTGACAGGGCTTGTAGGCCTGTGGACCATGAGGCTTGTCAGATGCTGCAGACTTGTGGTTCTCAAACAGCCACATAGGGGATTGGCTCCACATTCCAATGCCTGAAACAATTGTGTGCTTCCACACCTCAGGCTGGCTCCACCTGGCCGCACTAATAAGAAAGCCAAAAACAGGCTTGCAGGGTGGAAGCCTACAGCAGTTGTAAGCCCCTGAGCCTAGCAACCAGCCATGATGAGGCCTGAACACTTAATAGAAATACTGCAGCAGGAATGTGCTATTAGACTTTGAAGCTGACTGTGCTGGGGTTCCCCATGCCTAATAAAGTGACTGAGGGACTTTAGCAGCTGCATGCAGCTGAGCATTACAACCAGCTGGTCATGGGGACAGCCTAGCCTCCACCTCCACCCACAGGAACAGCAACCCTGCCACAACAGAAGGACACATGTAGTCCACACAAGGGAAACTCCTGGAACATTTGGAACTGGTGATGAGAGGGAAACACACTGCTGGGCCTCATAAGACATCTCTTACATAAGGCCACCTCTCCAAGATCGGGAGATGTAGCTGATCTACCTAGTACACAGATACAAGGACAGAAAAAAAAAGGCAAAATGAGGAGACAAAGAAATATGTGCCAAATAAGGGGACAGGACAAATCACCAGAAGAAGAACTAAATGAAACAGAGATAACAATCTACCTGATAAAGAAGACAAACTAATAGTCATAAGGATGCTCACTGATCTTGGGAGAAGAATGGACAGATACAGTGATAACTTCAACAAAGAATTGGAAAATATAAAAAAAACCCAATCAGAACTGAAAAATACAACAATGGAAATGAAAAGTTCATTAGATGGAATCAATAGCAGAGTAGATGATACAGAAGAATGGATCAGTGAGCTGGAAGAAAGACTAAAGGAACTCACCCAAGCTGAACAGAAAAAAAGAAAATAGGATTAAAAAGAATGAGGACAGCTGAAGGGACATCTGGGACAATATCAAGTCCACTAACATCCATATGATAGGTGTCTCAGGAGAAGAACAGAGAGACAAAGGGACAGAGAATCTATTTGAAAAAATAATAGCTGAACACTTTTCTAACCTAAGGAAGGAAGCAAACATCCAGGAACAGAAAGCACAGAGAGAACTAAATAAGGTAAACCCTAAGAGTCCCACACCAAGACACATAATTAAAATGTTAAGAATTAAAGACAGAGACAGTACCCTAAAAGCTGCAAGAGAAAGGCAACAAGTTACATACAAAGGAAACCCCATAAGGCTGTCAGCTGACTTCCTAACAGAAACCTTACAAGCTAGACGAGAGTAACACAATATATTTAAAGTGCTGAAAGGAAAAAAATCTACATCCAAGAATACTCTACCCAGCAAGCTTATCATTCAGAATGGAAGAAGAGATGAAGAGTTTTCCAGACAAGCAAAAGCTAAAGGAGATTATCACCAATAAACCAGGCTTACAGGAAATGCTAAAGGGACTTATTTAAGTGGAGAAGAAAAGACCACAAATAAGAATAATACAATTATTAAAAAAGAAAATAGTAAAATCACTGGTAAAGGCAAATATACATTAAGGTAGCAGATCAACCACCTATGAAACTAATATGAAGATCAAAAGACAAAAGGAGTAAAATTATATATTTCCAAGATAAGAGGTTAACGGATATACACACACACAAAAGAGGTTAAATATGACATCAAAAACAAAAATGTAGGAGGAGAGTAGTAAAAGAGTAGAACATGTAGCAAGAGGGCCCACTTAGGAGACTATCAACTTAATATAGACTGCTATTTACATAGGTTATTTTATATGAACCTCATGGTAATCACAAACGAGAAACCCATATAAACATACAAAAAAATTAAGAAAAAGGAACCCAAACATAATACTAAAGAAAGCCATCAAGCCACAGGGGAAGACAACAAGAGGAGAAGAAAGAAACAGAGAAGAACTACTAAAACACCCAGAAAAAAAGTAAAAATATGGCAATGAGTACACACTTACCAACAGCTACTTTAAATGTCAATGGAGTAAATGCTTCAATCAAAAAACATAGGTGGCTGGTTAAAAAAAAAAAAGACCCATATATCTACTGTATCCAAGAGACACACTTCAAACTTAAAGACACCCACAAACTGAAAGTGAAGGGGTGGAAAAAGATACTCTATGCAAATGGTGATGAAACAACAGCTAGAGTAGCTACACTTATACCAGACAAAATAGACTTTAAAACAAAAACTATAACAAGAGACAAAGAAGGGCACTACATAATGATAAAGGGAACAATGCAACAAGAGGATATAACACTTGTAAATATGTATGCACTCAAGATAGGAACACCTAAATATATAAAGCAATTATTAACAGACATAAAAAGAGAAACAGACTGTAACACAATAATTATAAGGGACTTTAACACTCCGCTTTAACACCAATGGATAGATCATCCAAACAGAAGATCAATAGGGAAACATTGGCCTTAAATGACACATTAGACCTGATGAACTTAGTAGATATACACAGGATATTCCATCCAAGAATAACAGAAAGCATATTCTTTTCAAATGCACATGGAAAATTCCCCAGGATAGATTGCATAAGAAGCCACAAAAAAAGTTTCAAGAAATTTCAAAAGACTGAAATAATACCAAGCATCTTTTGTGACCTCAACAATATGAAACTAGACACCCACCACAGGGAGAAAATTGGAAAAGCCACAAACAGGTAGAGATTAAACAAAATGCTACTGCACAACTATTAGATCAATGAAGAAATGAAAGGAGAAATAAAAAAATACATGAAGACAAATGAAAATGAAAATATGACATGTCAAAATTTATGGGATACAGCAAAAGTGGTTCTAAGAGATAAGTTTATAGCAATAAACGCCCACCTCAACAAACAAGAAAAATGCCAAATAAACAATCTAACAATGTGCCTAAAGCAACAGGAAAAAGAAGAACAAAGCCCAAAATTAGTAGAAGGAAGGAAATTAGAGCAGAAGTAAATAAAATAGAGACTAAGAAAATAGAAAAAAATCAATGAAACTAAGAGCTGGTTCTTTGAGAAGATAAAGAAAATTGACAAACCTTTAGAAAGACTCTCCAAGAAAAAAAGAGAGCAGGCTTAAATAAATAAACTCAGAAATGAAAGAGGAGAAATTACGACAGACACTTCAGAATTAGAAAAGATTATAAGAGAATACTATGAAAAGCTATATGCCAACAAATAGGACAATCTAGAAGAAACGGATAAATTCTTAGAATCATATAACCTTCCAAAACTGAAGCAAGAAGAAAGAGAGAATTTCAATAGACCAGTTACCAGTAAGGAGATCAAAACAGAAATCAAAAACCCCCTAAAAAATAAAAGTCCAAGACAAGATGCTTCCCTGGTAAATTCTACCAAACATTCAAAGAAGACTTGACACTTACACTTCTCAAGCTCTTCCAAAAAATTGAAGAGAAGGGAAACTTTCCAACTCATTCTATGAGGCCAACATTACTGTGATACCAAAACCAGACAAGGACAATAACAAAAAAGTAAATTTCAGGCCAATGCCACTGATGAATAATGAAGCAAAACTCCTCAACAGGGGCCGGCTGCATGGCCAAATGGTTAAGTTCACGTGCTTTGCTTCAGCAACCCAAGGTTTTGTCAGTTTGGATCCTGGGTGCAGACATGGCCCCACTCATCAGTCCATGCTGAGGTGGCATCCCTCATAGCACAACCAGAAGGACCTACAACTGGAATATACATCTATGTACTGGGGGGCTTTGGGGAAGAATAATAAGGAAAAAAAAAGAAGAAGAAGATTGGCAACAGACGTTAGCTCAGGCGCCAATGTTTAAAAAAAATAGTAGCTACTTAAAAAAAATCCTCAACAAGATGCTAGCAAATTGAATACAACAATGCATTAATAAGATCATGTACCATGATCAAGTGGGATGTATTCCAGGGATGCAGGGATGGTTCAATACACACAAATCAATCAATGTGATACACCAAATTAACAAAATGAAGAATAAAAATCACATGATCATCTCAATACATGCAGAGAGCATTTGGCAAGATACAGCATTCATTTGTGATAAAAACTCTGAATAAAATGGGTATAGAAGGAAAATACATCAACATAATAAAGGCCATCTATGACAGCTAATATCATCCTCAATGGAGAAAAACTGAAAGCTATCTTTCTAAGAACAGGAACCACACAAGGATGCCCACTTTCACCACTCTTACTTAACATAGTATTGGAAGTCCTAACCAGAGCAATTAGGCAAAGAAAAGAAATAAAAGGGATCCAAATTGGAAAGGAAGAAGTGAAACTGTCACTATTTGCAGATGACATGATTTTATATATGGAAAATCTTAAAGAATTCACCAAAAAGTTTTTATAAATAGTAAATAAATACTGTAAAGTTGCAGGATACAAAATCAGCACACAAAAATCAGTTGTGTTTCTATAGACTAACAACAAAGTAGCAGAAAGAGAAATTAAGAATGCAATCTTCTTTACAATTGTAACAAAAAGAATAAAATACCTTACATAGGAATAAATTTAACCAAAGAGGTGAAAGACCTGTACACTGAAAACAATAAAACCTTGTTGAAAGAAGCTGAAGAAGACACAAAGAAATGGAAAGCTATTCAGTGCTCTAGAATTGGAAGAATTAACATAGTTGAAATGCCCGTACTTCCCAAAGCAATCTACAGATTCAATGTAATATCTATCAAAGTTCCAATAACATTTTTCACAGAAATAGAACATAGAATCCTAAAAATTTATGTGGAACAACAAAAGATCCCAAATAGCCAAAGGAATCATGAGAAAAAAGAACAAAGCTGGAGGCATTGCACTCACTGATTTCAAAACATGCTACAAAGAAATACTAATCAAAACAGCGCGGTACTAGTACAAAAACAGAGGCTCAGATCACTGGAACAGAACTGAGAGCCCAGAAATAAACCCACACATCTATGGACAGGTAATTTTTGACAATGGAACCAAGAACATACAATGGAAAAAAGGAGACTCTCTTCAATAAATGATGTTGGGAAAACTGGACAGCCACATGCAAAAGAATGAAAGTAGGCCATTGTCTTATACCATACACAAAAATCAACTCAAAATAGCTTAAAGACTTGAATGTAAGACCTGAAACCATAAAACGTCTTAAAGAAAACATAAGCAGTACACTCTTTGACATTGATCTTAGCATATTTTCAAATACGATGTCTGAATGGTCAAGAGGAACAAAAGAAAAAATAAACAAAGGGGACTACATCCAACTAAAAAGCTTCTGAGCAGCAAAGGAAACCATCAAAATAACGAAAAGACAACCTAACATTTGGGAGAACATATTTGCAAACCATATATCTGATAAACGATTAATATCCAGAATATATGAAGAACACATGCATCTCAATGACAAAAAAATTAACAACCCAATTAAAAAATGGGCAAAAGTTACGAACAGATATTTTACCAAAGAAGATATACAGATGGACAACAGGCACACGAAAAGATGTTCGACATCACTAATTACCAGGGAAATGCATATCAAAACTACAATGAGATATCACCTTTCTCCTGTCAGATTGGCTATAATTAACAAGGCAGGAAACAGTAAGTGTTGGAGAGGATGTGGAGAGAAGGGAACCCTCATACACTGCTGGTGGGAGAGCAAACTGGTGCTGCCACTATGGAAAACAGTATGTAGATTCCCCCAAAAATTAAGAATAGAACTACGGTATGATCCAGCTATTCCACCTCTCGGTATTTATCAAAGAACAGGAAAACACAAATGCGTAAAGATATACGCACTCCTATGTTCATTGCAGCATTATTCGCAATAGCCAAGAATTGGAAACAACCTAACCCATAAAGGGGCAAATGGATAAAGAAGATGTAGTTTATACACACAATGGAATACTACTCAGCCATAAAAAGATGAACCTTGTCATTTGCCACAACATGGATGGACCTTGAGGGTATTACGCGAAGTGAAATAAGTCAGAGGGAGAAAGTCAAATACCATATGATCTCACTCATAAATAGAAGATAAAAACAAGAACAACAAAGAAACACACAGGTACAGAGATTAGATTGGTGGTTACCAAAGGGGAAGGAGGGAGGAAGTACAACAAAAGGAGTGACTGGGCACACGTGTGTGGTGAGGGATTTTAATTAGTCTTTGGATGGTGAACATGATGTATTGTACACAGAAATCAAAATATGATGATGTACACCTGAAATTTATATAACGTTACCTGAATTGAAAAAAAAAAGATTTAAGGAAAAAAAATAAGGCCGCCAATGGGTCCAGAACTATAGTCAGGATAATAAAATAAAAGATTTGAAGTGATCCAACATTACAGTTGTTCTGCCATAATTTAACATTCTGGTATATACTACTCAAATTTCTGTCAATAAATGAATGAGGAAATCTTACAGTTCTTTTGGTGAGTATGGTAATGTGTCCTAGGTTGCACTTGGTAACTGTCTCTTGGGGCCTTCTAATGTCTGAGTCTGCTTATCGTTCTTGAAGCAATGAGAGTTGGACGAGGCTGGCTATTTAAGCAGATCAGCATCTCTCATTAAATCAAGAACCTAAGAAGTTACATTTTATGGCACTAATGTGGATATTCTGCTAGTTGTTGAGTATTTGTATTTTAATTGCATCTTCAAAAACTGGGTAAATAACTACAGGATGATTTTGCTGAAATAATAACACCATTCTGTGACAAGCTTAGACTGAAACTCTGCTTATCATATACATTTATCACATGACACTTATTCTGCTCTAATTGGCAAAAAAGAATTTCCTTCTGTGTCCCCAAGGATTATTATTAGCTCAGATTCATTATCTAATCATTTCCAAATTATTAGGAAACTTTCATTTCTCCAGTTAAGAATAAACCTGATAAGTAATTTTAGTAATATCTTGCCAAGCCTAGGAGGATGATTTCTTTTAAGCATCTGTATTGATATCATAAGGAACTCTCTCAAGAATGACATTCCCTTCCATTTATGGGATGTTGAGTCTGTGAAATGACTCGGGTATGAAAACTGAGGAAGCTGACTCGTGACTGGCTCTGGCAGGGAATCATGTTCCATATACGAACTATTTTCAATTATAGTGATAAAGATTATTTGTGATAAGCCCATGGATATTTTCCCTGGGAACTTTGTGACTTGTGATTAATCAGCTGCTGTTAGATGTCCCCGAATGTCCTTTGTCACTTTTGCTTTAATGTTGCCTCTGTTATTACAGTCAGGATTCTCTCATCATAGTAACATCAGGAGCTCATTTCAATAACAAGACCTCTCACCTTCCATCCCACAACCTACAGGAGTTTAGACTACTGCAGTATTTTTAACAGATTCTGCATGTTTCTCTCAGAAATATACATTTAACACCTTGTGGATAGATGTTTTCCTTGCCAAACTTACTAGTGGATGAGTGATTCGCAAATGAAAAATCCACTCCAGCAGTGCTACCAATTTAAGTAATTGATTCCTTCCTTTATATTATTGAAAGGGACTTTAGCAATTATATTTCATTGAGTTTAAACCACCACTATATCTAGGTTTTATTTAACCAACTGAGGTTAAGTTCATCCCTACCAGTAATTATAATACTGTGTACACTTTTAAGGAAAAATGCAACCTTTAGAGTATAAAGTTGGTGAAAGGAGAGGCAATAATGCACACATCAAAACAGGAAAGAAAAGAGATAATAGTGGTTGCAGAGAAAAAAAGAAACAACAAAAATGCCCCCTTTTTAAAAGCTGTGGATATTCCATATGTGATCTATAACTGTCAAAGAATATATGATAATATTATGTAAATGCAACAGAAATTCATATAGATAGCCTGTAGCTGTCATATGTTCATTGGTTCCCTGGGGGGCGGGCATCCAAATATGTAAATGATCACCATGATGAGAATATGATAAGAGTACAATGTTTGCAATTCCTTGAGCTTCTTAAAGTTGATTATTTCCACCATTCTCAAAATAATCATAAAGCCACTTTAATAATTATAAAGTGGTAGGTAGCATGACATCTATTTTGTTAACTTGGCTGCAGAGTACAGACAATATTTTTTTTCCTATGTAGAAAAGACTTGTTAACAGTGAAGATATGTAGAAAATAAACATGATGAAATTGCAATATCATGTTTCTGTTTACATTCCACAAGTTCGGAAGCTGGAATGAGAAAGGTCCACAACCAATGGATATCAGGAATTTGGTAGTATTAAGAAAATGACTTCCTCTCTTCTACCCATTCTCCTTCCTTTCATTCTTACTCTATGAAAAAAATTAAAGTGGGGGTGGGTGTGGTAAAATATATAAGGTCTACTTGATTCAAAGATTAAGAATATAGGATTTCTGTGGCCAATATGGCTTTATAGAGACCAGATTTATTTATCCACTCGAATCAAAAAATGAATAAAAGTATGAATGAATAGCTCTCATGTCATTGGATATTAGGCCACAAAAGACATTGAACCATGAGAGAAAATGAAACAGAAAAGGTAAGCCTAATGATTGTCCCAATTTACTGCCTAGAGAAAGTTTATAGGCCATGCTTTGGGAAGGTGGAATCCAGGAAGCCTCAGGAAGTCTACTCAAGGTGAAGAGACAATTGGAAGACCAGGGAAGCTGATGCAGCAAGAGTTCACAAGGGAGAGTACAGAAGAGAAGACTGCAAAAAAAGAAAACTCTTGAGATCTCTGAAGGCTCCACCCAGTGTATTCAGTTGAGCATAAATCAGCACGTGTATGAGGAAACTACCTAACTCCAGGAAAGAACAGCCTGAAAAGATTTAAAGGAACAACGCCCAAGACTTACCCAGGGCTGAGAACAAACCTGTTCCCAACAGCCAGAGAGATACTTTCAGCATTTGAGAATATCTATTTCTTTTATTTTTAGTGAGATAGTGTTGATGTATAATATGATATAAATTTCAGGTGTACATCCTTATATTTTGATGTCTGTATAGACTACATCATGTTCATTGCCAAAAGTGTAGTTGCAGTCCACACAGCACACGTGTGCCCCTTTACCCCTTTTGTCTGCCCCTCTCCCTCTTCCCTTCTGGTAACCACCAATCTGTTCTCTATATCTATGTGTTTTTTTGTTATTTCTTTATCTTCCTCATATGAATGAACAAAAACATTAATTTTAAAAGATACATACATCCCTATGTTCTAAGCAGCATTATTCACAATAGCCAAGACTTGGAAACAATCGAAGTACCCAACAAAGGATGAATGGATTAAGAAGATATGGTATGTATATACAATGGAATACTACTCAGCTATGAAAAGATGAAATCTTGATATTTTCCACAACATGGATGGACCTTGAGGGTATTATGCTAAATGAAATAAGTCAGACAGAGAAAGAAAACTTTTCTCTCTTAATGACAAGTTAACTGAGTACAATCTACTTGGATCACCCTTTAGGCAGTGTTTCATTGCCTTTTGTCATTGAATGTAGCTATGGAGAGTTAGAAATAATGCCATTCTCCATCCTGTGGGTAATGGGCATTTTCTACATGATATTTTATAACTGCTTATCAATTACTTTCTACCATTTAACCAAGATATATATTTAATTTCAGAGTTCTGTTTAAGTTCTTACATGCAATGTGATATACTCTTGTTTTTCGTTTTAGATGGTTTCTTTCTATTATGCACAAATAATTATATTTTCTGTGTAATCTATTATACTGGAAATTGTCGCTCTCTCCTTCATACCTATACTTTTCATTTCTCCAATTTCTTAGTCTCTTTTCTAATTTTTCTTTCATATTAGCTTTAATAATATAAAGATCTCCCCCCATGCCTTTGGTTAGATTTTTATCAGTGACTTTTGTGTTTCTTTTGGTTTCTAATTGTACCGAAATCTCTATTTTTATCTCATTTGGCTGCTTCATAATCACATCTTTGAGATCTTGAGCTCATGTTAGCATAATGTTCTAATATTATCATAGGAGACACTTCAGGGAATTTTTCTGTCATTCCTCTCTTAAAAAAATACATTCTTAGTCCTTTTTTTCTTTTACAAATTTACACAGTTTTCTTCTGTAGTAAGTTTCTATAGTTACCATATTATTACTTTCCAATCTATCCGTGTTTAGTTCTGGAATTTTAATTAAAAATGCCCAGATATAGTATCTACTTTAGTGTAGTATAGACGCATTAACATTTCCTATGGATAACTACTTCATTTACCCACCTTCAGAGCTGTACACTTTGGGGAATAGTGTTGCTTTAATTTTCCTGTTGCCTGGGAGCAACAATGAGATTGGGAAGAAATCATTGGGAGGTACCTACAGTCCTTGTTTGCAAATATGGCTCTATTTTCTCTTTTAAAGAATTTATTATACCTCTTATACCAGAATGATCAACAGGCAAACATCTTATATCCTTGGCTTTTCACTTACTTTCACAACTCAACACAGTGCTCTGTAAGGTGAAGAAGTCACCTTATACCTTGATAAGATATAAAGGTCTTTCTGCTTTTGGTGACTTTAGATATAAATTTAGTTTATATAACCAAAGGAAAAACCAAAGTCTTAAAACTTAAATTTATAAATAAATACATATTATTTCTAACATTTGGCAATATAGACAAGAATAAAATATTTAAATCCAAATAATATAGCACAGATTGGAAACACTTGTCTCAAGAAAAACTTTTCTGAAAGTGGATAACTATACGAGATGGTTAATGCATGAAAATGGAAGGGAATGAACGATATATTTTTTATTATAAGGAACTCATGTAAATATAATTAAGTACTTATTTGACATGAGTGTCAACTCATTTGTGTCTTCCCCTTAGGTTTTAACAGGGAGCTGATGCTGTGAACCATATGTACATATTTATAAATAGCAAACATTAACTCATTTGCAGAAAGTATCACCATAATGTTAAGTATAATTTTTATTAGTTCAGGCTCATTATCTTAACAATTTCACAGAGAACAATATTCTCCATGAGATGCGATAAGCCTACATCCTGTTAAAATCAAAATATTAACATATTGGCTAAGCAATACTACTCCAGATATTTCTGTTTATCTTTCCCATTGAGAATCATACCCCCAGAAATTCCATATATAGTGGAACACTATTGAGAATTTAGCTGAGCTACCCCATGGTATTGCTGTTTCGGCTTCCATTTTGTTTGGCCAAGTGGCCTGCAGTTTCCTTAAACTGACAGTAGCCCCTCATGCAAGTGCATGCCCTAGATAACAGCGAGCAGAGTCAGGCAAATGTGAGTTCCTGATAGACTTCCCCAACAGCCCTTGTGATCACAGTCTCCCCTGCATCCCAGCAGCTTCCTCATGTTCATCCCTTGTGATAATACTCCCATGTAACTTATCAAAGCTGGCTCTTGTCTTTTTTGACCATTCCAGTCTTAGCCCAATCCCAAAGCACTCCACCAGTGTACCCTAATAAAGAAAGGTGCCCAAGGTCCTGCTTTTCTCTCTGCACACTGCCCTGACCTCCCCTCGTGGCCCCTCAAGGCATGCTAGGTACTTCCTTCAGGACCTGAGTAATAAACTTCTCTATTGCATTTTCTCTTGTAGTCTTTTGTTGAACTACAGCTCACCATCCTGCCTCCTGTGCTCCACATAACAGATGTTAATTTAATAGATTCATAACAAACATGTGGTAGTCAAATAAAGAAAATACTTTTTATTCTCAAAACTTACTAAGAAATTTAGTGCATGAGAAACATGAAAATATATATATATTTCTGGTTATCAAGATAAATTTTATGAAAATATGTATATCACTAAACTTCAGTGTCCCTTCTGTTTGAAGATATCTGTAATCATTTTTTTGTTTGTTTGAGATCATCATTCATTTTAAAAGCATTCATTTATATATATGTATATATAAAACATGTGTATGAAATATAAAATACTGCATACTGGAAGACAAAAGTAAAAATGTGATCATTTACCAATTTGCATGAATTTGCAATCTAATTGAGGATAGTAAACTACACTCTATAAAGAGTTGAAGTTAATAAAATAAATAAAGTATAATAAAACAAATTTGGAGTATAAGTAGTTATGAGGATCAGAGAGGAAATATTATGTCTGGGAAAAGAATAATAATCAGTTGTAAACGTCTTAATAGAGTTGGCAATGCTTAAGTTGAACACAAAAGTATGAATAGAATGTAGTTAAAGTAAGGGGTTAGAAGAAAAAGCAGCTCCTGACACCTGGCAACTGATCTGAGCCTAAGCCCTAGACCTGGGTGGTGTTAGAAGGTCCCTGACACTCACGGTTGGCTTTGGTGTTCTCTTGGTGAATGTAGAGAATCTCACAGGATGCCACCATACGACAAACTCACAATGTGCACCATGATGAAGGGAGACCAAAGCTAAGACCATGGGCAAAAACAAGTCACTGTTCAAACGCTCACCATAGCAAACGTTTCCCTCTCCCAGCAGACTGCTGTATCTTTCCAACTAAAACTTCAACCTCATTTTTGTTCTCCTTTTAGTTTAAGTGGCTTAAAATACAATCTTATTCTTCCCTCCACTTCCAGATAGCAGACTTTCAGAGCAAATCCTTTGTCCATGGAACAGCCCCCAAATCACCTAACACCAGCCCAAATTCTAAATAAGCTTTTCTAACAACATTTTGGTGACCCCTGCCAATAATCACCTGTGGTGGTGCATGTTCTCTCTTGTAAGGAGTTGCTGTAGCAGTCCCTCTTTATCCGTGGTTTCACTTTTCATGGTTTCAGTTACCCTCAGTTAACTGTAGTCTGAAAATATTAATTGGAAAATTTCAAAAATAAGTTTTAATTTGCGTGCTGTTCTGAGTAGTGTGTTGAAAGCTTGCACCCTCCCACTTACCCCACCCTGGAGGTGAATCATCCCTTTGTCCAGTTTATCCACGCTGTATATGCTGCCCTCCCATTAGTCCCTTAGGAGCCCTCTCAGTTATCAGATCCTGGTGTCCTGGTGTCACAGCGCTTGTGTTCAACTAACCCTTATTTTACTTAATAATGGACCCAAAGCCCAAGAGTACTGATGCTAGCAATTCGGATATGCCAAAGAGAAGCCATAAAGTTCTCCTTTAAGTGAAAAGGTGAAAATTCTAGACTTAATAAGGAAAGAAAAAAAATTGTATGCTGAGGTTCCTAAAATCTACGGTAACTTTTATCACAGTGTATTGTTATAATTGTTCTATTTTATTGATAGTCATTGCTGTTAAGCTCTTACTATGCCTAATTTATAAATTAAACTTTATCACAGGTATGTATGTGTGGGAAAAAACATAGTCTATATAGAGTTCAATACCATCTGCTGTTTCAGGCATTCACTGGGGGTTTTGGAATGTATCCCCTGTGGATAAGAGGGGATTACCATACTCAACTTTGTTTCAGTACAGATGTGTTTCCAATGTTATTTTGGCTAGAAGGCATTGGCAGTGTCTGGTTAATAGTACTATGGGAGTTAGGATGTTGTTGTCTTCATGAAGAGCATGGTATCACCAACTGCATCACTAAGGGTCCTACAAGAAAAGGGATGGGACAAAGATTAGAAAGAGTTAATAAAAAGATCATTTACTAATGAATGGGAAGGGTAAAGAGAACACACAAGGGATTGTGAGGCACCCAAGAATAGTAGCAGGAGAAAGTGCTGAGGAAGCTATTTCTGGCACCTAGTGCCAAGGATACAGGCACTTCCCATCTAAAGCTGTGGTCCTCAGCAAAGAAATATAGCCATTGCCAAAATATCGTTGGATGGTAATGGAGAAGGGTAAAAGACCCTGAACTCTCTTCTCCTCATACCCTGCCTCTACTACCAGTACCTTATTTGATCAATCCCAACTGGAAGATGAAGGCAAGAGATTTTGGGTGATTCGGTATGTAAATAATTAATTATCTGGGGCACATAAAAGTTTGGACAAGGTAAAGACTGTGGAGATTGGATCTGGAGGGTAAACGAAGACCAGCCAGTAGACTAATTATAAGTGGCTTAAACAAAACTGTTTTTTTTTTTTTTTACCTATGTATAATTTCAGGAGAGAATTCAGCAGCTGGCCTGGTTTCATGGGTTTACAACCTGCACAGACACAGAAGACACCACACTATGAAGAGAGCCAGGCTTAATGTTATGTTGTGACCATCTTGCAATTCTTGATAATTTTTTCTTAGAATTTGTGTTTTGAAGGTGAAGTCTTGGGATCAATGGAGTATGCAAGTGGAATACGTATAATACGTATGTCTGCCCTTCCTTGCCACCACATTCTGCTCTTCCTTGTCATCCCTTCACATAGACATGTGTGATGCCCCCATAAACACAGAATTACATTGGATCCACAATAGTGGAAGTCAGTGAGACGCAAAGCAAGCGTAAGGTAATGTGTGATGTCTACAATTGAGCATGGGTACTGCAAACCCCAAGAGGACACCCTTTCTGTTCAAGCAAGAACTTGCTCCAAAAGCAAAAGGAAGGCAATGGCATTCTAAGAAATATATATACACCCAAGGAAACCTATCCTACCGTCTCTTATTCATGTTATTTCCATGCATTAGCCAAGTGCATACACTGAAAATGATGACTTGGAAAGAAAGGGAAAGATGCAGTGACCCATAATTCTTTTTCCTTTCAGTCCTTTCTTACTCATTAGTAAGATAAAGGGAGAGAGTGGTAAAATGGGCATATATCAAGAAGTGAAATAAAAACAGTTGAGTTAGTTTTTGTGCAATGTTTTCACAAGAACAAAATACACATGCATGTATCAGCTACAGAACATGAATCCTGTAACTTCACTGATTCCGCAAACATGTTAAATGCTCCTATTTGCAATTAAAAGTGGAATTGTACACTATAAGGACAAATGGAAAAAATCATGCTAAAATTTTAAACTTAGTTTTTCTTTAGTTAGGATTACATTAAATAGCAAATAGAAAACATCATGACAAGTTAAGAGAGAGAGCACGGAAAAAAGAGGAAAGCTTTACGTTTTATTTCCTTTGACAATACTTTTTTCTTTATTTTATGAAAAAGGGGTCTCAAATTTTTGTTTATTTTATTTTGCACTTGGCCTCTAAAAATTTTTTAGCCAGCCCTTTCAGCAGCTATAAAAATATATGATCTCGGCATCAGCTTTCCTGTGACTTGTGGGGCCTCCCTCTGTCTCGTGTTCATGACACGGCCATTGAAGCTCCAAGAATATGTTCGCATTCAGTATGAACTTTCTCTTTTACTAAGGAAAAAATTCAGTCTCAGAAGTGTCCCAGTTACTCACCGCCCCCCCCCCCCAAAGGTGATTCATGTTCTAGTGAAAAGGAAGACAATAGTTTGAGGGATTGGCATTTTGCATTTCTATAGAGGGAGCTGCTAAGAGGAAGAAAAACCAAGGATACATTACTTTGAGACTATCAACAATGCATGCCACGCTATGAATACCTATTAACTTACACAGACTAAAGTAGCAAGTTGGTTATAAAAGGTGTTCACGCTTTCTTTCAATTTACTTTCGTTCTTTGTCAACTGCTAACCAGTATCCCTAGGTTTAACTATTTATATCTTTTTAAATCATTGTTACTTCCATAGCAGTAAATAAACGAGAACTTTATTCATCAAATTTATAAATATATACAATTCATAAAGGGCATAACTTTCCTGAAAGGGCAGGCTTTTGTAAGTCCATCTTTTACTTTTTATTATTTTTAAATATTTTAATTATTCATTATCGGATGTTATAAAAATGTATCTTTTTTGGTTCACATTGATACGATACCAATGAACAAAGGCAAATGAGATCTTTGTTTTCCTTCCTAATGTCTTTGTCAAATCAAGTATATAATCTTCTACCCTAAATTGAAAAATAATAGAGGGCATTGTGCATGTGTGTATGGTATATTTTTGAGACTTAAGTGCTAAATAAGTTCAATTACCTCATATTTTAAATAATGGTCAGATACTGCCATCTTCTGTTTACTAAATAAAGGGAAATAAGACACACACAAGCACAGATGGAGAGATTCAGAAATTTGCCATTTTGATGTTGACTACTATGTCGACTTCTTTTGAGCTTTCACTTTTTCAGAGGCAGAAATATGAAGTTAATTCAAATTGGTACCTTAATCCTAAGAAGCGAATTTCACTTAAAACAATACAAAAGCATCGATTATGTGACTATGATGTTTAATATGAGTAGGATGTAGGATGCAGACTTTTTTTCCTGACAGGAAATGTAAAAATATTGATGTGTTCTTCAAAAATATTTTGTCTCATTACTTATGTGTCTTACACATATATGGAAGCACTTAATCTCAGTGACACACTTCACAGCACTCAAATCTGACCACCCTTGCTTTCTGTCACTCTTGTTTTAAATTCTTTCTAGCCTTCCTCTAGTCTACCAGATTATAATGTCTTGTGTCTTCTAGAATGTCACACGCCTCGGATGCAGTAGAGCTTTGGTTGCTAAATGCCAATCCTTTGGTCCATCTTTTCTTCAGAACTCCATCATATTTCCCACTCTGACAGTTTGTTAGCCTACTGACCCCTTTTCTTCTCATTCCCAGTCTTTGATAAAACCATATATATTTAACTGAAAAAAAAATCAAGGCTATCTCTCTATTTTCTTGGCTCCCCCAAATTTCTCCCCCAATATTATATATTTTCTATTGTTCATGTTTATTGAAAAGTAGGGCAAATATTCACTCCAGATGATAAACGTAATAACCTTGAGATTGATAGAGTGTTCTAGACAGAACTACTTTTGAAAATGTGTTATTGGAAGAAAGTGGTAACTAAAGACTAAGAATTTCTAAGAATGTCATGGGCATCATGCTCCAGAACATGTTAGGTGGCAAAAGCCTATGACGTAAGTCCATTTTTCCTAAAACGTGAACTGACAAAAGTGGCTGAGGCCTGCAGGCCTTTAATGTCTACAGAACAATGGAGAAGCTGTTAGTCCTTGGAAGCCTTAAATTTGTAAAGTTCTTACCACCTTGCTATTAATCTCAAACACTATTTTATTAAAGTTGAATGTGTTCTCGATGAATTGAAAATCTATAACATGGGTAAATTCCCCATCTGAAGCACACCTTATGTGTCCTACAATTTCTGTACAGCTGCGAAAAGCACTCATTCCCTTAACACACTGTTTGCTGTCCTAAAGACTTAAAAGGAATTGTCTCTATGGAACCATTAGGGCTTGACTTAAAAACACTTTAAAACTGCTTCCTATGCAATTATAGAACAAATAATTCATGAGCTTTCTCATGAATTAACAATACAGTAATAAAAATTGATTAGCTCTAATTTGAACATTAGCCATACAAAGCACCATGTTTTCCATATTGTCACTACTGCTAGTCTGTCAACTATTATAGGTGTGTAATTAGAGCCTTTGAATATACTGCATGATTTGTTTATCATTCTTGAGAAACGTTTTTCAAACAATTTACACCGATCCAATACCCTTGTTTCTTTTCTGTGCGCATCTTATCTTCTTGAAAATATATGTTCATCCATCACTAGGATTTCATTTACATTGTCTTGCTTTCAAATTACCACTAATCATGAAATATACTACTTTATCTTATTGGTTTTAACCTACCTACCTACTTACAGACTTTTATAAAATTTTTACCGCGATTCAATTCTATTCATTTTTTTAAATAAATTTCCTTTTATTGCCTAGCTCTTTGCTAAGTGTTAAAGAAATATCAGTGGGCAAGATTAACAAAGATTTTGCCCCAATCTATTTCCCTCATTTCCTCGCATAGGACACAATCACTATTTTACCTTTCTTTCCCTAATTTCTTTCTTTCTTTCTTTTTCAGATACATTTTGTTTCTCATGGTAATTGTATTCACTTACAAATTTTGTTTTGTTATTTTGACTTTTCTGCCTGTATTTCTTGTTTGGTGATTACATTTATACTTTGATCTTTAACAAACGTTATCTCTGTACGATATTGTAAAATCTACAGGTCATGATGTTTAATTTCATACTTATAAATACTGACCACTATCACAACCTCCAATAACAAAAATAATCAACCAATCAACAAACAAAACAGCATCAACATCATCAGAATAAGATGAAGACAGATTCTGTCCAAGTTATGGCCCCGACTCAACCACTATTATCTACTTCTGCGCCCTGAGCTTCTGCCAATCTGGCTTATTTAGTATTGTCTGTATTCTGTGTTCAATCCTTCTTCTCCCTATGCTCAGATATCATTTCAAATAAATTTATCTTCTTGAATCCCAAACCTAGTATTCTTGCTTTTCCTTTTTTTCCTTTTGCTTCTTTTTCCTTTTATTCTCCTTTTTTTCCTTCCTTTTGCCTTTTCCTTTCCATCTTTGTTTCGTTTATTGATTAAATATTGATTGACCATTTTTACTACCTATTCTAAGTGCAGAAGACACAGCACTGACGAAAACATAGAATGTTTCTGCCAGCATGAGTGTGAAGAGGACAGATAATTAAAAATATGCTAATCAATATCATATTTTGATAAATGCTATAGGGAGTATAAACCATTGTGAGATCTATAAGCATCGGGGAGCAAGCAGCTGTTTGCATTTTGTAAAAGGTGTTCAGGGAAAGCTAACTAAAAATGTGAAATGGGAATTTAGACTTAAAAGAAGTGAGCACAAATGACTTATATAGCAGAGCCAGAGAATTTCAGACAGAGGAAATCTTCCAGAAAAAAATTCCTGAAATGAGAATATCATTGATCAAGGCCAGTGAGGATAGAAGAAATAAACTCAGAAGTAGCAAAAAGGGAAGTTATTGTAAGAATACAGGTGAAAAATGACGGTGAATTGGGACAAGATGATAGCAGTGATCTTGCTAAGAAATGGTCAAATTTTAGAGATGTCTTGAAGTCTAAGAGAATAACTATTATATTTGTATAAGTTATTTCTAAATTTATAAATTAGAAACATATTTCTATTATATATATGTATATCCCAGTAGTTAACAATTAAAATGCCTGTCACACTTAATCTCTCCCTCATTTATGACAATTATTATTAATTGAGTATCTTTATGATCTTCATTAACATAGAGGAAAGGCTGAAAGAAGATCTGTAAAAATTAAATTATGAATACATATTGAGGAATAAAGAACTAAATGATGAATTAAAGACGATATTTATTTTAAAATAATACTTTCTGGTAAAATAAAGTACAATTTTGTTTAGAAATATAGGTATACATATTAAAGTTTAAAAGGAAAGTAGAGGTTAATCTCCACGTTACAATGAGTATGCTTTGATAACTAGGAAAGTTGAATAATTGTCTCATTTTCTTTCATAATTTACACATTTATATTCCTTTTATTTTGCTGTAGAAATGTTCACTTTCTTATCAACTTCATGGATGTTATTTTTATTAGGAACTATATTCCTTGGTATTTTTATTGTGTTGGATATATAAAATAAAGTAAGATGTCCAACTTTATTTTCCTCAAAATATATAATCAGTTGTGTCAATTTCACTTCATTCAAATTACTGTATTTAAACTTTTTAAATATTTAAATATGTTCAGTTATGTTACTTAATTCTTTATTGTATCTAATCTTATTTTTCTTTCTCTTTTTTGTTTAAGTAGCGTACTATTTTAATTGCATTGGATTTTATTGTTTTTAAAACTTAAATCTCATATGATCCCATTTATTATTCATTAACTTTAAAATCATTGCTGGTCAACTAATTTTCAATTAAGTTAGTAATCTTAAATGTTAAAATTTTGATTGTTATTCCTTTAAATGCATGTGATTATGTGGCAAAGATGAAGACTCATTGGAGTTTTGATGGACTCAGCCTGTCTCCCATATTCGGGGTAAGAAAAATAATAGTACTATGAGCTACTATTATTAATATAAAATAATGATATTGCTCAGGTATGGCAGGAACAAAAAGTAATGGAAAGAGAAGTTCCCAGGATGATGGGACTGTGATTTTTCTCTCTCATTGGTCTGACATACTGAACACATAATCCCAATGGTTGTACTTGCTCTACTGTGATAACCTCGCACGGTCACTGAAGGAAATGGCATACTTTGCCCATTTAAGGCCATGATTTGGGCTGTACAAATTGCTTCTATTCTAATCCGTATGAAGTCAGAATCTAGATCTGATGATACCTGTGCAGGAGGCTGAGAAAAGTCACTTTAGCTAGGTGCCTGGGGGCCCATCAGGAACTTATCTAAGTATAGAAAGTGGAGGTACCATATACTGCCAGACAATTACCAGCTCTTGCCATAGTATAGAACTAGTATGATTTTTCAGTAATAATTATTTTCTAACTAATTGTAATTATATTCTAAATCCGTAACTACCTAAGAGAATATATTTACTTAGCACTTTGATTTTAATAACACATTTTATATACAGTCATGTGCTACATAATGATCTTTTAGTCAATGACAGACTGCGTATACCATGGTGGTCCCATAAGATTAGTACCATATAGTCTAGGTGTGTAGTAGGCCATACCATCTAGGTTTGTGGAAATACTGTAAGGGAGGAAGAAATTTTCCTCTACCCCTCTAGGTTCTTCTGGCTCACCTAAGAATGAAATTGACGTAAGAGAGATGAACAGGAGAAAAAACAAAGTTTAATAACACATATACATGGGAGAAACCCAGGAAAAATGAATAACTCACCAAAATGGCCAAAGCTCTCACCTTAAATATCAATCTCAGCTAAAGATAAAAGAAGATGGTGGTGGTGAGGAGAGTCAGTGACTTCAAAAGAAAGGAATGCAATTCACAGGTGGACGAAAAGGAGCAAATGCTTGAAAAAGAAGTGTTTAGCCACACAGAAACAAAAGAACACAGAGGGGAGCCCAACAAATAGGTTTTTCTAGGTTCCTGCCTGTCTACCACTAGCTCACGTTATGCTAAGGGAACAGCTCCAGCTTGCTTCCTGAGACAGATGTGTTCATCTGAATTCTCTTAGGCAGTTAAGAGAGTACCAAGAAAAACGTCCTCTTTTGTTTCTTAAAAATAATCAGCCAAAAATAATCCTCATGTTAAAGAGACACATTTGGGGTGGCAAATTCTTTTCCCCTTTAGTACACTCTAGGATGTTCTAGCAACGATGAAGTCACCTAAGGATGCAATTCTCAGGACGTATCCCCCTTGTTAAGTGATGCATGACTGTATTCACAATCAGAGAATGTGAGCTGTAGGAGTTGTTATTGACAATTGTGTTTGTGTTTTTTTGCATATGAAAATTTTCTTGGGTTTTATTTATGTCTTAATATAAACCAAATGTCTGTGTACTACGGCGGTTTGAATGGAAAGTATGTTGTCTCTTTATAGAAAACCTGATCCACATGTAATTATTAGATACAACATTCAATACATACAATTGAATATACCAAAGATGGATATTTTTGCTTGGAACACACTGGGTACTGTATTGGTTGAAATATTTTATCTTTTGAAAATCATTTTATCATTAAGCCGTTAATATGAAAATTTTATTCCTATCTCTATCATCATAAACTAAGAGCAGATTCATTAATAACTATATTTTACTTTATAAAATACTAATTTGCACAGAAATTTCACAAATATATTTTTCAGTGAATATTATTAATATTTTAGCATTTAAATCAAGTTCTGCCCCAGGACTTTGATGTCCAAAACTTAATGATTTTGTTCATACCTTTCAAAATGTATTTCAATATCACAACGTGAAAGAAAAAAATCCTCTATGATTCTCTCTCTTTATTGTCAATGGTGAGAGAGAATTCAAATCTTGTGTTTATTATATATATATACCTGAAAACAATACAGGATAAGGAAGATATGGTATAAAGCATTTATGAAATAGTTCAAAATTATTTATTCAAACACACTAGGGGGCTTTTTAAGAGAAAACTTTCTAAGTAATTATTAAAGTGCCTAAATTTACAATTTGACTTACTCTGCTTATTTGTTTCCTGAGTTCTTTATTTCCAGTTAAATACTTTGGAGGTAGGCCATATGATTCAGTGACCTTTAAAGTAAAATTGAAATATTCTGTTTTACAACTTTTCTTTCCTTCTCTCTCCTGCACTGCATGAAGTCTATAAAACCCAGTGAAATTAATTGCCTAATTATAGGGAATAAAAAGGAATGCCTTTTGAAAGATTTAAAATTTGTATTTTCTGCAGTCGAGATTTTACCTGACCGCCTGACCTAACAGTTTGCACCCATTAAAGAAAGAAAATAAGCATCTACTTGGGAACATAATTTTAACCTGATAATAAGTCAACACAAATGCTCCGTAATTTTAAGTCATTTTATGTTCTAAGAACTAAGACTGGAGCCATTATAGTGGTTAATCCTCATCCATAACAATTTATCCTCTTGCAAATAAGCTCCGCCTTTATTGTTTTAATTGTTTTCTTGGTACAGACGTGTTAGATGTACATAGGCACACGTGCAAGCAGTATCAGGAGCCAAAGGATGTAAAGGCAAATATGTGAAGCTATTTCAGCTGTCTCATGTGATATTATAGGAAACCTGAAAAAAGGTGATCACTTTCATCTGGAGTATTCTTAGAAGACTTTACAGGAGAAATAAAATTTGAAGGAGATTTTAAAAGGGAAAGAAATATTCATGAGTGAAGAGAGGGAGCAGTCAAGTTCAGAGTAAACACTGTGCCCAGTAAAGATTCCTGACAGGGCAAGAAAAAAACATTCTCCATGTGAAACATTGGTGTAAATAAAATGAGTTTAGGGGGCCAACCACAGGCCGAGCAGTTAAGCTCACGTGCTCCACTTTGGCGGTCCAGGGTTTTGCTGGTTTGGATCCTAGGTGTGGGCATGGCACCGCTCATCAGGCCATGCTGAGGCAGCGTCCCACATAAGCACAACCAGAGGCACTCACAACTAGAATATGCAACTATGCACTGGTAGGGTTTGGGGAGAAGAAGAACAAAAAAAGAAGATGGCAACAGTTGTCAGCTCAGGTGCCAATCTTTAAGAAAAATTAAAAAATTTTAAAAAATGAGTTTGGACTATCTTTTAAATGGTATGCCATTTCCTCAGCTAAGCATCACTCTTTTTGGCCTTCTCCCTTCCCTATCCATGGAAGAAGCCTATTCTATCCTCATGTCACAAAGGAAGACTCATATGACAGGAAAGCAGAGATAAAAGGAAATCTCTTCCTTCATGTTTGTGTTCCAAAAGCAGGCGGCATTCAAGGAAATAAAGAAAATCAAAATGTTTGCTGTCAGTGGATTTGATTAAGTTAGGAGTTCTCTCTCCATTAAGAGAAAAAAACAAGGTTTTTCTCTCCTCGGGTAGGAGGAGATGAAGGAAAGCGAGCCATGAAATTCTAAATACCATTGAGTCTAAAACGGAGGGAACTCGTGTTTTTGTCTTGACCCTGGCTGCAGGACAGGAGCAACATCCCAGTGAGTTTTGTGCCCCT
This sequence comes from Equus quagga, assembly GCF_021613505.1. Classification (NCBI taxonomy): domain Eukaryota; kingdom Metazoa; phylum Chordata; class Mammalia; order Perissodactyla; family Equidae; genus Equus; species Equus quagga. Next base: position 20,099,380 of record NC_060287.1, read on the forward strand.
GAGAGAAAAGATTGAGCCCTGAGTGTGTACGGGAAGAAGCCAGCAGGGAAAGATTGCCTAGTGAGTTTAAGCAGGCTGATCTTTAAACCAGCCTCACAGATCCTCACGTCCTAGCATGACACCCAATCCATGGTTCATTTGTATCAAAATATAGGGCACAGGATGACAATAAGATGGAATGGATTATGTGCACATGAATGAGGGATATTTTAGCAGCAATCTACATGGGCTAAAATATGAGAACCTGGTAGGAACAGAGGAATCTCTGTGTTGACAGATGCCATCTAATACTACATCCATCCCCACTCCTGCACTCCTGCCTTGGTGAAGTATTATCCACCCAGAATTAAACAAATCTGGAGAAGGTGCTAGGATTGGGAAATCCCAAACTGATTCAGATTCTTTGCACTCTCTGATGGAATACAAATTGAATGTTGAAATATTGAAATATAAATTATATTGAGTTATTGAAAATAGTGAGAGGGAAATGTATGCCTTATAACATGAAACATTTATTTCACACTTAACTTGTCAATGAATACCTATACGTAGAACACTTAGGAGAGATGGTAGTGGAAAGTAAGGGGGAAGCCACGTTGCAGAAACCCACGGAAGTCACACTACAGAGTTTAGGCTTTATTCCCTAGAGAAGACTGTAAGTTTTCATTACTGTGTTAAAAGCAATGTTTAAAGACAGTTAATCTGGTGTTAAAATGGTAGGAATTTGGCAGGTAGAAGTGGGAGAGAGAGGTTGAATTTGAGAAATACAGTTTATAGATTAGTACAGTTTTGAGATGGAAAAGGTCCAACACTATATGATAGCAGTATGTGATACAAGGAAATAATTACATATCAAGAAAATATATATATTTTGGTGAGGAAGCATGGCCCTGAGCTAACACCTGTTGCCAATCTTCCTCTTTTTGCTTGAGGAACATTGTCCCTGAGTTAACGTCTCTGCCAATCTTCTTCTATTTTGTATGTGGGATGCTGCCACAGCATGGCTTGATGAGCTTTGTGTCGGTCCACTCCCGAGATCTGAATCTGCAAACCCGGGATGCTGAAGCAGAGCACTTGAACTTAACCACTACACCACTGGGCTAGCCCCTTAAAAAATATTTTTAACTGAAATTTAGGATTGGATGATTGATCAGCTCTACCAGCAATGGAGAGGAACAGAATTAAGTATACTTGAATTTTTCAGCTATGGTGACTGGCAAATGGCAGAGCCACTGAATTACAAAGTCAAATTAAGAGAATTTTCTTGAGATGAAAAGACGCAGTTAAAGTCATGCCATTTCATGTTTGTAAGCCAATCCGAGTAATATTTGAAAATGTGACAATGATGCAAAGAGGATTGTTGATAGCTTAGAACTGGTGATGGGTTAGGAAATATCTATATGTGCATTTCAAATGGGTCAAAATGCTTTAAACATGAAAGTGTGTCAGAAGACTAACAAGCAGAATATTAAGGCAAATAAGAATGGGAGCAAAAAGAGAGAAGTTAAAGAAATTAGGGAAGAAGCACAAAAGAGACAGGCCATAGTCCAAAAAAAGTGCTAACACATTCCAAAGGGATCTTTTAAAATCATAGTAGAAAGTTGGGTCCAAGGAGGCTACATATCAGAGATCATTACATTTGTAATATATAAGTGTTTTAAATTATTTTCCCATGGTAAGAAATGGTACACTTTAATTTAAAATAAGCAGAGTTATGCCGAAGCTGTGAGATATGAAAAAGACACTTACTTCTGTAACAGAATATATTAAAAATATCGTATAAGAGAAAAGCATAGCAATCAGAAATTCAGCAAGAAATACATCTAAGCACTGGCATTTTTTCTTTTTTTTTGCCTTTTCCACTTATAATTTTTAGTTTATAAAGACAGTCTCTCAATGACTGTTTTCCTATTGTATCAGTTTATGGTCATTAAAGCAATGAGTCTATTATAGATATTTGCTGCCTTTTAATCTGCTTTCTACATTGTCTTAATTAATTTCTGCAAATTATATGGAAATGTAAGAACTTAAATGGCATGAGGCTTGAAAATGGTTAATTCTCAGGTCCCAATCATGGTTTCTGAAGAAATATCTACAAATAAAACCAAATTAGAAACACAAAAATTGAATGAACACCTTTATTTTCTCTGTAATTTTTTAAAGTAATTTTCCAGTTTTTGTGAGAGGCTAGGGGCTTAAATTAGGCAGAGACTTCACTGGAAGTGGCAAAACTACTTCTTGTCATAAAGATATGAAACACTTATTTTTCCTTTGAATAAAAAAATCCAACACAGATGGGCACCCCAATTACCTAGTGAATTTTAGATGAACTGTCTGTGACAAATGGTGCTGTCAAGTCCTCTTACTTGAGGACTAGCTATAGTTTGTTGTGAGAACATCTAAGGGATAGATTGTACCCGCTTGGCTGTATAAGATGGTAAGATTTCTCTCTGACTATGCCATTTCTTGGCAGTTTGCCTGTGATGAACATCGAATTCTGGTTTAATACTTGTTCAATAGTAGAAACAGTTTTCTTTCTCTTCTACCTTTGTGAAGAGGATCTCTGGGTCGATGGGGAAGATTTTGTTGTTAATTGTGTTTTCCAAATAACGTATATCGTATATATTCTTTTCTTCTGTGGGTAACTGCTTGGAGTTTCACAGTTACAGGCTTCAAATAATCTCTGAGAGAAGAATGGAGAAAGGGGCTGTTACAGTTCAAAAGATTTATCTGAGCCAAAATTGTCATTGTTTCTCATTTTAAATTATGCTCAGGTTACAGTTCGCTGTCTTCATTACATGCGGTTGAGATGTAGGGAAGATCTCTCATGAATGTAATTAAATTATTAAGTATAATTACTTAATTAGGATTACAGCGACACTTATCTCTTCTGACATCTCCGTTCTGCCATTTCTCCTCAGTCTCCCAATTTCTGTCTACGGTTTGTATTTGCTAGTATCTGGTAGCTTCAGTGATTTTCACTTGTGCCAACTTTTAGGGTTTAAAAAACACCAGCAACAACAAACTCAATGTATGTAGTTTGAAAGAGCTAATCTAATTTATTATGTACCCACAGACATTCACACATGCACAGTCTCTCATACTATTTTTAAGATCTCTCTAAGGAACTGAAATAGTATTTTTGTACTCCTTTGTCTTCTGATGCAGTCTTTACCACGCTTGTTAACTTTTTGGAACTATTAGAGATTCTCCATAAAGAAGGTACATGAGATTATATTACTTTTTTTTTTTTTTAAAGATTTTATTATTTCCTTTTTCTCCCCAACAACCCCCGGTACATAGTTGTATATTCTTCGTTGTGGATTCTTCCAGTTGTGGCATATGGGACGCTGCCCCAGTGTGGTTTGATGAGCAGTGCCATGTCCGTGCCCAGGATTCGAACCAACGAAACACTGGGCCGCCTGCAGCGGAGCGCGTGAACTTAACCACTCGGCCACGGGGCCAGCCCCAAGATTATATTACTTTTAGTCATGTCTAGTGCAAGAGTTAAGTATCCGATTGTGCTTTCCTATGTTTCTTACAAAGGAGAGCTCAACAGACCCTCCTTCCTTCTTATTTATGATAGTTTTAGGTTTCTAGTTTTTCTTTGTATATAAGCATTCAACTATTATTTAATTTCTATAGGCTACTCAATAAATCCAGAAATAATGTCTATTGTTTAATATTAATAATGATGCAATACCGTTCCCCCAATTTATGAATGCTTGCTATTTACCCAGCACTAAGGTAAGCACTTCATCTACATCATTTTACATAATCTGCACAATCTTCACTGCCCAATGAGCACTGTGTCATTATGACTCTTTAGAAGAATTAGAAGCTGTGATTCAGAGAGTCAAGTGTCAGAGCCATGGATTTCTGTAGCCTGACTGCAAAGCCTGCACCTTTAACCACTATGCTTTGATAAAAACACTGGTGACTAAACGGCAGTGCTTGGGGTAAACAAATCCAGCTCTAGCCTTCGGCATTGCTATGGTCTGAATGTTTGTGTTCCCGCCCATGTGTTCATATTCACATGTTGAAATCTTACCAGCAAAGGTGATGGTATTAGTAGGCGGAGACTTTGGGAGGTGCTTATGTCATGAGGGTGGAACTTATAAAAGAGACTCCAGAGAGATCCCAGGCCCCTTCTCCCATGTAAGGACACAGGAGAAGTCTGTAACCCAGAAGACAGTCCTCATCTGATGTGCCTGCACCCTGATCTTGGACTTCCAGCCTCCGGAACCGTGAAAAATGAGTCTGTTGTTTATAAGCTACTCAGTCTATGATATTGTTAAAACAGCCCAAAAGGACTAAGATGGGTATGATGTAACACAAATTGGAGTGAATGATATTTTTCTCCTTCAGCAAGGTGGGCCAAAACATTGAGAAGCATACAGCCCTATCGTTAATTTCAGTTACAGGAGACAACCACAGGAAAATGATCGTAAAAGCATAAGAATGACTGGGATTCAGACACACAGTCCAGTGACATTATGAAGAGTGAAAGTGGCAGAGAAAAGAGAACCAAGCAAGCTAATTTCATCAGTTTGTGAGAGATATTTAATAAGCATAGGGGAGGAGGATGAAGAGATTTGAGCTGTTAGCTTTATGATTGAGGTACTGAAACAAAAATCAATCTCTTTGTTTTTATTATTATTCAAATAATCACCCAGACCACAATTGTTGTATATATGTTGTGTAAAATGCCACACCATATGTTACCTATTAAAATATTTACCAAAAAATCTGTTCATGCATGCATGTTTTATTCCTAACTGAAAATTATAATCCTTGCAGACACAGAACCTGTAGCTACCAATAAATTATTTGTCTAATTTGCATCACAGTTAGGTAGTTTTGAATTTGTTGGCACTTCTAGCAGCAGTTAGAAAAGGTAATAACAAGGTGGTAACGTCCTCAAAGTTTCAACAGTAAAACTTCCATTTAAGCTATTCTGTAGGATGAGCAGGTTTTTTTCCTAGGGAAATAACAGAAGAAGAGAGCATTTGCTGTAGAAGTCAGTCCATGAACAAATGTAGAGATTTGGAGAAGAGCATTGCAATTACAGAGTCTGATGGTAGTGTGGAAATGGGGGAGACCTAGTGGCATGTTGAAGTTTTGTAAGAAATTCACTTAATTAGATAAGTATAGACTTATCTAATGCATTAAAATCCTCTAAGACTTTGCGAATATTTCTGTAATGGGGAAGAATCAAAGGAGAGTGTAAAATACAAAAACATATGAAATAGTTTAGTTAAAAAGAATAATTGTGCACTTCTAGTGCCCCGAACAAATTTTGTGATTTTATAAGATAGCAACCTGTATGAAGATTATGAAATTTTTCTCATAATAAATTTCTTGCTGTTATGATTTTCTAAACAGCAAAAATGTTGTCTAATAATCTCATTCACCATGTAAACAATTATCCTGATGCCATTGGGATTGGTTCAGCATTCATGAGACTTGTGGGGAAAAACATGCCAGAGTAATAATTCATGTACTAAATTTTTGTCTCACCATTCACCTTTGAGTTATTCCTTTATGCTACACTAGAGCATGAGTAATAATAAAAAAGATGCCTCCAGGAAGATGTCAGAAAACCACAGTTCTAATGTAGTTGACTGAACCTCTTCAATGTGGTTGAAAATAATAATGAAATATTGATCCAACCATCCTATTCTCATTTCCCTGCTTTCTTCCTCTCTGTAGATAAGTGGGTTATACATCATGATCAAGGTACTGAATTATTTATGGCATTTTGCAAAATGATTAATAAATAATAGTAATCTCTTGAACTCTGGCCACATAAAAGAACATATGCTTTGGTGGGGGCCATTCTCCTTAGAGTGAATTACAGCATCAGTATTTGAACCATATCTTTGGGGATCTAACATGATGATATATTCCACTTTGTGTATAAAGTCTAGTTTATTTTGTATCCCCATTAAAGAATCTATGTTACTACTAACCATTTAATCTTTCTAACTCTCAGTTTACTTATCTGAAGAATAATGAACTGCCAGAGGATGGGCTTACTTTGAGTAAAATTAACCGGTAAATTAAAATGCATCTAAGATTAAAATGCATGACGGTATAGGCCTCAGGTACTTTCCTCACATGGTGGCACTAATCAGTACCCCAGGCAGTACTCCAGGGGGACATTCTAAAGATCTGTGGAATGATCTCTGGGTAGCTTTCTACTCTCTGGGACTCCGCTTGTGAAGTTTAGCTTTCTTGGTTTCCCAGAAACTCAATTACACCTCCCCAGGGACTCCATCAGGCTTCATCTCAGGCCTGCCCCTACCTCCTCCTCCACCACCCCACCATCACCAAGTGCTGCTCCCTCAAGGCACTATACAGGCAGAACTGAAGAGCTTACTTCATTTACATTGGCGATCACTGTCATTCTTTCCTGACGTCCAGCATCCTCTAAACAATTGGTTCACATGTTTTGTTTGGTTGTTTTGGTTTAGGTTGCTCTGTCTGAAAAGTAAATCTGATCTCTGTCACTCCGTCTTGGCTAGAGGCTAAAGTCACTTGCTATGATTTTAATCAGAATTAGGATGGATAAATAGATCCGTTTGGGGAAAGTGCATATATCAATTAGATGGTGTCTTCCAATGCATGAACACAGTATATTTCTATATTTATTCACGTCTTTGTTAATATATCATAGCAATGTTTTGTGTTTTTCAAGGTAGAATTATGACACATCATCCATTAGTCCTATTCTTGAGTATTTTTTATCTTTGATGTTACAGTAAATTGGTTTTATAAAATAATTTCTTATTTTTCATTGCTATTGTATAAAAATGCTATTTGGTATCTTGTGAACTTGCTGTATTCTCCCGTTAATTCTGCTTGTTTTTGAGTATTCCCTAAGACCTTATAAATAAATAATTCTGTGAATGGATGAAGATATTTTAACTCCTTCTTTTCCAGTGTTTATGGCATGTTTTTTAATTCCTGTTCTTTACTGGCTAGGATTTCCAGTACAATATTGACTAGAATTGGTGATAATGGTGATCTTTACTTTTCTCTCTGTTGTAGGAACAGGATGCTTAATGTTTCAACTTTAACTGTGATATGAATGACATTTTTCTTTTCATTAACACTTTCTACCAGAGTGATGAGGTTCACTTCCACTACGGGTTAAATTATATCTACTCAGAATGTACATGTTTAAGTCCTAACTCCGAGTAGTACCTCAGAATGTGGTCGTGTTTGGAAATAGAGTCATTGTGGATATAATTGTTAAATGAGGTCATGCTGGAGTAGGGCGAGCCCCTAATCTAATATGATGGTTGTCTTTATGTAAAGAGAAATTCGGACACAGACATGCATACACGGGGAAAATGCTACGTGAAGATTAGAGCTATGCTGCCATAAGCCAAAGAACCACCAGAAGCTAAGAGAAAGATCTGGAACCGACCCTTCCCTATCGCCTTCAAGGAAGCACGGTCCTGCTGACACCTTGTTTCAGATTTCTGGCCAACAGAACTGTGAGAAAATAGATTTCTGTTGTTCTGTCTCTGAGTTTGTGGCACTTTGTTATAACAGCCCTAGAAAACGAGTACAATATGTATTCATAGTTTTCTGAGATTTCATTTAAAAAATCATGAATGACCTTACTTTTTTCACTTTTCTGCTTCTTGTGATAATCATATGGGTTTTCCCATTTACACTTTTAATGCGGTGAATACTATTGCTTGTTTTTCTAATTTTATTCATTATTTTTTTTAAAGATTTTTATTTTTTTTCCTTTTTCTTTCCAAAGCCCCCCAGTACATAGTTGTATATTCTTCATTGTGGGTCCCTCTAGTTGTGGCATGTGGGACGCTGCCTCAGCGTGGTTGGATGAGCAGTGCCATGCCCGCACCTAGGATTCGAACCAACGAAACACTGGGCCGCCTGCAGCGGGGGTGCGCGAACTTAACCACTCGGCCACGGGGCCAACCCCTGTTTTTCTAATTTTTTTTTTTTAAGATTTTATTTTTTCCTTTTTCTCCCCAAAGCCCCCCGGTACATAGTTGTATATTCTTCGTTGTGGGTCCTTCTAGTTGTGGCATGTGAGACGCTGCCTCAGCATGGTCTGATGAGCAGTACCATGTCCGCACCCAGGACTCGAACCAACGAAACACGGGGCCGCCTGCAGCGGAGCGCGCGAACTTAACCACTCGGCCACGGGGCCAGCCCCCCTGTTTTTCTAATTTTAAACCAACATTGCAGTGCTTAAAAAAGCTTCACTTGGTCATGGAATATTATTGTTTTTTTATACTTTTTTGGATGAAATTCCTAATATTCAAGATTTTTGTACTTATATCGAAGTATGATAGTGTTCAGGTTTTGTTTGTTTGGTAATATCTTTGTCAAATTTTATTACCAGGATTTATCAGGCTTCATAAAATGATTTGGGAACTATTTTCCTTATCGACTTCAGAAGATTGTGTATTATTTTATTTCTTCCTGTAACACTTGATAGAATTTAGTAATGAAGCAAAGTGGGCCTGAAGATTTCTTTGAGGGAAGGCTGTTTTGAATTACAAATTCATTTTTTAATAAATACAGAACTGTTCAAATGTCCTAATTCTTCCTGTTAGTATAAACACTATATTACAAAATTTTTCTCCATCGCACCTATTTTGTTAAAATTACTGCATTAAGTAGAATCTAATATTCTCTTATTTCAGTGCCTTTTCACATGATATTGACTTTATTTTGTATTTTTCTTATACCTTTATTTTGAAGTGCTATCAATTTTATTAATCTTTCCAAAAACTAAATTTTAATTTTTGTTAATTTTTTCTATTTGTTTGCTCTTTCATTGATTTTTACACTCATTTATACTATTTTCTATCTTCTCACTTTGTGATTATTTTGTTTTTATTTTCTTTGTTTCTAAATGTGAAAGCTTTAACTATTCATATACATTTATTCTTTTGTATTATAGTTATTGAAAGATCAAAATTTTCATCTATGCATTGCTTTGACTGCAACTTCAAATTTTGATATATGTTATGTTGTTATTTTCAATTATGTTATAATATTTTACAATTTTCTTTGTGTTTTCTTCTTTACTCCATGAATATGGATTAGTAGCATGTTGCTTAATTTCTAAATATTGGGAATTTTCAGATAACTTACTGTAATTGATTTCTAAGCTAATACTGTTACAATAGAAAAACAAACTACATATGACTTCAAGCCTACGAAATTTACTGAGGCATTTTATGTCTCAAAATATGGGCTATATTGGCAATATTGGTGAGTATTTCATGCAAATCTGAAAAGAATATCAATTATGATAATCTAAGTTGCAGTGCTATTTAAATATTCTAAAATTGTACTTTTTCTTCTGGTTGTACCAGTTACCAAAAGGCTGGTATTAACAGAGTCAACTATGATTGTGGATTTATGTATATTTCTCCCTTTAGTTCTGTCAATATTTGTTTTATGTTTTAAGACTTTTGCATCTATGTATCAAAAGGGATATCATCCAGTTTTCTATTTTTATTAGATGTAAACAAATTTAAAAATTTGTTTTTTCCTTAAGTAATTGATCTTTATAAAATGACCCAGGTAATACTTCTTCTCTTGAGGCCTACGTTGTCTGATCTTAATATAGCTTAATATTTTATTATACTAATATCCCTTTATTAAGCTGTTTTCATTTTATCCCATTCTACTTTTAAATTTTTTGTTATCAACCTCTCTCTGTTGCAAACGTTATATTTAAATTGTGTTTTTGTAAACAATACAAATTTGGGTATAACATTCATGTCTAGTTGAAAATTTCTACCACTTAAGTGAAAATTTTAGTTTCTTTACATTTAATATAATTATTGGTATTGGGTAATTTAAGTCAACCATCTTTCATTGGTTTTCTATTAATTATAGATGTTCTTTTTTCCTCTTTTTCTCCTTTCATGTTTTCTTTGAGTGAATACAACCCATTCTTTAGCATTCTATTTTATCTAGGTGTTTGTTTTTATTATAATTATTTATCCCAAGCTTTGTGCTTTGCTGAGTTTCTTGGATCTGTGTGTTGTTATCTTTTATTATACTTGACAATTTTTTAGGCATTATTTCCTCAAATAACTATTCTGATACATTTTCTATCTTCACTTCTTATGGGACTCTAATTTTACATATGTTATACTGTTTGAATTGTCACAAAGGTTTGAGGATTCCTTTTACCGTAGATCAGAATCTATTAACTGTTTTATCTCTTGAACTTTGGTCACATTTTCCTGTTTTTTTATGAGTTTAGTAATTTTTTTATTGTATGTTGTACATTATGTATATAAGATCAGTATAGATTTAAGTAGGAAATTTACCCCTAGAAAAGCCTACATAGTTGCTTCTGTTTTTAGTCTGTGTGTATTACAGGGGTAGGCAGCTGTGTTAAATCTACATTTGAGCTAGATCTGAGTTATACTGAAGATTTATTTAGGTTCAATTTATCACTAACTTCAAATATTTTTGTCAGGTTAAGACTTTCTCTTTAGTAAGGCTTGGCATAGGAGTACTAATTGACTTTGTAGATGTCTTTATGTCTTACAACCCAAATATCACCTTTTTTTGAGAGGGGGCATTGAGGAAGATTGGCCCTGAGCTAACATCTCTTGCCAATCTTCCTCTTTTTTTGCTTGAGGAAGATTGTCGCTGAACTAACATCTGTGCCAATCTTCTACTTTGTCTGTGGGATCCTGCCACAGCATGGCTTGATCAGTGGTGTGCAGGTCTGCACCCAGGATCTGAACCCTCAAACCTTGGGCTGCTGAAGTGGAGTGCATGAACATAACCACTACACCACCAGGCCAGCCTCCTAGATGTCAGCTTTTTAATCTATAGGAAATATTTCTCTGTTTTACAGCAGACCTATCAGATTCTGTTTTTACTGTGCTGTTCACTTTGCTTTCCACGTTCACCTCCCACTTTCCCTACCTAAAAATTATCTCTCCAGCCTGCTGCCCTATGCCCAATCTTCTGTGAGGTACCAAATACACTAACAAAAGACCATGCACCAAATGGTGATGTTCCTGAGCTCTTTTTCCTTGTGGGAGCCTCGTCATTGGTGAAGGGTACATATATCTCAGGTGTAATCCTCTTGTCTTTTTCACCTGCCTAGTGGCTGCAGTGTGCTATTGATATGGACCCAATAAAGGCCTCATGGTATAGGAATAGCATTATGACTGAGGGACATTGAAATTATACTCTTTCACACCAGTCCACAGTTGGAGATTAAAATTAATTAACAATCTACTTGTTTTCTTCTCATTCTTTTCTATGGCAATTTGTTCCTTCGTCATGGCCTTAGAGCTGAAAGCAATCTTGGGTCTCTTCTTTCTTAGGAGGGAGCTTACCTGGTATTTCCCCTTTGTTATGAGGAAACAATCCTCTTTTAAACCTTTCTATATCCTAACAATATGTAGAAATGCCTTAATTTTAATTTTATGTTCAAGAATTGTTTTTGTGCCAGAAAAATAGATATAAAAATTTTCCAGCTGCATGATAATATGCTCAACATATTATTAAAATTTGTCTAAATACTATCAATAATTCCTTTACATATATGTTTATCCTCTACACATGTTGCTATAGAAAAGACTGAAGTGAGCTTTACAGTAGCAAGACAAAGTAAAATATTCAAAATATTCTTATATCATTATTGCCTCTAATCCTTCAGTAAGTTAGAATGATATAGAAGATTCTTTTCTGTCCATCTACTTATAACTTATCTTTATATTTGTATATATATTTTTGTGTGTATATATGTATATATACACACACATACAATGAGGATATATATACACATATATATATATATCCTGATATTTTCATGGAAATAGACTAACCTCCTGTGAACGTATGGGGGCATGGAACACTTAGAAAATCTTTGGGCTGTAGTTCTAACTTCTAGATTCTAGTCTCTGTCACAAAGTGAGGAGAAAGAGTCTTGGAATGTTTTACTCATATATGCACATGCCTCATGCTCTATATTCTGCTCTTTTTTAAACTTCTTCAGGGCACTTGCCTTCATTTCCTTAGTTTACAATGGTTATGCTTCTCTTCAAACTTTAGCAAAAAAAGTAGGTATATATACCTTTCCTTTTTGCCGCTTTCTTAGGATAGATATTTGGATAGAGCAGATATTGTATCTAATATTATATGACTGATCACAAGAAAAATATATCATATGCATATATTTCATGGCTGATAAAATTAGTCATACAATACAGGCTACCTCATACCCTTGGAAATTACAGGAAACATATAATAAGATCTATATCTAAATATTCAAAACAATCCCATTATCATTTTTATTTTGCATAGAAAATTTGGGTGTAGGGGGATTTAAGAGAATGGCACTAAAATAAATGGCTCATATAACTCTAAATCAGGTTGTTTCAGTGCTGACTGAACAACTAAAATGACTTGAGCTATTGCTGAGTTATTAGAAGTGATTTTGAGAAAAAAGAGGGAGAGACAGAGAAATAATGAACCACTTCTATTTAAATTGTCAGAGCTATCATGAAAACCCCACAAATTATGGCCATAGAATAACCTATCCCTAGAATTTTATTATAAATACTCCTATATTATGATAAAAAGTCCAAGGCTGTTTAAAAAATTGTTTACTGAAGTCATATGAAATAAAATGAGTGATTAAATAAATATTTAAGTATAAACTTTACTCATTTGTTAAATTCTATTATAATTTAGTTTTTTTCCCTTTAAATTTTAGTAGGATATAGCATCTAATGAATTTAAATAATAAGTTCTCAGTGTCATCAAATGACGTATGCCACACGTACTCATCTTGTGTCCTTGTATGTTTGACCATGAATTACTAATAACCTCAGCACTTTTAGCAATAAGACAAAGTGTGACAGAAAAGAATGATGTCTTAAAGGGGATGATCAGATGCCTTTGAAAAACAGACCCTTAAGAGCTTGAGGAAGCATTAAATGAATGAAGGCTATAAGAAAACTGTCAGTGATAGAAGGCAGACTATTAGATAATGAAAGGTTAGGTTGCTCAGGAAAGAGAATTGGTGAGGCTGCAGGTGACATTCGTTCCTGAAAGTCAGTAATGTCCTTGAAGACACATTGTCACTGTTACAGCTGTGGAGATCAGCATGCCTGTCTATGACCGTTCTGGTAATTCATCATTATAGGGGACAATCTCATGGTAGCATAGATGTGGATGATTCAAGCACAAATAAAAAACTGTGGCATATTCTAGTGCTAGACACCTGGAAAATCTCAAGATTACTTCTCATTCAATAAATAAATGAATTATAATAATTTATTTGGTGTGTACTATGTGCGAAACTCCCAGGAGAGGCAGGATGGTCGTATTTCAAGGTGCCGCCCCCAATTTAGCTTTCGACAGTGATATAGGATAGATGGAGCTGTGGTTCTAATTTAGCACAGACATCATAGATTATCTGAATTTTAAACAAACTTCCAAAATGCAAACATCTTAATAAGGCAGAAATATATAAATTATCTTACCTTCCAAACAATTGGATTTTAATCAGTACTTAAGCCTCTCTGTGCTTTTATAAAAATGATTTTATTGGGGGATATTATTACATCATAAACTCTTCTTTAAAATATTTGCGGGTGTTGAAATATTAGAAAGCAAAATTCTCACTTATATAACAAAAGACTTCTAATTAACCAGGGCTCTTAAAAATACATGACATGGTGGATAAAGAAACAACACTGGGCAAATACTTTTTAAGAAACAGTTTCAGCATCTTCATTAATTACAGCCCTGCTGAGATTCAATGTCATCTCTGTAGAACTTATTTTGGGAAATATTTCTTGAAAGTGTTACCATTCTAAAACCATGATATCTGTACAAGTCATGGTTATTTGTTATGTTCAAAATATCTTTCCTGGGAAGTGGAGAGAGAGAAAGAAAAAACAATAAAGGTTTCAAAATATTTCAATATATTTCAAAAATAATGCATCACTGTTTTTAATTTAAACATTCTTTCACATATGTCACAGATAGTAACTTAAACAATAAAGTTTGTTTGAAAATATAAATTTTAAAAATCTAATTATTATATTTGCTAAAGACTATATTCTGGTTATACACAATCTGTGATCACAGAATTTATTTATTAATATAGGGCTATAAAGGTTTACAAAATTTTATCTGAAAAAAGCACATTGAATCTTAAAGTAAAGAAGCAAATTAGTAATTGCTAGACATAAAGTTAGAACCGTGGATTGTAAATTGTAGCACCTACCAGCTTGAAATATATTATGAAATCTTTGGTATTGTATCTGACCTTTAACTGTGCAATTGCTTTTTAAAATATATTTAACTATGTTATCTTACCTACATTATCGTTATTAAAACTATGGTTTGAAATTGACAGCATCATTTAATAAAACATTATTACGACATTTGCTTGATGTTTCACATATTTTATTTATTTTATCTTGAGGGTAAACATGAGGTTTCTGGATCAAAGGCAGACCAATTATTTACTTGCGTAAGATCTTAGTGACAGTTCCCATGTCCCAATTCTCCACAAGAGGACACAATGAGATTCATATGTCACCTGTACACGCAAAATGTGGGTTGGCCTCACAGTAGAGAAACTGAAATTATGAATCTCAAAGCTTATATAGGGCAGCAGGCACAACTTCCCTCTTCCCCTCAGGAGGAGGAGACAGACCTTATCTTTCTAAGATAAACAAATCCTTTCTGTGGATAAGAAGGGAAGATCTCTAAATTCATTACCATTTAGAATGTAAACCTGTGGCTCCAGGGGAGATAAAACTATAAATCACTACAGAGAAATACATAATCTCTAACTATTAAGTCACTTACTCAGCCCTTACCCCTGATTGCCAGTGATTTTTGCTCAGAAAGTCCAGACCACAAAGAAACATAAAGATACTCAGGCAGTGTTGCTTCCTGACACTGCTTTTATGCATTAGAAAGTAATGCTATCCTGTTAACTAGAAAAACAGACCAAAAAAAAAATCAACTAGAAAAATAGACAGAATGAAGAAAACATCAGCTTTTGACATTGTGCAACAGGCAGCAGGTGGAGAAAAAAACAAATCAGGTGACTCCTGCCATCACCCAGGCCTTCTGGCTGTACATAATATATGGACTGCAGTTCAGAAAGAGAGAAAGCAGAACAGGGCCTGAAAATCTCATTCAATAAATGAAACAGATCTCAGAGTTGAAAAGGGTAAGGCAACTACACTTTGTGGAGTAGAATCCCTTAAATGAGGCAATTCCTGGGAAGGGATTCCAGAAATATGAATAAGAATCTCTTTGGAGGGGCCAGCCCAGTGGTGCAGCTGTTAAGTGCTCACGTTCCGCTTCTCAGTGGCCCAGGGTTTGCAGGTTCGGATCCTGGGTGCAGACATGGCAACACTCATCAAGCCAGGCTGTGGTAGGCGTCCCACGTATAAAGTAGAGGAGGATGGGCATGGATGCTGGCTCAGGGATTATAAAGTAGAGGAGGATGGGCATGGATGCTGGCTCAGGGCCAGTCTTCCTCAGCAAAAAGAAGAGGATTGGCAGTAGTTAGCTCAGG
The DNA here is from genome assembly GCF_021613505.1 of Equus quagga. NCBI lineage: Eukaryota > Metazoa > Chordata > Mammalia > Perissodactyla > Equidae > Equus > Equus quagga. Next base: position 20,114,963 of record NC_060287.1, read on the forward strand.
GCTAATCTTCCTCAAAAAAAAAAAAATCTCTTTGGAATTTTTAGCTGACCACCTATTTGAATATGCATAGAATGAAGCATAGGATGAGGTCTAGAAAGAACATCTTTCAGGGAAAGAGTAATAACTGAGAAGCTTCAAGTCAAAAAGTTCTAAGAGGTCACACAACAAAAGCCAGTATTGAAAGACCACTTTAAATACACAGAATATTTCTCATAGATCCCAAATGGCTATGCCTGAGAAGTGTGGTTAATTAGCTTTAGAGTAAAAGCTGCTCTAAATCTATTCTAAGAGAGCTTATAAACATGCATTTAAAGGTTCAAAGTGACTTACAAGTATCTTAACTATCAGAATAAATTTCAACATCCTTTAAAAGAATACAACAAAATCCAACACCCAACAGTGTACAGCTTCCAACACCTGATGTTTAAAATAACCAAACAAAAATATGTCGCTAAACCAGGAGAAAAAAGTCAGTAGAAACAGAAATAGAAATGACAGATAAAGAAATCAGCAGACAAGTATGTTAAAATAGCTATTATATATATGCTACCTATACACATATATATTTATTCAATATGTAAAATAAAACATAAATATAATAAGGAGAGAAAAGAAGGATATGAAAAAGAGCCAGATATAACATCTGGAAGTGAAAAGTAGATCTGAAATTAAAGAGCACTTTTTGCAGTATTGAAGAAAAGATTTATTAAATAGAGAAACTATCTGAAATAAAGTACAAGAGAGAGAAAAAAAAAAGGCTGAAAAATTAACCAGACTCTCTTTTGACATGTGGGATGTTAATATCAAGCACTCAAATACATTCTTTACCTGAGTACGAGAAAGAAAAGGGGGTATGAGAAATAGCGAAGTAAGTATCATTGAAAATTTTCCAAATTTGATGAAAATTCTAAATTCACAGAGCCAATACCCTCAAGAAACCCAGAGCAAAATAAATATGTAGAACACCACACCAAAGCATACAAAATAAAATTCCAGAAATTTCAGACAATCTGAAAATAGCCACAGGTAAAAGACACATTATGTACAGAGAAACAAACAAATATAGGACTGAAAAATATCCTTCTTATTTGAAACGATATTGACTAAAAGAGAATGTAATGATACTTTTACAATGGTTAAAAGGCACTACTGTCAACTTATAACTTTGTACTCAGACAAAATATATTTCAAAACACAAGCAGTAAAAATTTTCAAACAAATAAATTTGGGAGGATGCAATCATTCCTTGGTATCTGGAGATGATTGATTCCAGGACGTCTGAGAACACCAAAAGCCGCGATACTTAAGCCCCTTATACACATGGTGTAGTATTTGCACATAACCTATGCACATCCTCCTGTATACTTTAAATCATCTCTAGATTAATTATAATACCTAATGCAATGTAAATGCTATGTAAATAGTTGTTATACTATATTGTTTAGGGAATAATGATAAGAAAAAAGTCTGTGCATGTTCACTACAGACTCAACCACTGTAGGCCTTTCCATCTGAGGATGGTTGAATCCATGAATGCGGAACCGGCAGATATGGAGGGCTGATTTTGTATTGCCAGCAGAACTATACTAGCACAAATTATAATTAATCATGAGGGTTGGATCACTTTCCTTATGAATACTGAGATGACAAGTATGCACTGTACCAGAAGTCCAGCCAGAACAATGAAGCAAGAAAAACTAAAGACAAAGAGATTGAAAAGAAATAGAACTGTCTTCATTTGCAGATAGAGAATTACTTATTTTAAAAAATCCAATAAGCTACAAAAACACTACTAGAACTAGTAAGTCAGTCTAGTACTTTGCAGAATACAGGGTCAATAATTCATATCAATCACTTGTCCATATTTCAGGAGCAAGGGATTGAAAATTAAAAATTTCAAAAGCATTTATCATTTATAACAGTAACCAAAACACAAAATACTTAGAGATAAATGTAACAAGATATTTCAGCTAAAGTATAAACATTTAATAAAACCCTGATAAGATAAACTAAAAACACATGAAGTAGAATGGCGGTCGTCAGGGGCTGGGTGGAGGGGGTACGATGGAGTTGCTATTCAACAGGTATAAAGTTTCTGTTATACAAGATGAGTAAGGTCTTAGTCAGCTTTGGCTGCCATTACAAAATACCATAGACTAGGAGGCTGAAACAGCAGAAATGTGTTCCTCACCATTCTGGAGGCTGACAAGTCAAAGACCAAGGTGCTGGCGGATTCAGTTGCTGGTGAAAACCCTCCTCCTGGCCGCAGACAGCTGCCTTCCTGCTGTGTCCTCACGTGGCAGAGAGAGACCATCTCTCATGTCTTCTTATAAGGGCACTAATCTCCTTCATGGGGGCTCCACCTCACGACCTAATTACCTCCCACAGGCCCTTCCTCCAAATACCATCATATGGGAGTTTAAGGCCTAAACATAAATTTATGGGGAAACAAACATTCAGTGCATAGCAAACAGATTCTAGAGACCTGCTGTACAATATGGTGCCTCTAGTTAACAATACTGTATTGTGCACTTAAAAAATTATTAAGAAGGGAAGGAAAGAAGAAAAAAAGACTCCTTTGTCGCTGAATGATGTGAACATTGATTTATATTGAAATCAATGTTATTAATATTATATATTGGTACAGAAGTTTGTAAAAACTTATATTCACACATTTTAGTATTCTTGGAAAAACATGGATAAATGAATCTTTTCTCTACTGTAAATGTTAAGACATTTAAATACTAATCTAGTATTTCTGATGAAAAGCTAGCATCCAAATTGCGGCTACAGAAAACTATATACTTTGAGAACTTTGTATTGTAAATATAATAAATGAAAAATAAATTAGAATTTTGTTTTGTGTTTTATAATCAAAGGGAGCTTAATAAGAACTCCTTAATGTGATTAAAAGACAATCAAAACACAATAATGTACATCTAAACAACTGCTTCTATGTGCAATGGATTTAATAGATTCAGTTTAATTAGATACATTTTGGATTTTTGATTTGATATGTATATTGATTGAAAGTTTTATATTTTCTGTATAATTTAAAATGCAAATCAGCATTGATAATGATTTGAAGAAATGCATTATTCCTTATACAATATTAATTAAATTAATATGTGTATATATTTTATTACTATAGGAAAACTTTCAGTATTACTATATTTATTCAAGTAAGGTTCTTGTTCAATAATTCATCATATCAAATTATCTGAAGGCAAATTCCTGTAGGTATTCCCCAGGGGAGCTAATTCCTACTCATCAGTCAATGAGGTCCTCAAAGACCAGACAAGTTATCACAGTTGTCACGTAAGTCGTTCTTCACATGTTTGTATGATTAAATTCAAGTGAAAAAACTTTGTGAACTGTTTTACAGCTAGCATTTGATGGGTATTTATTGTTTATACCGTTGCATTTACTCTGTATTAAAGAAATGGCAAGAAACACTTTTTATATTCGTTGAATAATGAATATATTATTAATCTTATGCAAGTTTATATGTCTAATGTAAAGAAATTAGCAAGTATAGAATTATAAATATGGATCTCTTCTCCAATCCAATTCTGCAGAAACATGCAATATTTAGCCTTTGTACAAAGTTTTTGTATTTTAAAGTAAAAGTATAATTAAAGTGAGTTATAAAGTATACACGCAAATATAAATATGGAACAAACCTAGAACAAGATTATGAATTGTTCTCACATATATGAGTTCATAATCTAATATTTTTACATTTTACGTGTCTTTCGACTAAAGAACATACCATTTGTTTTTTCTATGCAAATTAATATTCTATAAATTTCTGTGCAAATTAATATAGAAACAGGTTTAATAGTTTAATTTTCCATTACGTGACTTATCATTAATGATTTTTAAAATTCCATAATGTTGTATATATAGGCAAATTTTTCACTACTATGAATAATATTGTGATTAACATTTTTGTAGCTAAATTTTTTCACTTTCATAAATATACTTTGAAATATATTTTTAGAAATTTGACTTCCATGTCAATGATTATCTTTATTACGAGGCATTTTACAGTACCCCTCCAGACATGTTATCCTAACTGCAACCCCAAAGATAGTAGCATTTGTGAAGTTCCAATACCCTATTTTCTTGCAACACTTCATAATCAATTAATCTTATTTTATAGATAAATCTAGCAATTGTAAGAAGTAATACTTTCAAGCAGATGTCTATATCAAATTGACATTGTTTCCATAAATGTTGAAAACAACCTGCAGTTAATCTGGCCTTCCTTACTGAAGGGCTTACAACAGCTTATTTGGGGAAAAGGGCCAAGGATAAGAATTAGTTAGTCAGTGATATCATCACTGAAACAATGCGTTATTTTTAGCTGACTTTTCTACTTTCCTCAAAGTACTGATGTATCGAATACCTATTTATTAAGAACAGTATCTACAGTAAAACAAGTCTATTTATGTCTTTTTTTGGATGAAGAGATCTTTTTACTTGTAAGATAAAACAAATATCTAAAATATAGACTGGAACAAAGTAAATAATATTTTGATATGTAATATCAAAAGTGCCCAAATTTATAATTTTTGTAAATTAAGAAACATTTATATATACGTATGTCTATATCTTTATATAGTTATGTTATCTAAATAATAAAACCCTGAACAATAAAATTTTTGCATTATAAATGCAGTTTCCTACACTCTTCATAAGCAGGAAACATATAATAGAAAATAGAAAAATATTATAGAAAAAAAACAAGTCAAAAGATGAAATAACAAACATAAAACAGTACGAAACTTGTTTTTGCAAGTAATTTTATTCTTTACAACTAAAAATTTTAAAGAATAAATTGAAATTGACTCTTTTTTATAAAATAAGAAAGGATATACTACCACCTAGTGGTTAATGGGATTGCTCAAGGGTAATATTTCACCTGCCAGGATTCTCACAAACCATAGATCAAGGGAAGCTAATGGCTGAACAGCTTACAATTAACCAACTCGAGGAAATAATTATCAAAATTACTTGATTATTAAAAAATTATTATTAGTCAATTTATATTTTATTGCTTCCACCTTATAAGTTTGAGCACTTTTGTAACAAAAATATAGATGGTGAGGAGTGTAGATATGGCTGTAGAAAATAATAAAATATTATCTCAATATCTTCATGTCTTAAGAAGCCAGTCAGGATCAAACTGGACACTTCTGCAAAGAATGTAGTCACTAATTTTTAGAGACCATTAAATTTACAAATGCTATATTTAGACTATTATTTTAAATGAAGAAATACATTTAAATTTTTTGCATATTGGTAGAAATTAGAAATAGCTATAGTATAATAATAGATAATTAAACAGCATTAAACATTCAATTAATCCTTCAAAGGAAAATATTTTGAAGGTAATTAAGGAGGATATGTTTGGGGGAAAAAAGAAACAAAGAGGAAAATATTTTCAAGGAATCAGTTTACATCTATATTGAGTTCTCTGATAAATTATGGATCTTTTTCAGCTCTACTTTTTTGCCCTTGTGTGTGCATGTGTGTATGTGTTCGTTCTGTTTATATTATATAATAATACATATAATTTTACATAATTTTGTTTTTATAGAATATCTTCAATACAAAATTCGTAAGCCATATACAATAAGCACTATATGTGGAGTGATTGTCTTTCTAAAATCAAATTAATGATCAAATACTTAACTAACACTAATTTAAGCAAATAATTAAATTACATTTTTATCATTTAGTCATGGGCTGCATTCAGTTATCAATGACTATTATATTGGAATCATATCATACAATAAGCAAGAGATGAGATTTTTTGATAAAGAATTCTTTATAGAAAAACTGCTTTATCAAAAATCAACATTCTACTACAAATCGGAATACAGAATTCTTTGTTCTTTAGCAAACTATAGCTTTTAATCAGTAGCACGGTATTACTATGAGAAAAGAAGTCAAAGATTCATTAATTCATTTATTCATTAATTCACCAAATACATAATGACTGCATTCTAAGTCCATCGGGTGTGCTAGGAGCTGGGAACACCGCAATAAAAAACTAAATTTAACTGGCACAGCGTCTGTTTTTATGGGATTACTTCTTTTGGGAACTCATAGTCACACATAAAAAAAATGTAAGACAGAAATAAAAAGACTTGAGAAAAGAGACAATCGTGAAATTGCCAGGCAACATGGATCTCAGCCACAGTGAAAGCATGTGAGTTCAAAGCAAAGAGTTTGCAGTGCTTCAGGTACTGTACAGAGAGGAGGGCAGCCGAGGTGAGTGAGCTAATATCAGAGGTAGAAGCTTAACAGGAGAAAGAAGCAGGGACCAAATCATGCAGGACCATACAGGCCAGATAAAAAGTCTAAATTTCATTTGAAGCATTGTTTCTAAAAATCTTTGTTTTCATCAATAATGGTGAAATAAAATTTAAAAAGAAATACAGAAAGAGGAGCATATTTAGGTAGAAGGAGGGAAGAAAACATTTAATTTAGACAAGTTGAGGATGAAGATGTCTCTGAGAAAAAGTGGAAAAGATCAGGTGGTTTCACTTCAGCAGCTATAGGAGCCAAATGAAAAGATCTTTTGTCTGTTACAATGTCACTCTAATGAGAGTTAGGAAGTTACATGCAACATAGAAACATCATCTAATAATTTCAAAGCATCACTCTAAAGACTACTGACTAGTATGAAAAAGTGTAGGATATACAAAAAGATATACCTTTACAATGGACAGATGTGACAGTAGCCACCTTAATCGAGTGATGAAGCATATAAGTAGTGAGACACTGTCACATTGTGTGTCTCCTAATATGATACAAATATAAACACACATCAATCACATAAGTGGCATTCTTACCCCCCTACTCTCCACTCACCCCCCAAAATGTTTGTCCTGCATGGCGATAATCAGTAAAATCCATAATGTAGACTGATCTATAATGAAATTGATCTGGGCATTTCTCAAGAGTATATGTCATGCAAATCAGCAATTAAAGAAAGTAAGTGGCAGAGGTGGGAATAGGGGATTATTCTGGTTTAAAAGAAATCAGAGCAGCCGTCCTTTATGGTGGTGCAGCGGTTAAGTTTGCACATTCGGCTTCCATGGCCCGGGGTCCGCCAGTTCGGATCCCAGGTACAGACTTCTGCACTGCTTGTCAAGCTAGGCTGTGGCAGGCATCCCACTTAAAATAGAGGAAGATGGGCACAGATGTTAGCTTGGGGCCAGTCTTCCTCAGCAAAAAGAGGAGGATTGGCCACAGATGTTAGCTCAGGGCTAATCTTCCTCAAAAAAAAAAAAAAAAGAAATCAAAGATAAATAAATATCAATTGCAATGCATGAATCTTGATGGATGCTAAATTAAAACCCAAAAAAATGAAGGCATCATTGAGACAATTTGGAGATACAAATATAACTGTATATTCGATGATATGACTGTATATATGATGATATGATATATGTATGATATAAGAAAATTAATGGCAAGTTTCTCAATGTGGAAATGGTACAGGAGAATATTCTCATTGTTATAAAATTCATGTTGAATTATTTAAAGATGTGTCATGAAGACTGCAGCTTACATACAGTTGGTTCAAAAGACAAGAAAGAAATTTGTACTTCTACTTCTGGGAAGGTAGAATAGTTGTGCTTATATTTATTCCTCCCACAAAGTTCAACTGAACGCCCTGATTGTTACTGTTTGCTATTATTCTGTTTATTTTTTTTAGTCTGTTTTTCTTTGTGGTTCATTTGGTTATCTACTGCTGTTTTCGGGTACACTGGTCTTTTCTTCAGCAGAGCCTCATACACCACTAACAGCAAAGAAACACACATGTTTCCATAGGTATAGAATCAGAGATGCAACTGACCATCAGCGGAGTCTGCATGTAAAGATCTAGTAGATGTTGCCAGCTTTTCCAAAGTGAGGATATCAATATACAGGAAGCCTGCAAGAGCACCCATTGATGTACACCTGTTGCATGATTGGATGGTTTCAGATTTGTCAGATTTTTAAAAATCATTCTGCTAAATGTATGGCATTATCCCACAATGTTTTTATTTGCTTTTCCCTGGTTACCAAAATGTTTGAGCATCTGTTTGTGTGTTTATTGGTCTTTTGCATATGCTCTCTTTTGAAATGCCTATTCAAGTCTTTTGCTCATTTTTTATTAATGATTCTACCTTTTTAAAAAATTTATTATTTTTCACAAATATGTGTGTTATGCTGGATATATGTACTGTGAATATTTTCTACCACAAAAGTGGTTCTTGTTGCCCTCTAATAATGAACTCTTTTGGTAAAACTGATGAATTTAACTAAGTACATTCAACGAACTTCTGTTTCCTTTCAATTAATACTTTATGCAAAAAAAAATCATGCATTTAAGATTGAGAAGATGTCTGCTATGTTATCTTTCAGAAAACTTTACTGTTTTTTATTTCAGAATAAATCTTCGTTCCATTCAATGAATTTCCAAATAGTATTCATATTTAGAAACAGAATATTTAAATGACAGTCATCACTTTCCACTATCTCCTCAAATTGTAACCACTCTCTTGAATTCTTACAAAACTCAAATTGTAACCAGTATCATAAATTAGTTTTACTTAGTAAATAGAATCAATATACTTATGCTTTTGTGTCACGCTTCTTTTGCTCCATGATTTTATATGTGATTTACTAGGCTCTCGTCTCTGTACAGAATTCTAGTGTGGGATATACTACAATGTATTTGCTATTCTATCATAAAAGAACATTGCATTATGTTCAGTTTTTATTGCTATAAATTTTGTTGCTATGAACGTTATCGCTGATGACTTCTGGTGATGACGTGGTCGAGTTCTGGTGTAATGTAAATAAGAATGGAATTGTGATATAGGATACATTTCGTTCAGTATTAGCAGACATAAAGAATGTTTCAAAGTAATTTAGAAATTTATATCCCCAAAACAATATAGGACAATTACAGTTGTTCAAAATCCTCTTCAACTCACGGCCTTTCTTTTCTATTTTTGTTAAAACAGCTTTATTGAGGTGTAATTGATAGACCAAAAACTGCACATATTTAGTGCATACAGTTTGATGAGTTTGCACATGCGCAAACACCCTTGAAACCATCACCACGATCAAGGTAATAGACATATCTATCATTTACAAAAGTTTCCCGTCCTTTTGTTTGTTGTGTGAGTGTGTGTGTGCGGTAAGGGTATGACACGGGATCTACCCTCTTAGCCAGTTTTTAAGTGTGTAATACGGTCTTGTTGACTTTAGGCACCTGGCTGTGCAGCAGGTCTATAGAACTGGTTCATCTTGCGTACCTGAAACTTTATACCAATCGAACAACAACTCCTATTTCCCCCTGCCCTCTGGCCCTTGGTAACCACTGTTCTAGTCTCCTATGAGTTTGACTATTTTAGGTATCTCATACAAGTGAAATCATGCAGTATTTATTCTTCTGTGTCCGGCTTATTTCACTCAGCATAGTCCTTCTGGAATATGTGTAGCAATATTTTATGGTGGCCTTAATTTGCATAAACTCTGTTGGATAATGTAGTTGAACATCTTCTGATATTTTTATTGGCCTTTTGTACACTTTTGTGAAGGAAACTTTAGAAGCTTTGGCCATTTTTCTAGTGGATTGCATGCCTCTTTCTTATTGATTTTTATAATATCTATGTAATCTTGATACATATCCTTCATTTTATACGTACTGTGAATATCTTGTCTAACTTTTTAGATTTTCTTTTCACCTTTTTCTTGGCATCTTTTTGACAAGAGTTTTATTGTTTTACTTTCAGGTTAAGATCTGTAATTCATCCAGAATTGATTTTGGTATATGGTGTCTAGTAGGGCTGTGATTAATATCTTTCCATATAGATATTCATTTGACCCAATGTTATTTGTCTAAAGAATTATAAGTTTCAACCTTTCCTGCAATATCGCTTGTGTCATAAGCTGGGCGAACATTTATTTGTGGGTTTCTGTTTGTACCTCTATTTCATTCTCATGAATTGTTTTCTTTGTCTATCCTTGTTAGACAGTGCATTAGACAGTGCTAGATGGTGTTAGTGTGATAACACTACTGTGATTATTCTAGATTTTTAGCAACTCATGCTATTTTGATACTCTATATTCTCCAACCCTGTTTCCTTTCTGACTTCAGGTTTCCTTTCTATTATTGATCCTTTTCATTTCCATACAAAATTTATAATCTCTGTTAAATTTTACAATCAGAATCTGCTGAGATATTGAATGCGACTGCATTGAATATAGACAAGAAGCTGAGGAGAAAATATATTTTTATAATATTGAGTCAGTCAATCCATGAATAAAGTATATTTCATATTTTTGGAGAATTTATTTAAGTATTCTCAGCAATGTATTGAAATTTGCTATATAAAGTTCTCAAGTTTTTTACATTTATATTTGATAAAGATGAATGTAAAGGTTAATGTTATTGCAAGTTGTAATATTGGGGGAATTTCATTTTATAATTGTTATAACTAATATATGAAAATAGGTCTTTTAAATTGATTTGTACCCAATCACCTTTCTAGATTCCTTTATGAATTCTTTTTTCTTTTAAAGTTTGGCACCTGAGCTAACAGCTGTTGCCAATCTTCCTTTTTTTTTCTTCTTCTTCTCCCCAAAGCCCCCTAGTACATAGTTACATAGTCTAGTTGTAGGTCCTTCTGGTTGTGCTATGTGGGACGCTGCCTCAGCATGGCTTGACGAGTGGTGCCATGTCCATGCCCAAGATCTGAACCAGCGAAACCCTGGGCCACCAAAGTGGAGTGTGGGAACTTAACCACTTGGCCATGAGACCAGGCCCTCCCTTATGAATTCTAATAGTGCATCTGTGGTTTCTTTGATTGTTCTATGTACACAATTATGTCATCTGGAAATAATGATAGCTTCATTTCTTGTTTTCTGATCCCTTTAACTTTTATTTCTTTGTATTTTCTTTATCGTACTAACCAGAACTTCCAATTTGTATATGGAGGTGTATCCAGAAACATAGAAATAGTTACAGAAGTCAAGAGGAATATAAACAAGCATATGAATATAGATACCATGTAAACATAAATCAAGGGGTGTATGACTGGAAGAACACTAAATCAGAAATATAATGATTTAAGGAGTCAAATTCTCAGAAATGAGAAATTGAATCCACTGCACAAAATCAACTTTTCTTTTTTTTCCCTTCAATTCTCCTTCAATACTTATATATGCAGTGTACTGATTTTCATTATTTCTTGAGTATAGGCAAGTGAAGTTCTTTGTCACTCCTTATATAGGGGATCCTCAAGACCACCATCAGGCTAGGTGATTAGCTAGAAAGATTCACAGGACACAAAAGGTATGGTATTCATGATTATAGTTTATTACAGCAAAAATATATGGATTAAAACCATGAAAGAGAAAAGCTGAGGTGCACGGAGGAAGTCTGGGAGGAACCAGGTATGAGATCCAGCTGTTCTCTTCACATGGAGTCTCATAGGACATTGTCAATTATTCCAAGAAGGATGTGTGACAACATATGCAAAATGTTGCCGACTATGGAAGCTCACCTGAGCCTTGTCCAGGATTTTTATGGACGTGAGTAGACTGACCTCAGATATTCAGATTCTAGACCCCAGAGAAAAAGCAGGTATGCACTGTAAATAACGTTGTCAGCATAACTTATCGGGTCAGACTGGTGCGTTGTGGCCAAAACCTCAAGTGTACAAAAATGCTCTTATCAGACATTATTTCAAGAGCTTTATGCTTGGTGCCTTGGAGCTGGCCACAGGCCAGTCCTGAAAATGAATCTTTCCTGGAAAAGTGCCTGTTTAGAGCAACCCAGCCCTGCTGAGTTAAGCCTCTCCTGCACGCCACCCCGTGCATTTTCATGTGCTGTAGCATATATGGCTGGCAGTGGGAAGATGTTCTGCTCCCCAGTCTAGATTTACTCCAAAGTACAAAGAAAATTTAGGGGACTTTGAAAAATAGTTCTTAACTTGGTTTTATTGTTAATCATTATTTTATTATAATATTTTCCATTTTTTTTGTAATATGCTGTGTATGTACGTGTATACATGTATACTCAATGTTCTGAATTCACTATCATATTCAATAATGTAGTTCTGGTCCTGAATTTGTATGAAAAGTTTTTCACATTAAATATGTATATATATAGTTGTCTCTGTATTTAATTATCACTAAAAATAAGTTATTCCCTTTAATTTATATTCAGTATCATTATATGTCTGTAGGTACATTTTTATCTATTTTCTTATTGTCCTTTGGACTTCCAAATTTATGACTTCTAGGTTTATATATTTAATAATGTTTATGGATATTGTCTCAGCTCATTATTATCCTTAAACTTGTGGTTATAAAATATACACACAGTGGGACTGCAAACTGGTACAGCCACTGTGGACAATAGCATAGAGGTTTCTCAAAAAACTTAAAATAAAAATACCATATGATCCAGCTATCCCACTACTGGGTATTTATCCAAAGAACATGGAAGCACTGATTTGAAAAGATATATGCACCCCTTTGTTCACTGCAGCATGATAGGTGCCCATCAATGGATGAATAGATAAAGAAAATGTGGTGCATATACACACAATGGAATACTACTCATCCTTAAAAAAAGACAAAATCATGTCATTTGTGACAACATGGATGGACCTTGAGGGTATTATGTTAAGCAAAAAAAGTCAGACAGAGAAAGACAAATACCATATGATTTCACTCATCTGTGGAAGATAAAAAAACACGTGGATAAGGAGAACAGATTAGTGGTTACCAGAGGGGAAGGGAGTTGGGGGAGGGTGAAAGAGTAAAAGGGCACATCTATATGGTGATGGAAGGGGACTAGACTTTTGGTGGTGAACACGATGCAGTCTATACAGAAGCCAATACATACACACCCCTGAAATATACACAGTGTTATAAACCAATCTCAATAAAATAATTTTTTAAAATTCTGGTGTTTTTCTTGGCCTGGTTCTTGATCTTGTTGAGCCATACTTACATAAGTGTTACTTTTAAGTTTATTAAGGCTATACTGTTGGATTATGAAATTAATAACTTGTATTAGGCAAAAGAGATATATATGGAGATGGTAGATGAATTGGGGATGATATTTAAGGATTATTATTGGGTATCACTACAGACATATACAAGTAGGCCAAAAGAAAACATAAAAATGAGTCCAGAAATAGATCCACACATGCATAGTCACCTAATTTATGACAACTGTGGCCGGCTCTCCTGTGCAGTAGAGAAAGAATAGCCTTTCAACAGATAGTGCTTGGTCAATTACATATAGAACAAAAATGATTCTTAAACATTATGTAACACGATAATAAAAAATCAATTTAGCTAAGTTAGTAGATGTAAATGTAAACTGTAAGAAAATAAAGACTTTTACTGGAAAATAAAAAACAAATGAATATATTTATGACATTATAGTAGGTAAAAACTTCTTATTTAGGAGGGACAAAGTGTTTACTATAAAGGAAAAATATGGTAATTTATACTACCTTGAAATTAAGAAATTCTGTTTATGAACAGACAGCAATAAGAAAGTAAAAAGCTAAGAAACAGAGTGAAAGGATATATTTGTGAAATATACACCTGAAAAAGGATGTGTATGTAATATACATAAAAGAAGATTACATAGTAATACAAACATAAGGCTAAAAAGCCTTAAATGGGCACTTTGCAAAACTGGACATCCAAAAGACCAATAAGCATATTATATTTAAAAAGTTGCTCAACTTCTTTAATCTTTACAAATGCAATTCCATGAAATAGTTGGAAAGTTTAAAATGAAAAAGACTGACAATACTTAGTGTTAGCTAAATTATGGAGCCACTGGGATTTATATCCATTACTGATGGATGTATAAATTGCTACAACCACTTTGGAAAATTGTTTGACAGATCTACTTAAAATCCGTATTAGGATAACCAAGACCCAGTAGTTTCCAGTATCTCACTAGTGTATTTACAAGATTATTGAATTTTGGGAACAGTTGTAGGGGAGTTCTCTGAGAAATATTCTGGCACTACCCACAGTTAATGCTTTAGCCTATCTCATTGCAAATATCCAGGACCATCAATTAGGACAAGAAAAACAAAAGGCAGACACTACAATTTTATATTTTTCAAAATATAATCTCATTTTTATTATGACATATATAAAGTACATGTTTTATTTTAGTTATAATAGATAATAATTAAATTTGTATTAAAACTCACTTTTCAGGACACACAGCATAGTGTTTAAGTTCCACATGCTCCACTTCAGCGGCCTAGGTTTGCAGGTTTGGATCTTGAATGCAGACCTACACTACTTGTCAGCTATGCTGTGGCAGCAACCCATATACAAACATAGAGCAGGATTGGCCCAGATGTTAGCTCAAGGCTAATCTTCCTCAAGCAAAAAAAAGAAGAAGAAGATTGGCAACAGATGTTAGCTCAGGGCAAATTTTGCTAAGCAAACAACAAACAAAAAACTGTCACTTTTCTATGTTGTTCTTATGATATGAATTTCTTTCTTTGCTCTTCAATCTTTTGTATTTTTACCTCTGAAAAGGTCGTGATTTTGTAAAAATAGTGCTGTTGCTTATAAGTCACCTTGAATGATTTTAGAATGAGTTGGGACATAAATAAACAAAATAATAACACAGGAAATAGGGCCATAAACAGTATTATACTACATGATTTTGCTAGCAATTATTTCCTGTCAAGGACCCAGGACATCATCTAGTCTGTAAGTCAGTGCATAAAATGCAGTGTCTGTTCCACAACCAATTTCTCCTAGCAAAATTTATACCTCTTTTGGAGAAAAAAAGTGCAGAAGTTAGCCATCACCAACTCAAAAGCACTTAGGAAATGGCCAGAGCAGAGATGAGAACAATCTCAGATAAAGCATCTTTGCTGCAAAAATTACTTCTTTTTTTATATCAATGACTTGTAAGTTACATTGAATAACTTACAGGTAGCTTACGTCGCTCCTTCTTAATTTAACTCTACTGTCAACTAGAGCAGAAACTCCTAACAATAAGCAATGAAAAGTAGGACACTTGAAGGCCTATATGTTCTAGCATATGGGGGAAAAATTAGAAACACTACCAATCACTTAGTATTTTCTTCCCTCCATCTTCACTCCTGGCCTACACATACATTCATTAAGAAGAAAAGAAGGAGGGTCGGCCCAGTGGCATAGTAGTGAAGTTCATGTGCTCTACTTCAGTGGCCCAGGATTTGCAGGTTTGGATCCCAAGTGCAGACCTAGCACTGCTCATCAAGCCATGCTGTGACAGCATCCCATATACAAAATAGATGAGGATTGGCACAGACGTTAGCTCAGGGCCAATCTTCTGCACAAAGAAAAAAAAAGAAGGAAAGGAAAATAAGCATAAACAAGGAAAATTCAAGACTATTGCTTCAAAGTTCTGAACATTGTTTTCTTGGTTTACTTTTTCTTACGTCCTAGTTGGAGATACTATTGAGAGTGTCTTGTTACTATAGACTGAACTCCTACACATGATTTAGAAAGACACATTTCTATATTAGTTAGGGGCAGTTTTAGCAAAATTAATTTGATGCAAAAATGGAACACCTTCAGAAAATGTAGACAAAAATTGACCAATGTAGAATTTCTCTTTTTCAGTACAATCCAGAATCATCCACTTCCAGTTAGTGCCAGTATATCACTCAGAACCATCTGTAACTCAGATTTGGTTTTACTTTTTTTCTTTCATTTCTAGTCAACATAGTAAACCTCGAGAGAATCAGTTTTGAACATTTCTCTGGTAAAATAAAACACATGACTTTTTCCAAAAGGCCCATATGTGATGCTTACAAGAGGTTTGGGAAGACCAGAGAAGACCATTTTTCAGATATATTATGCCAATCCAGTTTCAGGTAGTTACATGCCTCAGTCAGGATTAGCACAGTAGGATGCTCTTGTTTCCACTGAATTCAGGGAGTTCGTTTTAATTGTGTCTTTAGCAAGCCATACTTCCTGAGACTCTATTTCACCAAAACCTGACCTCAGGACATACTGGACAGGAAAACACATAAGTCTTCCACGTGTCACATAATATGTGTTTCTGTGTGTGTGTTTGTGAGCCTGGATATGCTAAAGTTGCCAAAGATATTCCTGTTTCCAAAGTCAATGAACTTTCCTGCCCATTACTAACCTGACTTTTCAACGATACTTGATACATTTATGTAGAGCAATAAAAACACCACACGATTTCTCATTCTTTTAACCCCTAAAATCTAAGCCCTCGTCCTATTAGTTATATCTCCAAATATTTATTTTACCTGGCTACTTCTATCAAATCAACCTACCATCATTCTAATCTGTCGTTAACATCTCTTCCTTCCAAATTGATACCCTGTTTCACTCTTGTCCATCTGTTAAATGCGCAGATATAGCCAGAATCTTCTTTTCCAAATCAATAATGACAATATTATCTGTTTATGTATAATCCTCCCACAGATTCCCATTGGCCCGGAGTAACCTCCCATCTCCTCAGTATAACATGATTTGGATCTCCAATTAGTTCCTGTCAATCTTTCAGTCTCATAGTTTATCACTTTCTCTCTTGCTCAGTCATCATGTACACCATCTGCCTTTCAGAAAAAAACTACAGGCATGCTGAATTCTCTTCTGGTATTTTCTTCCCGTCACATTCACTGGAACCACTTTCTACTTGAGATCCTCTAAGATACATTTGTAAAGAAGAGGACTCTGCTGTAACACCAATCACACTTGAAATGACTCAGTCAGTGCCACAACCTCCATGAGAGATGGGAACTAGCTTGCTCACTCGCACCTGGATAATTAGCTACACAAAATAGGTGCCAATATGTTTGTGTTGAATAGGATGACTTTTTTCCCCAATATCTTATTGACATTATTTTTCAATGACTTATTAAAGCTCCGAAGTTAAATTTATTATAAATGTAACATGCGAAGATTCAAGTATTTCCCATTGACCAAATAGTTTAAGAACTTTTGTTTTAATTTTTTTAAGTTTTAGGAATTTTAAGAGCTGAACTTTGATTCTTTATAATAAGTTAGAGATTTTTCTTTCTTACTTTTTATTTAGAATAATGTTTGAAAAATATTGATGTGTTCCCTACACTGATTTAATAAATTAGCTTGTATTAAACAATTATTTAAACTAGAGATACGGTCACAAGTTCAGGCAATTTATAGCTATGAGTTTATACAAATTTCACAGGCACAACTGGGAGCCATGAAAATTCTCTAATAAATATTCAGAAAACCAGTCTATGAACACGAATAAGAGACAGCTCAGAATAAGACTAATACCATAAGCCCAGTGAGTCTCATTTCTTTTCCTCTAATTAGGATTGTAAGTTTCAGATACAAAACACACTCCCAAGCACAAACTAAGATTATTTCAGGAAAACAAATCACTATAGAATTTCATAGTACAAGAAACTATTGACTATATCTTTTAGCAGTCACTCCGTACAGCTATAATATCAAAAAGGCAGATGGTGGTGGTCGTCAGATCCCCAGTGAGCACCACTTCTTCTTCAACTTAATAAAACATAGCAGAAAGCAATTAAGAATAACATTATTTGGAAAACCTTAATATGTTCTAATTTATTAATAAGCTTTTTATAAATTGCATTAGAAATAAATTACTTGCTGGAAACTCACAAGTGATGGTGACAAAGTAGTATGCCAAGAAATCTTTTTTCCTAGCCATGTTGCCACAGATTAATTGGTAATTAAAGGGGTATATTGTGCTTACATACTCCTTTCCCTGACCACCTTCCAAATAGGTCATTTTTCAGATAGAAATGTAGTGTGAGAACATATAGTCAATGACACTGATGTCTACATAACATGCTGAAAGAAAATTTGATAGGCAATTGGTCATAAAAAGGAAAGGGATGTAGAGAACAGAGAAGTGCATTCATGTTGTAGTTAAACTTAAGGCATGATAAGTTCAAATAAAGTGAAGTCAATGAAATTTACTGTTAGCCTGTGTGTGGAGTGAGAACCTACACAAGCATTAGTGCAGTAGATCCAGTCTCTACTATCTTATGTAGCCAGGATGTGGTTTTTGAATACAGCCAGATCTTGGAAGCAAAACTCAACAACAAAAAGAATTAACAGAAGAAAGGTGCTGAACTTCATTTTAATGGGGTTTAGATACAGAAAAATACATATATTTTTATGAATAATGATCATGTATAGCAAAACAAAGTTTCATAAGCATTATGTAAAACAACAGTTAAAGAGCCTAGTGTGCGGGAGGATGGGGACTGGAAATTTGACAAAACGTCTGCCATCTTTCAACATATAATGTATATTAAATGACATTGATATTAATTTTCTTTCACATCATAGTGGGAACACAATTCAGGAGGTTTATTAAAAGCATATGTATGCTACCTAATGGGTTTGTTTTAAGGCTTACGAATTTCTTTATAAGAAAGGATGTCAGCTTCTCTCGTTGTCCTTCCCAAGTGTATACAGCGATGTCTCCAGACACAGGTATCTGAGGCATAGGCTAGTGACACTCCCAATTACTCCCAGGCACCTGTTCCTACTCCACAGGCAGCCTTTATGATGGACTTGAAAAATACTTACAGAGAGGGCAGCAAACAAGAGTTCTAATCAGGTGGAATATGAGATTAATGGTCTTTTTATTGAACTTCCAGTATCTCTGTCATTTAAAGCTGTCTTGACATATTGTTTCCACAAAAACAGTCTCCTGATAGATTCTATGTTACTTTTCAAATTAAGAATTCAAACATTGTGGAAAGATAAGAGTTCAAGCCAGAGAGTTTCCACACAGATATTCTTTCCCATGACACTAGGAAAAAATGCTGAAGTCTGCGAAATTTGTCCTAAGTTTTCTGCTTTAGGCCCTAGGTTCTTTTGATCCTGGAAAGAAGTATATGCTAATTTTCATAGCTGCTTTACATTTTTACAGTCCTTTTTCAGAAATAATAATAAAAAGGAACCTTACTGAAAATGAATGAATGGTTAAAATACTGGATTTTTTACCATAAACATTTCTATAAAAAGTAATCAATTTTTATAATCATTGTGATAAGAAGGTTAATATTAGAAGTTGAGGCCTATGCAATGATTTTCTAAATAATTGCTTTTAAAGAATACGTACCTTGAAATTGAGTTTGTGGGATATGATGTTTACCTTTACTAAGTTGTTTATGTGATAGAGAATTTTTTTCTTCTTGGAACCACTATTTTACAATAACTCCACATACATTATAGAATACTATTTTCCTAATCTAACAACAAAGACTATTACTACTGCTGCCAGTTACTTAAGATTTCCAAAGTTTACATTTTATTTTTGCCGTAACATTTAACCTTTAATTTAAAATATCATTGCATTTTCCTTGAAATACCATGTTGCTTTAATGAGCTCTGAAAATCATAAGCAAAAACTTTTGTTTGGAGAAACTTGGATGAATAATTACGATCTCATTAAAATGCAAAGTCTTCAGAGGTTCTCTTAATCATCCTCCTGATGACTTTCCAGTTGTTTAAGTGAGTGCCATGTCTTCCATCATTCTAGAAGTGAAGAGCAATACTCTTCGATCTATGTAAAACGTACAACATTTCAAGATCGCTCATATTCTGTGCCACTTCATGGTCACAAAAATAATCACCTGGTAGTTTCCTCTTAGGCCTCTTCTATATAAAAATGTATAGATTTATGGTTATTCAATCTAAAGAACTCTTGTGTATAAAAGTTTTTGACTTACTGCCTTCTGAAAAGCCCCAGATTCATATCCGTAAATGGTAAAATCTAGTTATATAGATCATTAATTTGTCTATGCTTGAGATGTAGTAATACCAGCCAGCCTAAATCATTTCACTGAGTCCTTGATCCAGCATAGATTCTTCACAAAAAGCATTTTCTGTGAAGTCTTTTCAATGTTAATGATTTCAGTTCACTTGAATATGCTCACAAAACAAGTAATATACTTCTGTTGGAACAAACTTCTGAAGTACGACTCCATCTCTTCCGTTTAAACACATACCTGCAAATGACAGTTTGAACTGTGTAGCATGTTGCAATAAACACTTGCAATGGAACATCTCTGACATCAGCACAACACAAAACCCTTCAATCCTGGCCCTTTAGCATTCTGGAAAACTTGAGAGTCGTATGCATTTGTCTAGTTTATTTTTTCTTTGCACTGCAGTCACAGAGAAATGAGTCTAGAGATGGGGCACTTTACTTAGATTCAAACACGTTCGTTTAGAAAAGTACTAAACCACAATCTTTTGGAAACAAAACCACCTGAATTAAGTCATTTTATCAAATAAAGCGTTCTTTAGATTCAGAACACATTATGTAGACAAAACAACGATTCTATGCTTTAGTTATTCATTGATTCCTTCCTCCAACATATTTTTATTGAGCCACAGAAGTTCTTATGTTCCAACCAGAAATTACAAAGCTCTCTGAAAAACTTGACGACGGTGGAACCACAAGGCATTGTATTACTGTGCAGTGTCACATGTCAAAATAATGTCAAATCGAATGATTTTTTTTGATATACTTTGTTGTTTTAGCTGTAATACAACCTAGATTATTTACTTGGTTTCATTTGTTAGGTTATTTTATGTTATAAAGTTTAATGAAAGTCATTTTTTGATCACCCTTTACTACAATCTGTGAGACTCGTTTACACCATCGACTTTAATTCAATTGTGCATCATATTTTAAGTGGATCTGCTGTTACTCTATCATAGTATTGTGGACTACAACTGAATTATTATCAAATACTTATTAAATTGAAATAGTTGGAAAAGCAGAAATGCATCTGTTCCTTAAAGAAACGCTCAAATGATGGACTAGTGAAAAAATGCAGCCAATTTTAGAGGATGATGGAACATTAACATTGAATTTAATTTTCTAAACTACAATTTAAAAATACTCCCTTAGTACTTTATGTGTAAACGTGCTTTATTTGTCAAAGTGCATCTACATGTACGGTATTGCGACATGCACTTCATTTTCATCACTGGCATCGACTTGATAGGCTGCCAATGATTTGGATGGTAATGAGCATGCAATTTCAGATCAAGTGCAATCAGTCAACAGCTCACATAACATTCCAGACCTTGCCTTTTCAGAATATTAAGCTAGACAATATGGTGGAGTTACTGAACAGGTTCAAAGATGAGGTAGATTTCTCTAATGACATAATTATGTAACTGGAGAAGAATTTGAAGCAAGATTAATCACTTTGTTGTTACTTCAAAGGCACTTGGAGGAGAAGGCAATACATTGAAAACCAAGGCAGAGAACCCAGTAATTTTATGACTTTCAAATTACCCAGCACTATTTATAGTTTCAATAAATTCCATAAATGATAATGTAAGAAAGCACAGGCTTGTACATCAAAAGTTGTATCATGGTACTGAAAGGAAAGATATCTGAAAACCCAGTAGGTTTTTGATGTACTCTTAATTCTAAAATTCTCTTATAGATACTATTTGGTCAGTCAGAAGGGCTGATTTTTCAAGTTATATATACACAAATGGGAGCAAACCTTTTTTTTTCAGTCTGTATACACAAGGTATCACTTTTCTTTGTTTTTTTAAATCATCGTTTATCATTCTTCCTTAAAAGAGTTAATTACCTCCCAGGTATGACTAAATTACAATTCTCCTGAGAGTAAGTTAGTCTTGCTTGAGAATGTTTAAATATATTTATATCCAGAATCTAATAGAATCTGAAATGTAGTACTGTTTTATAACCCAGAATTTCTAAAGCATTTGTCAGTAAACTAGTTTACATGTTCATAAGAGGCTAAAGAGTATATTAAGTAATACTAAATTACCTCTCATTTTGACAGATTAACTTGATATCAGTAAGCCAACTGCACACATATTCATTCATTCTTTCCACAAACATGAGCATATATACTATTCTAGACATTGTGCTGAGAACCGGAGACTCAAAGACGAACTTGAGGAAGTACCTATTCTCCAGTAGCTTATTATCCAGGGGAGGAGACAGTTGTAAGCAAATAATTATTAAAACAAGTCAGTACTGCAGAGATCAATGAAATGAAGGAATTCTCTCCATTGTCTGCACCAAAAGATAAAGCAATGTTGTAAAAGAGAATGAGACTGTGAAGCAGGGAGAAGCTGAGTGTTCATTTGTTTGATTATTTTAACTTCCTGCTTGTAAAGTCTATTCAGGTTGAAGAAATTCTAGGTAATTCACATAATTGTACCCAGTCCGTAGTTGGAAACAGGAATGTAAAATTCCAGGGATATATCTGAAATGAGATTTGATTTGGGGAGAAAAAAGTATATGAATGATAAACCCGGCTTGCAACTTGTTAGTTTTATGAACTTATGCAAGACATTTACTTAGCTAAGACTCAGTGCCTTAAAGTAAAAATAGCTATGATAATAGTAGACCGCCAATACATTGAGTCCTGCCATGGACAAGAGGGAACTTATTTCTGTCACCTTGGATCTGGGCTGGCTTTGACCAACTCAGTGCAACTGAAGTGAATAGACGCCATGTCAGCGGCAGCAGCAACTTGCTCCATGGAAGCCCGGCATGACTGTGCATAAACTGTGACTATCCTGCTGAGTCACCATGGGAAGTTCAACTGCCAGTCCAAGAGGCTCTGCAAACACATGGAGGAGGATAGTGTCCCAGATGAGTCGGGCCTTCCTGTCACCCCATCACAGATCAGGGACACGAATAAGGCCTCTTCGACAGTCCACGTAAGGCTAGCCGTCGGTTGAATACCACCTAGTTAATATCAGGTGGAATAAAAGAATTGTTGAGCCCAAATTCCTAATTCACATAATCATAAGATAAAAAAATGAAATTTGCTTACTATCTTTTGGGTATTTTTTTATTTTAATAGGTAATTGGAAAAATAAAAAACAGGAGCACCTTGGGTTATTTTGAGGGCTACATCAGATAATACGTTTAAAATTCTCAGTGTTACATTGGAATTCCTAGCAAATTTACTTCCAAATTAATTAGTTGGCCAGTATTATTGTGAATTCAGTAGAGTAGGAGGAGCACAGAGTTCTGAATAGAACTCCAGTCAGCACCTACATTACTAGGTTGTCAGTAAAAACAGAACCAGAAAGAGAGAGAGACAGAGACAGAGATAGGAACTACCCGAGGCATGAGCAGATTTCGTGAAGACTGATGTCTCAGAAGCAGAGAAGAGCCACCGTTAGGTGGGCAGGGCTGGACGTATTTCCCAATACTATTGAAGAGCTTTGTCTGTGAATGAAAATGGAAGGGAAGAGGTAGAGATGCTGTATACAGAGTACAGCCCTTCCTTTTAAGAGCAGATAAGAAAGAGAAAATAAAGATTAAATGGGGATAAATGTACCTTTTTAAAAATAATACCAAATCAATCATCTGTAAAAGGTGATGACAAGGATCTGAAATGGAGTAGTTCTACAGTAATCAAGATAGTGTGGTATTAGCAAAGAATAAACAAATGGATCAAAGGAAGAGAAGAGAGAGTCCAAAAATAGACCCACATAAATACAGTCAACTGATTTTTGACAAAGGAACAAAGGTAATACAATGCAGCAAAGACAGTCTTTTCAAAAATGGTGTTGAACAACTAAATGTCCACATGCAAAAAAAGTGAATCTAGATACAGACCTGCCACTTTTCACCAAAGTTAACTCAACGTGGATCACAAACCAAATGTGAAACATGAAACTATAAAGCTCCTAGAAGATGACACAAGAGAAAATTTCAATGTTCTTGGGTATGGTAGTGACGTTTTAGATATAACACCAAAAGCATGATTCATGAAAAAAAGAATTGATGAGCTGGACTTTACTAAAATTAAAAATTTCTCCTCTGTGAAAGACACTGACAAGAGAAGGAAAAGATAAGCCACAGACTGGGAGAAAGTATTTGCAAAAGACAAAGAACTCTTAGAACTCAACAACAATAAAACAAACAACTCAATTAAAAAAAGGGCGAAAGACTTTAACAGACACCTCACCACAGAAGATATACAGATGGAAAATAAACATATGAAAAGATGCTCCAAATAGTATGTTATCAGGGAATGCAAACTAAAACAACGAGATACCGCTACACACCTATTAGAATGGTCAAAATCCGGAACACTGACACCACCAGAAGCTGGCAAGTATGTGGAACTACAAGAATTCTCATTTTTTGCTAGTAAGGATTTAAAATGGCACAGTCCCTTTGGAAAACAATTTGGCTATTGTGTACAGACAAAACATGTCTTACCATGTGATTCAGCAATCAAGGTCCATGGTATTTACTCAAAGAAGTTGGAAACATGTTCACACAAAAACCTGCATTTGGATGTTTATAATAGCTTTATTCCTAATTGCCAAAATTTGGAACCAACCAAGATGTCCTTCATTAGCTGAATGGATAAATAAACTGTGATATATCCAGACAATAGAATATTATTCAGCACTAAAAAGAAATGAACTATCAGGCCATGAAAAAATATGGAGTAACTTTAAATGCATATCACTAAGTGAAAGAAACCAATCAGAAAAGGCCATACATATCGTGTGATTTCAACTATATGATATTCTGGAAAAGGTAAAGTTATGGAGACAGTAAAAATATCAGCGGTTGCCAGGGGCTAGGAGGGAGAGCAATGTACAGGCAGAGCACTGAAGATTTTTAGGCAGTGAAATTACTTTGTATGATACCATAATGGTGGATACATTTCATTATAGATTTATCTAAACCCATAGAATGTACAGTACCAGGAGTGAATTCTAATGTAAACCATGGACTCTGGGTGATAACATTGTATCAGTGTAAGTCCATCAATTGTAGCAAATGCACCACTCTGGTGGAGGATGTTGATAATGGAGGAGGCTATGCATGTGTGGGGAGAGGATATATATAGGAATTCTCTGTACCTTCCTTTCAATTTTGCTGTGAACCTAAAATTGCTGTTAACAACAAAAAATTATTTTAAAAAAAGTAATAGTTGTACATATAGTGTATCTGACTCATCTTGAGCCCTGCCTCACATCCACTTGGCTCATTTTTAAATTCTAATTGTTGCTATAACAGTCAGTTGCACACCTGAGTACACTAACAATACCTGCCACCCCTGCCCTGAGCATCTTCTGCTTTATTCCCCAGAGTCTCTACAGTATGGATGATGAAAGGCATTCTGTGTCACAAGTAAACCTGGGTAGGGAATTAAAACTTTTTGAACTAAAGTTTGAGCATGGGGGTAAGAAAGCCCAATGAGTAAATACTTCCCCTTTTTGCCTTTGGGCAGAAATTTCTGAGGCATATTTTACTGGATTCTTTACTAAGTCTTCAAAAAAGCTAATATGGACTAAAACTTTTCAGGATGTCAAAATGTTAGATAATTATGAAATGAGAATTCCTTAGAGTGCAGAGGAAAGATCTGCAAGAGAAATCTGATTGAGAGGTGTCAGGTAGAAACGTAAAGCAGTAAGCTGATGGAGAAGAAAGGAGATTAACTGTGGGTGAAGACCTGACTCTAGCTTTCAGACAGGATAAGTTTGCAGCAGGTAGTCTTAAAAACCATTAAAGAAGCAGAGAAAAGTTGAATTCCAGGATAAAGACGTGAGGCAGAATGTGTCCAGTCCCAGGCTGTGAGAGCTGGGGGAGAGTGAGTTAGCAGAGAATGAGGCAACTATGGAGTTTAGAGTTGCAGTAAAAGCCTTGTATGAGTTGACAGCTTTTAGGGCCTTTGTGGAGAGTCAAATGAGCTCCATTCTAGGGGAGGAGGGTTATGGGGTGAGTTCTTGGAAATTTCGTAAGAGAGCAAATATGTTATCATTAGACAAAATAATTTTATGTAGCTTAACAGACAAAAGATTTACTTTTTATCACACTTAGTATTATATGATTGTAACACTTCACGTAGCTAAAATATTTGTGATCTTGTTATTTTCTGGTGATACTATTTCCACAATTCAAAACAATGCATCTTTGAAGAAATGTACTTGAGGTTCCAAGTCAAGACCATACCTCTTCCAATTCCAGCAAATTTAAAAAGGATACCCTAGTCAAAGTATCCTTAAAGTGGTGTGTGATCACCTTCTCATACAATCCAAGGTTAATTTTGCTGAGGAAGATTGGCCCTGAGCTAGCATCTGTTGACAATCTTTCTCTTTTTTTTTTTTTAAAGATTTTATTTTTTTCCTTTTTCTCCCCAAAGCCCCCCCAGTACATAGTTGTATATTCTTCGTTGTGGGTCCTTCTAGTTGTGGCATGTGGGACGCCGCCTCAGCGTGGTTTGATGAGCAGTGCCATGTCCGCGCCCAGGATTCGAACCAACAAAACACTGGGCCGCCTGCAGCGGAGCATGCGAACTTAACCACTCGGCCACGGGGCCAGCCCCAACAATCTTTCTCTTTTTTATGTGAGCTCCTGGCACAGCACGGCCACTGACAGACGAGCGGTGTAGGTCCATGCTCACGAACTGAACCTTGGCTGCCAAAATGGAGCATGCCAAACTTAACCAACTAGGCCACCGGGGCTGGCTCTCATAGAATTCAAGATTTACTTTTAAACTTAATTAGATCAATGGTGTAAATTGATGGAACACATTTAAGACCTCAAACTATCTAGTAATGAAGGCTTATTTCTCACCATCAGGAAAAAACAAAACAAAACAAAACAAAAAAACACCAAACTCTTACAGCTGTTAATGAAACGAAGATAAATTATAAGGTTAGAGGAAGAAAGTGAAGAAAAGTGGCCTTGCCTGCATGAACATTTGCAGAAATAAAGGCTTGTGTTTTAGCTGCTAGAGTAGAGCCTAGTCAATTTGTGTTATTTTTTTCTTCTCTTGAGATTTGTGTCTCCCAAGTTTGATTTTTCTACTGGCTTTTAAAATATACTGTGATGTAGATTATCAATTTTTTTGAGTGTGTTGAATAGAATTTGTTCTGGGATAATTAAACTACTTCTTCAATAACTTGTAAAATGGTAAGAAATACCCTTTATGAGATCAAAATCCACTTCGAGGCTAAATAGATAACACTCGAAATTTGTGAATTCTGAGACACATATTTTGAAATAATGTGAAAATCCACGTCCTGGTGGGGCTGTGTAATTTTGATGTAGTTGTGTGCCTGATGTTATTCAGGGGCCACCGTGCACCCCGCAGCCTCTCTATTGCTGTCTTTTATATGAGTTTCTTCCCTACTATTCGCAGACCAATGCTCATCTAGAGAAAGCCTTTCTCATAGTTGTTTATATACTGTCAGTGCTTCTCCAAAACTACTAAGCGGTAAGCAACTGAAACAAGGTGCACCAACACCAGGCCAGTCACTAATTTTGTGCTGGCTTTCTATGAATGCACTGCCCTAATAGGATTATAGTTAATGACTAAGACACTGACATTCTCTCCTGGGATTGGAGCTATAGACACTGTGGTTAGCTGTGGTAAAGTTAATTGGTATGTTGGGACTCACAAAATAAAGGCCGCCCCATTGCTCCAGCGCACCTCACAGATCCAGACGTAAGCCAACCTGCACTTACGGGAAGCAACTGTTATGGAAGTCTGACACACACCAATCCTAATCTTCCAACTCAGCTTTAGCTATCTTACCTTCGCTAGAAAACTGGACTCGCTGGCCTTATAAGGAAATCCATGACCTCTTAGCCAACCAGGCCCTGTTTCTGGGTTGCCTCCTCTGACACTCTATGAAATTCACTCTTGCCCAAAATCCCTCAGGAACAGTGCTCCACTGCTTGTGAGGCACTGTGCTCCCTCGACCCCAGGATTGTTTTCCCCTGAATAAGAGCATCAAACTCATTACTAAATTGTATTATTTTTGCTATTTGACAGCTGGTATATAGAAGAGAGACAAAAAGCAGCTGAGCCTCATTAATGGTAGGTCTCCCATTGTAGCTCCTACAGAGCTTCTTCATTATGTAGATTTCTGGATCCAAATTCATGTGTTCCTGTTCTTTGAGTCACCATTTCCCTCTTTGCTCCATTCTATCTTTCCTGTCTTTGACATTAGTAAGGTCCTAGGACCAATTTCCATTTTGTGGGGGTTTTCCTTACATCAAGGAGCAATTCTCGGACACCAATAGGGTGTGTTACCATTCAACTGAATTCTGACACGATCTACCCAGAGATTGCATCTGATCCCACAGGTTAAGGACTCTGTCCTACAAGACTATCCCCTCCCCACTACTTCAGATGCCAAGTGCAAGCCCAGGTTAACTGTACAGTCAACAGAGAAAATAGCATTCATTGTAAGAACTAAAAAATGTTAAGAAATTCAGAATCAGTGATGAAAAATACATGATTTGTAGGTAAAGGAAGATACAAAACGTATTAAAAGAAAATCTATATTTGTACCATGTTTGGAAAACCGAAGGCTTATTATATTTCTATGCCATCATGGAAACATGCCTTGCTGGCAGGTCTACCTTAGATCTGCCCATCTGTCCAGCCGTACATCTGCCCATCCACAAGTACAGCTTGATCAGCACTGGCACATACCCTTGGACTGATCAACTCAAAGTAACTAGCATACCAGTGATCCTTCTTTCCTTTTTTCCCCCAAAAGATAAATAATCAAGGGTTTAAACCTTATGTTCACAAAAGAGGAAATGCACATAATTGTAGGTAATTTTTTTTAAGAATTACTAATTTATGTGCCTCACGTTAGCAAAAAAAATGATGTTAAAATGGAATTCTCAGTGCTGGTAAGAACATGTTGAAACAATTTAATAACTGATAATTTTGCCAAGGTTGTGTAAATTAATAAACACTTTCAAAAGCAACGTGTCAATGAGAATATATGGTTCTATCATATTCTTTATCACAGTCATACCATAGACAGGACTCTGTCATTGGAGCAATTTGAATATAAACAGTTTATCACAGAGTATTTTATAACAGAGGAAAAAATGAGGAAAAGGTTAGTCCAAGATGGTGTGTTAAATAATCAATAAAATGAAGTTCATAAATACATACTTAATAATCTGGATAATTGCTAGTGGTACACTATTATGTGATACAACTCCAGAAGCACAATTTACCTGGGGTTCATTTTTGATGATGTCTTGGGAGTCGTAATTGATCTTCCCATCATCACCTAATGTTTTCCTGGAGAATTTTCACAAGGAATGCCAGCCAATAAATCATAAAGTAATGGATTTTCTTAATGTGGGAAGGCAATTGCCCAACTATCCCTAATAAATTCAGATCTCTTTGTCATTCACCACTCCCAGTGGCTACCACTTGGACTCCCAAGTAATTGACAGTCACCAAGTCATGAGCAAAGAGACTAGAAGATTATGGGCGTGGGTAAGCAAATCCTGCTTATTTATCTACTTCCTCCGCGGAAATAATGAGTAAAAGTCCCCACTGGGCCTCAACATACAACATAGCCAATGGTAAGTCGTTATTGCAGTTTACATTTGTCACTTTCACCCTGCTCAATAAGTAAATGCAGCCAATGAACACTAGGCTCTCACCACCCTCCCTATCTGTTAAATTGCTCACTTTCCTTAGGGTGGGAAGCAAAAAAGGTGAAGAACAGGGGTAACCTTCGCTAGTCAGCACTTCCTCCAAAGAGTAGAAGTTTTGGGGCCAGCTGGTTGCGCAGTTGTTTAGTGCGCACATTCCGCTTCAGCGGCCCAGGGTTCACCAGTTCGGATTCTTGGTGTGGACATGGCATTGCTTGGCATACCATACTGTGGTAGGCATCCCACATATAAAGTAGAGGAAGATGGGCATGGATGTTAGCTCAGGGCCAGCCTTCCTCAGTGAAAAGAGAAGGATTGGTAGCAGTTAGCTCAGGGGTAATCTTCCTGTATTTCTAGAAAATGTATTTCTAGAAAATGTATTTCTAGGAAAAATATACTGAAAAATAGAATTGTATGTAGACAAATAAGTATCCTCTCCTTGAACAGACTTTGGAATAGTAAGTGGTTATGAACTGCTTCTTTATGCTGTACTGTACTTTTCAAATTTTAGATGGTAAGCATATATTGCAGTGAAATTCAGAATAAAAAGTGTAGGGAAAAAAGCTACTTTTATAGCCAATAATCATATTCATATTGTGGGGAGGGGAACTTCTCTTGGAATGATTTTGTAATTGCCAGTTATTTGCATTCTCCAAATGATGGCCTTAAAATCGGTTTTAAACATAAAGCTTTTGGGAAACAAAGAATACTACTGTTTATTTTGCATGAAAATAAATGCCTATAAGATGGACATATAACTAAATGATAGATTTTTCCTTTGCATTTATCTGTATCACCAAAAATTTGGAATGGAAATATATGTATGGATCTTGAACTCCAACTCATCCATATGTTTTTTTTAATATGATAAGGAAACTGAGGAAATAGGAAGTTGATTATTTTCCCTAGAACTCTTTCTTAAAATGGCTGGTGATAAAACTTTTGTTCGTTTGTTTCCCGTGTGTGTGTGTGTGTGTGTGTGCAATTCTGTGTGTTCACATGTGAGCTCATACGTGCTTTAGTCTGTTTTAGTATTTAAGATTAAAACAAAATTCTCAACTTCTTTATTTCAATTCTGGTAGAATAAACTCAAGCGAGAGCTGGTGGAACAATTTTTGACTGAACCTTTTTAAATGATGTTTGGAAAATAAATAGGATTTGTACAGTCAATGTAATTCTCACCATCAAGGGAATATGTAAAATAGGAAAGAAAGATTCCCAAGGGTAAATTTTCTGACATCAAGAATGATCTCCCTTTGGGAATTTACAAGGAAAATTAGGCTCAATTAAATTATGTATAAGTTATGCAAAGAGGATAATTATCTTGCTCATTACCATTGCAGTTTGGAATTGAGGCAGCTTCTCATTCTACCACAGTTGAAGATGAATTGGAAGGATGCCTTAATCATTTCTACATTTGAAAGCCCTTACTTTCCTTTTATGCTGGCAGCTCTACCTTAGATGGGTAATGCCAATGCCTGTCCAGATGCACAATATGATCAGAGCAGGCACACGCATTTGGTTGATCAACATAGAGTAATTGGCATGCCAGTGATCGTCCTTTCTTTCTGGCCCTCAGATGTGTCATTCACCAGCATTCTGCTTGTATTTTTAGTAGTTCATGTCAATGCCAGAAACTGGTCATTTTTCCTTTAGTAAATAGGATGACTGTATGTAAAAGCTGAAATTGACAACAAATATTAAAATAATTCTAATCTCCAGATAATGCTCATTTTTATCCTAGACTGACAACTGTTAGACTTTTTAACAAGATTATTTTAAAAATCCATTTTCAGCGTATAAAACTTGTCAAAAAGCATTGGCCAACTTAATACTGTCAAGAGTTGCCATTAGCGATATGGCAGGACCCTCACACAAACATGGTCAGTCATGTCTCTGCTCCATTTTTTCAAAGTAGGATCACGTTGCACAAGTAAATATGGGATTTGTCTATACTTCTATCCTTGGCTTTGTTCTCCTAAAGACAAACCACTTAGAGATGATTATGATGTGGAGGAGGAGAGTGGAAATACAAATGACCGGAAGTTGGAGGGTGAGGTGGCATTTCCTAGCAAGCATGGATCCAAGACTGCTCCCTGGCAGCACCTAGAGAGATGGCAAGACCGGGGGCTGCATGCAATTCTCTTGGCCTCAGACACTGAACTTAGACCCTAAACCTTGGTTGCAGTGCTGAAGGAATCTTGTCAGTGGGGTAATGGGATTCACTGTGGCAAGTAGCAGAATCCGATAACTGGAGGGATTCTGTGAATGTGACTTGAAAGTAGATTTCATCTGATTTAAAGGGAACGAAAGCGACATTTCCTATCACATGATCCATGTTCAAGAAATCCTCACCTGCTAAAAAATAATTGTAATCCGTTGCCCCTCCTAGGTTCACACATTTGATTCATGGAACAGTCTTCCTAGACTCTAGCATGTATGTACGTGCGTATGCATGTCATGACAGAAAGTATGTGAATTAATTTACTTGTACTATTTAATCATGTTATTTTAAAATTGTAAAAAATATTTCTGTGGGTGTATTTCTGTGTTCTCTATTCCGTTCCATTGACCTTTGTGTCTATACCTTTGCCAATTCCATGCTGTCTTGATTATTATAGCTATCTCATAAGACAACATCAAATAGAGTGATCCTTGTCACTTTATTCTTCTTTGTCAAGATTTTTTTTTTTTTGCTTTTTTAGGGCCCATAGCTTTGCATATAAATGATAGTTTTTTTTTAATGTCAACAAAAATCCATACTGGAATCTTGAACAGAATTGCATTAAAACTGGGGATCAATTTGGGGACCACTGACATCTTTGCTATGTTAAGTTCCTTTCCGCTTAATATCCAATGAGGTCAAACGGTAGATATAATCTACATCAAAAACTACAACATTTTTGGAAAATCTGTTTTAAGCCTTCCATTTTCCCACCACCATATCCAGTTCTTCAATCTTAATTAATTAATTCTCCATCCTAAAATAACTTAGATCTCTGTAAAACTACCCATTAATTGCACTTATTAATTATTAACTGTGCATCAAACCCTTGTTTTGCTGATTTACCTATTTTCCTGGTTTATTTCCCTATACCATTTAATAAGTTACATCAAATTAAATCAGCCAGAGGTCTCAAACACCCTTATCTAAGGAAAGGTGCTTGAATTGTACCATCAATCCTGTTGCTTTTAACTAAATGCTAATTAATTTTGGCATTTATTTGCTTGTTTATTTTGTTGTACTTTATGTTAATGCCTAATAACTAATGCCTAATAATTTTAATTTTATTCTTTTTTGTAAGAAAACGTGTTGAAGAGTATACACTTTCTTTGGTTACATCTTTCACTAGATTCGATATGCTGTGTTTTCTTTACTGCAATTTTTCACAAAATTTGTGATAAATAATAAAATTTGTCTGAGTCAATATTTGAGTAAATAATTTTTAGAACTGGAAAATTTAATTTGAAATACCTGTAATTGTTTTCCTTTTGCTGTCACTGTTTTTTTTTTTTTTTTTTTATTTTGTAGAGTTTGTACAAAATTGATGGTGTCTTCTCCATGGAATATATTGAGGTTTGCTTTGCGACATAACATATATTTAATTTCGTACATGCGTGTGTCTTTGAGATGACTGCATATTCTCTTTTCTTGCTTTAAAATACTGTTAATATATATTGTTATGTACATTTCAAAATGCAATATTCAACATGATGTATTTCAGCTAAATATTCTCTATATTTAGCATCTACTTTTTTGCTTGCACCAATTCTGAATATATTAAGCACATTAATATTTCACAGAGTAAGCCTAATCAGTTTTAAAGTGCATTAATTTTGTGAGTTCTTAATTCTAGATGCAAATATCTTTAATGGATTATGCATTTTTCATTCAAAATGGTAACTGCTTATTATTTTTATACAATTCAAATGTACTCAGTAATATAGTCAATCACTGTCTACCTTTTCTGTTCCACCATTTACGCTAGGTATCTGCAAACATTTTTTGTGAAGGGCCAGATGGTAAATCTTTCCGGTATCATGGACCATGAGGGTTCTCTTGCATCCGCTGAACTCTGACACGGTAGTATAAAAGCAGCAATAGGCAATATGTCGAGGGATGGGCATAATCATTTTCTGATAATACACTTTGTTTACAAAAGAGGCCAAGAAATGAATTTTGGGCAGGGGCCATAGTTTGCAGACCCTTATTCTACATGATCGTTATGCATAATATAGGGGATTGCGTGTGAACCTATACTCCTCATTTTTTAAAACCTTTTTAAGGATTATTTTAAAAAGTAAACCTGATGATACACTCTCATTGCATGGAATTACGTAAATATATAAGAGAAGATTTGTGATAACCTTCTCAATAAGAATTCTGGAATTTTAAATATAATTTAGAAATATGTGACTAGCAATTTAAAGCCTAAAGTTTTGTTGTTTTGTTTTGGAACTTTACTTGTTGAGATTTACATTTATTTTTAAACCATTTATTCCTATTTATTTTTGTTTGTTTAAATCTCAATATTTCCAACAGAAAATGATTTTATAGTGGCTGTTATAAACCAGTCACTATTCTAAGTGTTGTACGCATAGTAATTAGTTTAATTCTTCACAAAGCCCTTTAGGTATTTATGATTAAAAAAGCCATTTTATAGATGAAGAAATTAAGGCTGAGCTTCAAGCCATTCTGTCTGACTCTGTACCTAATGGCCAAACTGTACAATCTTTTCATTTCATCTTTCATCTGCTAAACAGACATTCATTGATTATGTACTATTTAATTTATGTGCCATTTGATGCACAACATCAGACTGGTCACAATTGTACTCTGGAATTTATCACTTTATGCTCTCAGAACAACTTTGCAATGGATTTAAGGAAACCCGGAAGAATTCCTAAAGTATAAATCAAATCAAAAGATCTAGAAGGGAATTTTGGGGTGACTAGAATATTCTTAGGGAAAAAAATGAATTCTCAAATTTGATTTGAATAGACAGACTTTTATGGCAAAGAGTATTACCAGTTCATTTCCATTTCCCTGAAATAAGGAAAGAACTTAAACTGACCCATAAGGAATTTTATTGAAAGCCATTTGAAAAGAAGCTCTGTTAAAATTAGATAGGAAATATCACAGGGGATTTGGCAATTTTTCCTTCTACGGATCAATTGAAGGAAAATATTTTACTTAAAAGAACGTAATTAGATGATCTCCAAAGATTTCTTTCCCTCCTTTTGTCACTTTGTAGCATAACTGATAAAAGCAACAGTAAAAACTTTTGTATTACCCTTTTGTTAATAGTAGTCTTTAAAATTATATTTGATATGTTGGAGAGTTGTTTAGAGCCACTTGACTATTTTAGGCCCTGAGGGGATCATTTAACCAAGGCTTCAGTGTACTAAATGGTCCAAAAGTGGCCTCAAAACTGTAAACTAGGTTCCCGAAGTGCCTAAATGGTCCCTAGTGAGTATCTGAACTGTCTAGAGGACGTGGCTCATTAGTCTGTTGATTTCAAGGTTTCCGTAATCCTAGGCATAAAAATTTCCAAATATAAATAATTTATAGAGTTTTTATTCAAAGATGTTTGCATCTCTTTATGATCTCTTTATTAAGGACACCAAAGGGATGTATAGCTCTGGTTTTCTAATAAAGAGATGAATACCAATTGCATGTGGGCAGTGGTGGATTATTAAAGATAGAAAGCTTCAAATAGCATTAGCAATTAAAAAGACCCCAAAGCAGTTTAGATTTAACAATTGTAATGTTATCAGCTATTTCCCTGGTCATCTTTTTCTCTCTTGCAAAATAGATATTCAGAATATTTCACATTTAATACAAGTATTAAGAGTGATCCTTAATAAGATAGTGCATGATCTCATCACTGGTAAAATTAAACAGTATAGATAAGCATCACACCATCCTTTTTTATGCTTTATAGATGAAAAATATTTTTTTAAAAATTAATAAACTTAGCAAAAGTGATTTTAGCAAAAGTCTTAGGAGAAATATGCTATTGGGTATTTTTTCCAAATGTATGATTAATAGAATATGACTAACTGTTCAACAATAACATTAGAATTTACTAAACTCACAAGAAAAGAGTTAAAATGATTTCTAATTTTTAATACATATCTTTCACATAGATTTAAGAAAAGATAGACTGTCCACTACTATATTATCCAAGAAAATATGCCCCATTCTCTGTTTCTTTCTAGCTTTAAAATATCAGTATGATTTCTAAGTAGTCCCCATCTTTAGGCTTATTCTATAACAGTAATAATCTCATAGACTATTGAAAAATTGAAATTTAAAAATAATACCATTTAGGGGCTAGTCCAGCGGCACAGTGGTTAAGTGTGCACATTCCACTTCAGGTGGCCCGGGGTTTGCTGTTCGGATCCCAGGTGTGGACACGTCACCACTTGGCAAGCCATGCTGTGGCAGGCATCCCACACATAAAGTAGAGGAAGATGGGCACGGATGTTAGCTCAGGGCCAGTCTTCCTCAGCAAAAAGAGGAGGATTGGCAGCAGATGTTAGCTCAGGGCTGATCTTCCTCAAAAAAAAAAAAAAAGAAAGAAAGAAAAAAAAAATAATACCATTTAGGGGCTGGCCTGGTGGCGCAGTGTTTAAGTTCAGGTGCTCCACTTCGGCAGCTTAGGGTTTGCAGATTCAGATCCCCGGCATGGACCCAGTACTCAGTACTGCTCGTCAAGCCACACTGTGGCAGCATCCCACATAAAACAGAGGAAGATCGGCACAGATGTTAGCTCAGTGACAATCTTCCTCACAAAATAAATAAATAAAAATAATACCACTTATAATTTCCCTACAGAAAATTAGTTTATTTAGGTACACACTTAAGAACCTATATAAATGATCTATGTCCTGAAAATTCTGATGAAAGAAATCAAAGAAGACTTTAATAAACAGAGAGCATGGTTGCTCAATCACACGGTGAGTGTATGTTCGGTTTTTGTAAGAAACTACCAAACTGTCTTCCAAACTGGCTGTACCACTTTGCATTCCCACCAGCAATCAGGGAGAGTTCTGTTGCTCCGCATCTTCGTCAGCATTTGGGGTTGTCAGTTTTCCGAATTTTCGCCATTCTAACAAGTGTGCAATAGTATCTCATCATTGTTTTAATTTGCAATTTCTAAAGACATATAATGTTTTTCATATTTTCACATGCATGTCTGCTATCAACATAAATTCTTTAATGAGGTGTCTGTTCAGATCTTTTGCCCTTTTTTTTTTTGAGGAAGATTAGCATTGAGCTAACATCCACACTCAGGATCCAAACCAGTGAACCCCAGGCTGCTGAAGCGGAATGTGCAAACCCAATTGCTGTGCCACTGGGCCAGCCCCTCTTTTGCCCAGTTTTTACTTAGGTTGTTTGTTTTCTTGTTGTTGAGTTTTAAGAGTTCTTTTCATGTTTTGGATAACAATGCATTGAATATATGTTTTTATAAATAATTTCTGACATCTTATCATTATCTTGAAAAATGAGACTAATTTTACAATTGTTGGTAATAATGTCCTCAGTGTAACTTTGAAAACATGATGGATAATTTGTTTAAAAAACTTTATACTGAATCATCAATATTTAAGATGTTTTGGGTTGACTTCCAATTAATACAGAAAAAAATAATAATCTTATTCTGGAGACATTTCATGAGCTAAAGCAATAACAAAAAATTTAATCTGTTGGACTTCACACTTTGGATTTCTGAATACTAGAATTGAAAATATTTCTTTCTTCGATATAATCTTCCAAATTAGATATACAAGAAAGCAGGCCGTTCCATTGCATATGTGAACAGATAGATGAAATAAGTTCTAAAGGAGGGCAAAACTGTTCAATTTTTATATGAACTTTTGTGACTAATGTTTGGGAAATGGGTTTTCATCTTCTGTTTTCTATCATGTTTGAGCATCAAGGCAGAAGTTAAATGAAGTCAATAAATAAGTCTCTATAGGATACAAAAAATATAGGCCTTATTTATGTGATTATTTTTATGTCTGACTTGATATAAAGAAAGACTTACCAGAAAATGTTGCATTTAATTGAATAGTTATTTAGAATACAGAACTCAGAGTTATATTTACTACAAATTTATACACGCACACACATCTCTGTCTGGAGAGTTCATTAGACGTTGGCTTTTTGTTCTACTTAATATAATAATTAGCTTACCTATCAGAACAGGAAATTCTGTGTAATTTAACAATCTAAATTTTAATACACGCAACACGTGTGTTTCTCAGATAAACAAAACTTCAAAGCAAAATAAAATAACTTTATGAAATTTGCAACATGACAGTGGATCTAAGATAATCCATTATCATGTTTATCTTATATTTCCTTGTGTATATTTGATAAGATTCCAATATTTAAAAAGTATCTTTCACTATATATTTAAACATGACCTTTTTGATAGGAAATATTTATTAGATTGTCTAGCATTACACTACAGATAACACACAATTTACACATTTTTCTCTTTATGTTAATGTTTTTCATGAAATGCTTTGAAGTTAAACAGATCTTCATGTTTATATCAATTATATGTTGAATGTGATTCCAAATAAATAAACAAGATTGAAGTAATAAAATATAAAAACAAAAAATGAAGGGTATTTTGAAAATATATGCTCTTTTAATGAGAAAGACTTTCTAGCACGATCTGTATTATGCAATCTAAAAGACTTCTGGGAAAATTGTTAGCTTTTCAATGAGATAAGTTTTTAAATAGCACAGAAAAAATTTTATAAACATAATAAAAATCATCTTCACAATATAAACACAACACTGATTTCCTTAATCCATTTTGAATTTTTCAATGTATATACAGAACTATTAAAATGATTACTATTTTAAAAATAAAAAATGTATCTATGAGATGAATTAATGATTAGACCTTATGAAACCAAAGCTTGAGAAAATCGGAGTTCATTTAACCCTTAACCTTTGTTCATTTTTCTTTAAATATGTGTATTTTAGGTAGGGAAGAAAAAATAATTGGTAGCAAAAGGTGATTGGTTTTCATTTTAGTTTTTGTTTTGTTGAGGAGTTTAAATTTTTCCAATATTTAGCATGGAGAAATATTAAATGCCAAAGTCTTTTACTAAGAATGCTCTCCCTTGAGTAATATTTCTCTCCTCCTACCTGAGAATCAATGAAATTGTGTAGAGTTTCTCTTGGCCACTCCAATGGCCACATTTCTGCTGGAGAGAACAATAGCAATTAATGAAACTTTTAATAGAACAAATGTCTTATTCCCTACGAAAGATATGATTGGATATTTTAACAGAGAAGAGTGCTACTAAATATACATGAAAGACAATGCTAGTAGATAAATATGAAAAAAGAGAAAAAGAAGAGTGAGTCTCAAATATGTAAGTCAGGAAAAATAATTTTATTTAGTATTTATTTTATACTTGCTATGTTTCAATCATTGTTTTACACATGTCACCTGTACAAATATGCTTAGTCTTCACAAGAAATTTATGTGATGTAACTACTGTTATTAGCCTTCTTGTATGTAAACCTGTCCAAGTTTACAGAGTTAGTAGGTTCTGGAATAAGATTCCAATCTACACACTTTGGCTAAGTATAACTGCTTTCACTAAGCTCTACTTATTCCAAACGACAAAATTTCCAAAGAAAGTTAGCATCTGCTTTATTTGTTTCTTGCCTCTTAAATAGGCTGTATGATAAATAATGTTCACAGGCTGTTTCAATTCTTATGTTCTATAAACTGAGTACCTTTGAAAAAATAGGAGTTCAGGAGTGGGAGTTTAAGAGAGACTGGGATCATGTGAAGCCAGAGACAATTCAGAAAACATAATATCCTTCTACCAAATCACACATTTGGGAAAAATGTCCAAAAGCATATTTCTCCCAGGACCTTTGCTAAAATCACTTTTTTTGTTGTTACTGTCATTGAGGAAGATTAGCCCTGAGCTAACATCTGTGCCAATCTTCCTCTACTTTGTATGTGGGTCACCATACAGCATGGCTGATGAGTGGTGTAGGTCCACGCCCAGGATCCAAACCCATAAACCCAGGCCGAGGAAGTGGAGCACACAATACAACCACTACGCCACAGGGCTGGCCCTGCTAAAAACACTTTTGATAAGCTTGCTAATTTTGTAAAGTATCTTTCTGTCTATAAAGCACAAGAAAGGGTTCTGTGATACTTATTTATACTCTTTAATTTTGCCAGTGATAAGATTATATCCTATCTTATTAACGATCACTATTCACATAGAGAAAACAAATTTACACATGTAATTCTGCAGGTGATACTTGGTGGGACCATATTTCATGCATGAATGTACAAACGATGTTCCATCACTGAAGTCAGAATACAGTACTTCTCTTTGAAATATGAAATATGTTTTAAAATAAATAATACAGGTGAATAAGTATATTATTGAAATGGTATTATCAGTAGGTTTTTTCCCAAAAGCTATAAATCATGTTTCACCTAAATGTATTTAACATATTCCAGTGTTCCCATTATGTTTGAATAATGGAGCAAAGTCACATATATCCTCTGATTCATTACTCTTTTGGAAGGTAACAAATTTGAAAGATTACTCTGATATGTAATACATATAATTTTATGCTAATATATAATTTCATTTTATAGGATATTCTGTCAGCTGAAACAAAAATAGTTCAATAGAAAACATCAGTGATGATGTTACACTGAAGAGATGTTCAAAGGAGAGTGATGAGTGAGCTATTTCATACCTTATTAATTCATCTTGCTTATGAATTTAGACATGCTTAAATTTGCTTTTTACACACATTCAACCAAAACCGTTATATTTCAGATCATAAGCCAATCGAATTAAGTCACATTCAAAGCAATCTCATATTAACAATATTAAGTAACTTCTCCCCAAAATACCTAGTTTACTTTTTCTAATCCATGACCATGCAAAATGGAGTGGTGAAAATCTAGATAACTCCACCTGAAACATTTGTATCTAAAATATAAAAATAAAAGTTAACAAAGATTATCAGTTTTAATTATACTGAATTGATGCACTTTCTATATATTTCCTTGTTAATAAATTTGTAGCAGTATTCATAATAAATATCTTCACAGTAAGACAAGTTAAAAAATATCCAAAGATAATTTCAAAAATTTTGAACAGATTTCTATTTATTGGAATATTAAATATATTTTATATATTAATATATACATATACAATAAGAAACTTTTCACACACAAGCACATTCAGCAAAGAGCGAGAAGGAGGAAGAGAATGTGTGGATAAATATGGATACCATAACACACAGAAAAACAGAAAATTCTATAGAATTTTAGAATTCAAGATAAAGAAAGAGCTCCTGAACTGAATCCTGAATATAACAGCTTGACATTGGAATGGCATCAGAATCATTTGAAGCTCTTACTGAAGACAAATATGAGTTCTATCAGATCAGAATTTCTGGGGCTGGATCTTATCTTGAGATGCAACTAGTGTGATTGGGTCACAATAAAGTGGGGTCAGAAAAAGAGGTCAAGGATTATAACTATCTACTTACGGTTAACCAGAGCACAGATATTTGAAGTGTTTTATCAGTTATTTGGGAATACAAAGATGAATTAGAAATGTTTCTTATTTTTGGAAAACTTTGTCTCTTAAAACCAAAAAGGCTGAGAATAGTAGGTGTAGTTGTAAAATTACATTCCAAGTTCTCTGGGGGCAAATATGGAAGAGATATGGACAGAATTTGGGGAGAATTTGGCATCTGACCAATGCCTTAGTGATGTATATTAACAAGTGACCATTACAAATAATTAAACTTATGTTCAACACCAACTATTTACAAGTAATAAACTTCAAACAAAAATGCTATGTTTATTGTTACATAGATTAAGTAGCAAATATATGACTGTCTTAGTCAGCTCAGGTTGGTACAACAAAATACCACAGACTGGGTGGCATAAACAACAAACTAATTTCCCACAGTTCTGGAGGCTGAGAAGTTCAAGGTCAAGGTACCACCAGGTCTGGTATCTAGTCAGAGCCTTCTTCCTGGCTCATACACTGTAGCCATCTCGCTGTGTGTTCACATGGCAGAGAAAGAAAGCTGGGGTCTCTTCATCCCCTTATAAGGGCAATAATCCCATTAATGAGGGCTCTATGACCAAAATTGCATGACCAAATTGCATTCCAAAGGCTCCACCTACTAATGTCATCACATTGTAGGTTAGGTTTTCAACATGTGAACTTCGGAAGGACGTAAACATTCGGTCCATAACAGTGACATATCAGAAACACAAATTTGTTAAAATTCCAGCTCTTGCCTCTGTAAGATCTTGGAATACCTGAGTTCAAATGCTGACTCCATCACTGAGAAGCAGTGAGAATTCGTATACAGATAATACACATCTGTAAAACATAGATGTAAAGTCCTAGAGATCTGCTATGCAGCATAGTGCCTATAGTTAACAATACTGTATTATATACTTGAAATTTTACCTGGAGGTTAAATTTTGTGCTGTGTTCTTATGAAAAAAGAAAAATAAATTAAAAAAATAAAGAGAGTAGGAAGACATTTTTGAAAGTGATGAATTTGTTTCCTGCATTGATTATGATGAAAATTTCATAGGTGTATAGTTATACACCTATGTATACAAATTATACATTAAATATGCCCCCAAAAGAGTTTCTGCATAGAACTCCCAAATATCTTGATGTAAATGATTGTGATTCAAACAAATGGATATAGTTCCACTAATAGAACTTCAACTTTACTTATTTCCCAGCCAACTGCCCTACTCTTACTGCTCTTTCTCATTATACTTCTTGTTATTAGACTGTCTACATTTAAAATGGAGAAGAAAATATTATTTAACTCATTAGTTGATTAATTTATTCAATAGATATTTACTGAGTACCTAATATTTGCCCAGTATGTTCTATTTCTGGGAATATAGCAGTGAAACAAGCAAACAAAAAAGCATCGCTGACATGAAACTAATTTTTAGTGTGTATAGACAGATATTGGCAACAATATGGATGAAACTTGAGGGTATTATGCTAAGCAAATTAAGTGAGGCAGAGAAAGATAAATACTGTATGATTTCACTCTTATGGGGAAGAGAAACAATTAAACAAACAAACACATAGATGAGGACAGATTGGTGGTTACTCGAAGGGAAGGGGTGGGAGGAAGGCAAAAGGGGTAAGGGGGCACAATGTGTATGGTGACGGACAGAAGCTAGACTTTTGATGGTCAACACAATGCGGTCTACATAGAAGTTGAAATATAATGATGTACGCCTGAAATTTGCAGTGTTATAAACTGATACAACCTCAATAAAATAATTTTTTAAAATACGTAATATGTTAGAAGATATCAAGTGCTATTATGATAAATAAAACAGGGCAAATGGATCAAGTAGCCAAGTGGGAGAATATTTGCAATTTTAAATGTAATCATGAGTGAAAACTTTCTGAGAAGCTGACATTTGGCCAATGACTGGTAGAAAATGAAGGAGTGAGCCACATGGTCATCTAGGGGAAGAGAAGGCCAGGCATTGGAGGAAATGTACCAAGTGCCTGAGGTGGTATCTTGCCCAAGTATTACAGGAAAGCTTCAGAGGAATGAGCTAGGAAGAGAGTGGTAGGGGACTATCAGAGAGGTAGTATATGGGTCTAAATAGTACAGGCACTGTCATCCTTACAAAGACTTTTTGTTAGCATTGATTAAGAGAGAAAGACAATGGAGAATTTTCAACATGACCAAACTTAGATGTTAGCAGGATCATGCTGACGGCTGTTCTGAGAACAGACCATGGGAGAACAAGAGTGGAAGCAGGCAGACCAGGTAAGAGGCTACCGCAATAGTCCAGGAAGGGAAGAATGGTGATACCAATGATGACCACCATGTTGCCAATTCATTTTTATCCTCATCTTAATTCACCTCTTTGATACAGTTGGTTACTCACTCCTCCATGGAACTTTTAGAATTATGCTTAGCCTCTAGGCCACCACATTTACCTGATTTCTTTCCTGAAAGTCTAGCCTAGTGGTTTTCAACTTGAGGCTATTTTGCTGCCCCTCCCCTCCTCCAGCCCAGGACATTGGCAAATTCTGGAGAAACCTTTGCTTGTAACATTTGGGGAAGAGATGTGCTACCGGAATTTAGTGGTTAAGGCCAACGATGCTGCTAAACATCCTATGATTTATGGGACCATCTCCCCACAGCAATGACTTACCTGGTCTGAAACGTCAGTAGTGCTAGATTGAAAAAGTCTGATCCACTTTCTTCTGCTGATTCCTACTCATTTCCTGGAAGTCTAAATTTTGCCATGCTCTTGGACTCAGTCATCAGGCCTCTTCTCTTTCCATATCCTCCCACTTCCCAGGTGATCTCATTCAAGCTCGTTGCTTTAAATATACTGTATAGGTAGAAGACTCTCAAATTTACATCTCAACCCTGGACTTCTACTCTGAACAGTGCTCCATCTCTCCAACCAGCCACTTAACCTATCTAACACTTAGATGTTTCTTAGGTCTTCGGAAACTAACAAGTCACAAACTGCATTCCTGATTTTTTTTCCAGAAACCCTTCTCCCATAGTCTCCCCTGTCCAGATAAATAACAATTCCGTTTTTTTAGTTACTTAAGCTGAACTTACTAGAGTCACCCTTGATTCTTTTCTTTTCCTTTCCCTACA
This sequence comes from Equus quagga, assembly GCF_021613505.1. Classification (NCBI taxonomy): domain Eukaryota; kingdom Metazoa; phylum Chordata; class Mammalia; order Perissodactyla; family Equidae; genus Equus; species Equus quagga. The sequence continues at coordinate 20,159,212 of NC_060287.1, forward strand.
TTGTGTCCTTTAGTAAATCCTGTCTGCTGTACTTTCAAAATATGTCAACAATTCAACCACTTCTCACCATGCCTACTATTCACACATTGGTTCTGTCTCAGTCATCTTGTACTTGTAATACTGCAATAGTTTTCTAACTAATTCCCACCATCTTCATTCTGTCCTCAATGGTCAATTATTTAGTTATACAGCAATCAGATGAATCACTTGAGATTTTAAGTTAGATCTTTTCAAAATTCTCCAATGCCTCCCTTCTTACTAGTAATAAAAGTTGCTCGTCAATTGATTCCAAGGCCTGAGATGCAGGGCACGGCCACTAAGATTGCCACTAAGATTGATCAGCCATGACAACAATTCACAACAGTATCCAACAGTTCTGAGAAGTTGCTGATAAAATAATGAGAGGAGATCAAAAAGAAAGAAAAGTGTAAATCTGTAGATCCATAAGTTCTTACCATAATAAAAGAGAAAAAAGACATAGGCAGAAATTTTGTGAACTCTGCCACGACTACTTGTCTCTGCTTTCAAGGCAGAAAATATAAATATAGCCAATAGACTCAATATCTGGAATGTTTCTAATGGAATCCCCCTCTAATATTTTGTCCACATGTCTCTGGCTCTCAAAGGGCATCCTCTAGTGTTCTGCATTCTTACCTGTTCACTGAATTACTTTTTATTTAGAAACACAATCACTTTCTCTTAAACTACAAAAGCAATCATCAAACAATCATGTTAATAAAATTGACAAGTTATTAAAAGACAAAAATATGCTATCACCCTACCACAAAAAGGTCGCTTTCCTTATGAGTGTTGGGTTGAAAATTTGGGGGTATACTGAAGAACTGAAATTGGCAACACATTTTTGCATCATTTGGAAAAGTTCAGCCAAGATTTGATGTTAACAAGATGACATTCATATGAGGGAAGTGTTCTAATATGCACATATTTTAAGATGAACATCTGCTTATATTTGTTAGCAAATGTATTGTTAACAAATATCTGATCCTTTTTACACTATGAAGTTATACTGCAAATAAATATTTTATAAAGTAGTTATCCACATCTAAGATGAAATAAACTTCTCGTGATTAACTGCATGATTCTGTTATATCTGTGAGCAGTGTGAAGTCATGAGTTACAATGCAAATGTAGCCTAAATAAGCACATCTAACAAACTTTCTCAGCAATATCTCTTTTATCTGTTGTTCTTTCTTTAATAGACCTATTTACGATGCACCCAAGAATCTCAGTACACATATAGACATGTAATCCACGAGACTAACGTGGAAAACTAATTGCCATTTTCAATAGCTTTGTGAACTAATTCACAATTAAAAAAGTCAAAGTAAGCATACTATACTTTTCTTTCATTGCACAATGGATTAATTACCTTTGCATTGCAGCCTATTTATAACAGCATTAGGGGGGATGAAACATTTTGAGAGAAGTAAAAAGTGTCCTAATGAAGACAATTATGTCAGTGTTTAATTTCTCTAGGGGTCAAAAGAAAAAAACAAATAAAACAATAGTTCATCTCCTTAAATATCTTTAATACATTGCATCCTGGATTATTAAACCTTGCAAACTTCTTCATATTTAATTAAGCCCGACTGGAAGAAGTATTTTCTTTTTAACAGCATGGTTATTTTAAATAAAAGCTGGTATAATTAACACTAGTGTGTTTTGGAGTCCTTAAGGATTTTAAGATAAAGCATTTCATCAGGACTGAAGGCAAGGCCATGTCTCAACCAACTGTCTTGTTGACTTCTTTTGGAAATAAACCAAACAAATTTCTCTATGAAATTAAATGAACAAATACGTTGGTGTACAATTTAAAATGCTCTGAAAGATTACATTTTGCCAAGTTAATAGTAAAAAATATATGATATATATTTCTGTTAAACCAGAAAGTGGGCTTTCATCATATTTTATTACATTTTATATAATAATTTATAAATTCTAGATTTATTATAATTTTTATTTAGTACCTTGCCTCCCTTTGTCATAAACTCTCGTGTTCTTTTGCATAAATAGTGTAACCAGAATAAGTATTCTTATACTCTTATACTATTTTGAGTCAACTATGGCATAGAAAATTAGTTCTTTCCTAATATACAGAGCAATGATAGAAGTTATTTAATGTCAGTTTAAAATAATAATTAAAATATTCAATCAAAGTAGCTATAAACTTAGATATTATCAGGAGACTAAATAAGTATCAAAATGTACATCTAAAACTTAATGTTATGTTACTTTGTATTTTAACATTGCCTCTTTATTCATGGATGATATTAATTGTTCATGGCAATTCATATCTTAAATATTATTAATTTATGTCATTCATTTACAGTGGTTTATTGCAAGAGAAACAACCACTGTCTATTTATTTTTCAAGGTGTTTTTCATATTGGTATGGTTTTTGCTGAAAATATGAGATTATCCAATAAGAGTGAGTTATATAGCGAAGGTATTTAGCATCTCTCTTCCTGGGGCCAGCACACACACATTCGAAAAGCACACCATGGCACCTTGCACTGTACCGGGAACACATTCCCGTTGTGGTTGATAGTAGTCCCACGGAGACCTTATTAACGATGTATTTTCTAGATTTGCACAGCACCAAGCTGCACAACCAACCACGGAAAACCTATTAGTAACCTGAACGTGGACAGGTGCAAGTTTCAACTTCTCGATAATCCACAGGGCAAGCTCAACCCCTTCTCGTCTTTCTGGCCTACTGCCATCATCTCTATGTATCCTCTCTGGGTAGCCGAATCACATCTAAACATCTCACAACTCACTCCCCAATAGCCAAAAGTAGAAAAAGAAGTGGATGATGCAGATTATTTTTCCTCATGTGCTCCTCTCTTTAAATCAGAGAACAAAATCTTCTGCTGAAGCACAGCTACAAAGTTCCACTTACATCTCATTGGTCACAAGTATTCAGACACTTTCTCTAGACCAATGATTAACAAAAGGGAACACAATTACAGCGATATGTCTGGAGTAAGCCCTTGGCTGCAAAAACAAATTCAGAGTTCTGAAAACAAAGTAAGAAAGGAGGAATGACTGCTCAATGGGGTTCTAAAAGGATCTGCCACATACATCTCCATTAATGATCAAACGATGCCATCACAAATGTTGTAGTGACTTAATTTAAAATTTTTGTAAAATGTTGGACTCATTTGTAAAAAATATTATTTTAGAGAAAAGCCAAAAAACTAGGTTCAAATTTAACAAGTTTATTTTAGGCACTTATTAAATTTTCTTGGGGAAAGTAAATATAACTAATATATGAGCACTGCGCTTCAGCAGCCCAGGGTTTTGCTGGTTCACATCCTGGGTGTGGACCTAGCACCGCTCATCAAGCCATGCTGAGGTGGTGTCCCACATAGCACAACCAGAAGGATCGATAACTAGAATATACAGCTATGGATTGGGGCGCTTTGAGGAGAAGAGAAAAAAAGAGGAAGATTAGCAACAGACATTAGCTCAGGGCCAATCTTTAAAAAACAAAACAAAACACCTGCCTTCACCTGCCTTCACTTATGTTAAGAGGAATAGGAAATTTTATTCCCTAAAAAGTTATTATTTTTATGGATCTGTTGTTTTAAAAAACAAACGTGAACACAATAAGCAGTGATTGAAAAGAAAATCATAAATATTTCCTTATTCCTTTGGTTGTACACTACAAGATTTATCTGAATAATGAAGGTCAGAAAGGGAATTATTTTAAGCTTAGGTGGTCATAGCTTAGCGGGGTGGAAGAAAACCATATTGAGGAGAGCAGGTCAATAGGGATCTGGCTGACAAAAGCAGATAGAACTCCTCTTATGGAGACAGTGCCACAGTGGGACGATACTAACCGTTTTCAATTGGGCTGCATCTCCCAGAGGCAGTAAGAGGACATTTATTAGGCCTGAACTAGATCATGTACCATGAGGGAAAAGAAACTTGAATGACATTCCCACCAACATGGTCTATTGTGCAAAAAGGTTGTTCTCATAGAAAAATCAGGCTTCTCCTAGAAAAAAAGAGAGGGAAGAGATGAAGAGAAGGAAAAATATAATGTCCACTATATTCCGTTTTTTGGTTGTTCAACACCCACACACCATTCTTCACATTCATTTATTTCAAAATTCCACCTGCCAAAAAACAATGTGTGCTTAACTAAATCACATTCAGCACCTACCCACAGAGATACAATCTGCTATGTTCTATCTAGTTCATTCTAGGACATGTGGATAGTACTTTTCCTCTCTCATATAACGTCTTTGTTCTTATTAAGGTGAACTGAATGGAAAATGTAATCATAAGGACCCCTACATAAAATGCTGAAAGGTGGAAATAAAAAATGGAAAATTTATGTGCATGCTTATACATACACATACATTCACTATAAAGAAGGGATTGTAGGGTCTGGCTCTGTGGCCTAGTGGTTAAGTTTGGCATGCTCCATTTTGGTGGTGTGGGGTTGGTTCCTGGGTGCAGACCTACACCACTCCTCAGTGGCCATGCTGTGGCAGTGACCCACATACAAAATAGAGGAAGATTGGCACAGATGTCAGCTCAGGGTGAATCTTCCTCAGCAAAAAAAAAAATAGAAAAAAAGGGAATGTAAGTACAGGGTACGGTCTTCATGCATTTATGTAAATGATTACAATGTAAGATGGGGTTTTATTAAGTCCTCTCTGATAACCCACTCCATATTCCCTGTGGTTTTAGCCAGCATATCAGATGATTCTGTAGGATCCTTACTTAGTAACAAGGGAAAGACCCAGCTTTGATTTCAAGGACTTTTTGTTGCTTCTATGGGTATCTTTTTCAATGGTCTTCCATAACTGTGCTGTTGACATGACAGGCAAAGAAGTCACATCAGTGTCTTCCCTGGATATGGTCAGGACTCCTGTCCGACACTAACTTGTAGCTTTAACTTTGTTTTCCCTTAAAAAATAGAGCCAATGACCCCAAGGAAAGACCTAACACTCACTTATCACCTGTTTACCTAAAATGTTTAGACTAATGCTCAATTTCCCACTCAGTGACCTTATTCATTTTCCCTATGTGCAATATTGTTATTTGGAGAATCTAAATTTCTAAACAAAGAACAGGGAACAACTTTCTTAGATATTGACAACTGTTATTAGAGCACCATTAAAACCACAGCATGTCTCATTATTCATCTTGCACTTGGTATTTTTGTATGTTGGGTATTTATTTAAGTGTTTCAATACATATGTGTGCCCCTCATTATTCTCTACTTTCTTGGTCCTTCTGTTGTCCTTCTAATTCCCTTGCTCCCTATTTTTCTTCTGCCAATTACATAGAACTGATATATTTATTGACTTAGTTTTTAATATAAAGACATTTGACCTTTCCTCTTTTTTAAGTATAAAGAAGCACAAGCAAAACATGTTATATTTCTATTTCAATCTAAAATTCTAGGAGAAGATGGTTTTCAATTATTTTAAATGTTTCTCACTCTAGATCTAATAATGCACTTTCCCGTGCTCTGAAGTCATTTTGCTTTTCATAAATAAATACAAATACATAAATGAAACACATCACAGCACGTGATTCAAAGTGATAAGCAGGGTAGAAAATTTATGAAATGCATTCTTTCTAAATATATTTTGAACTTACAAATGGCCTTCAGGGGCTGGCCCCGTGGCCAAGTGGTTGAGTTCGTGCACTCAGCTGCAGGCGGCCCAGTGTTTCGTTGGTTCGAATCCTGGGCGCGGACATGGCACTGCTCATCGAACCACGCTGGGGGCAGCATCCCGCGTGCCACAATTAGAAGGACCCACAACGAAGAATATGCAAATATATACTGGGGGGCTTTGGGGAGAAAAAGGAAAAAAAAAAGAAAATGGCCTTCATATTCATGTTGAAATTTTGTTCTTATACATAGATAAAGAAAATCAGAATAAAGTGAAATTCTAGCTTCTTGAATTTTAGTCTAGGTGAAATAGAAGCATCTTTAAGATTCTCATCTTGATCAAACAGAATTTTTTTGCTATATTGTCAAGGTCAACAGATTTACAATGTTGAAGTGGAATTTCAAAATGCTTTATAGCAAATCTCAAAGATATGAGGCATTATAGTAGATATTTGCTTAGAGCAGCAATATAGAAAAATCATGTAAATGTATAATTTTTGTTTTTTTCACAGAACAAAAGACTGATGAGATTCTTGGAAATATTTTCCACTGCAGCAAGTTTATGGGGATAGAACGTTTGGGTTTGCTTAATTTTATAACTTTGCCATAGTAAGGAGAATGACTACAATCTTAAAAGCTGTAGGGCTCCAATCATGAATTAAATGATCTTGGGAAAGGATTTTCATTGGAACAATATTAATTTATTTGACATAAATATGTGTTAATCTTGTAAAATATTGTATAAGATATTCTAACATCCAGAATTTGTACTTCTCAAAAACGTATTTGAAAATAGGTGGGCATTTAAAAGTTATTCCACAAAGTATAGCTATGGTACTATTTTTTTAAACTTATGAAAGTATACTAGTTTAAAAACATCTTTTTTTTTTTTAAAGATTTTTTTTTATTTTTTCCTTTTTCTCCCCAAAGCCCCCCGGTACATAGTTGTGTATTCTTAGTTGTGGGTTCTTCTAGTTGTGGCATGTGGGACGCTGCCTCAGCGTGGTCTGATGAGCAGTGCCATGTCCGCGCCCAGGATTCAAACTAACGAAACACTGGGCCGCCTGCAGTGGAGCGCGCGAACTTAACCACTCGGCCACGGGGCCAGCCCCTAAAAACATCTTTTAATAGAGGATATAACAAAATATTTTTATTTGAATGTGTTCAAAAATTGAATCCCATCTTAGATTTTTTCAAATAAATGAATTTCATTTAAAAGAAATCTACATACTCTTATACTAATGTAATTAGACATTTTTTCATAGAAACTTGTGTTTCAGTTGATTCTTAACCAGGGAAATTTTAGGCGAAAAATCAGAAAATGGTTTCCCACAAATTCTTTGAAATTACGATGTTTGTAACTGTATTGTGCTCTCCAAAATGTCTGGAACAGATCAACGTATTAAGTAGATACTTGACACATACTTATTGATAACTAAAAGAAATAGAATGGGGGCTGGCCCCATGGCATAGTGGTTAAATTCACATGCTCTGCTTTAGTCACCCAGGGTTCACAGGTTTGGATCCTGGGCATGGCCTAGCACAGCTCATCAAGCCATGCTGTGGCAGCATCCCACATAAAATAGAGGAAGATTGGCACAGATGTTAGCTGAGCAGCAATCTTCCTCACACACATGCACACACACAAATAGAATGAAATATTATTATTATAAACTCAATCACTGAATGCAAATATATTTAAGCCACCTCTCTTATAAAACATACTTTATATTTAAATTATTTTGCCCTCTTCACATATGCACTCAAAGACATTCATACAGAGTGGTCAATTCCCCTAGTAGGAACAAAAATTATAACATCATTGAAATACATATTTTATAACTTTTAAAAGAAGAAGTTTGCCCTGGTGAGTGGGTATGTTTAATGGTTAATATCGCATACTTATGTGAAAATAAACATAGTTGACCATTTTAACACCCTGTTATTTCATATTGAGAAATATCTTTATACTTCTCTCAACCCTTTATTAAATGGCTAATATGATTAAAATGGACCTACATAAGAGATCTTAACCTTAGTGAATTTAAACAACAAAAAGATTATGACATAAAAACCATTGAAAGGGAGGATGGAGAGATACCATAGACATGTACAGTCATGTAAGATTGATGGAGAACCGAGGTTTTTTTTTAATTGTAGTTTCAGGATTCAGATTCAAGGCATCATACAGGCAATTTTCTTTGTATTTTTATAGGGTTAAAAATATTTCTAATTATTGATAGCAAAGAAAAAATAAAGCAGAGGATATATTCAAAGTAGAGATGTTAATCATTTTTACTTAGGAAGAGTCTGACACATTTGCTTGAATTAAATATGGTTTACATTCACAAACTCTTATTCCTGGCTACTGATAATTTCATAGCATTATAACGCCAAAGACTCCAAAGGTAAAGAATAAGAGTACAGATTATGTTGAAAAAAGAATAAGATAATCCAAAGTAAGAGGTAATGCAAGCAAATGTACCCTTACATCAACAGTTAAAGCATTATGTTCTTGGAATTTCCTAGTCATAAAATGGCATTCCCATGGGTAAATATGCCCAGCCACATAGAAGTTCCATTTATGAAATGTTATATTTTGTGTATTTGCATTTGTGTAAAAAACTGGTATTTGCATAAGACATTTTTTTTCTTAGCAATACCCCTCTATAAATTTTTAATTCAAGTATCCATCTAACATTTATCGTGTCTTGAAATTGGTTCATCGTTGCTCTTCCTTTTAAGATTACTTTCACTAATTTGGCATAGGACCTTCAAGAATTCCAGCCGTAAGCAAATCACAGCATTCCACATAGAAAAGTCTTTGCTAAGACAAGTTTCCATAGCCTGAAAGAGCAATCTAAACCTGGGTTTAAACTATAGATATTGCTCATTTACATTTGGGTGCATGAACAACCAACCGATATAAGTGAGAAGGTTAAACTGACGTCTCTAGTTAGCCACTGTCCCTTCTGGAAACAGAGTTCCCGAGTTGGAATCCTTCTTGGCATTACCACTTGCAAGCTGTGTGACCTTAAGTTGACTACTTAGTCTCATTGAGTCCCAAGTGGCTTAACTCCAAAATGGGGATAAAAATAACCCCTATGTTATGAGTTATGATGAGTTATCTGAGTTATAATGATTAAATTATTTAATTCATGGAAGGATGTTAACTTGTAATGTAATTAAAACAATTCTATCACTGAAAACTCTCAATAAATATTAGTTATTTTTATTATCTCTTAAAGAGGGCTCATTCTAAATATACTCAGCTCTAAGGATTTTCATTCCTCACTAAGTTATTAGGGAATGCAACAATGATAATAACGCTTAGAAATTATGTGCTTTGGAGCTAGACTGTCTGGGATCTGCCACTTACCAGCTGTGTGGCCTTACACTGGTCGTTCAACCTCTCTAAGCCTCAGTTTTCTTTCACATAAAATAGGACAAATAATAATGAGTGCTTAACTCACAGAGTTGAGAGAAGTATAAAGAATCAATATATTTAAAGCTCTTAGTAAGCAGTTTAGTGTATACATATTATCTCTGTGTACTACAGTCTTTAATGCAAAAAATGTATCTTTTTTTAATTTTAAATAATTCATCATCATTGCCAGGAAGTAATATACATGTGTGTATATACTTGTGTATATACTTATGTATATATGACTTTCACGAATTTCAAATTATTTTTTTCTCCTGAGAGAAAAAAACATCATCTGAAAATGTTTGTTGCCTACTTTCAATAAAAAGCAAAATAACATAGCTATTTATACAACTTTGACCTAACCTTGATTTTGGACTAGGTTGTACAGTAGACTGGCAAGATTAAAATAAGTCAATTAATCTTAAAAAAGATGATAACTTCAGCAGAAAGTATCCCACCTCTAAAGACAAAGTTCTGTAAAAACAGATTACACAGTAGAAAAATACCTATTGAAAATTAAAATCTTCCAGCATAAACTATGATAATATATAAAAGCAAGTACATTCCTAGCCCAAAAATAAAAATGAAGACTATGGTTAAAATACAAAAAGTCATTAAAATTTCTTTCTCCCTAGACATGCAACAAAATAATACACAGAAGCAAGGAAGAAAGGAGCAAGCTATGACAATAAATACTAGGCAGTTAGCAATTTACATGAAAAAGCTAGATGGAAAAGAGCCACAGTGGAGAAAATAAAAGAAATATTATAAAAGTGTGCATTTTAAATAGAGAACATATTTAAATGACGTCTTGAGAAATCATTCAAAATCATATTTAATGCTGTAACAAATTTTGGAAAGGCAATTATAATACATTGCATGCCCGCCTATTAATATTTTCTTTATGCTGACCATTTAAGTGGGCAGAAGTGCTCTGAATGGTTTTTCACTCTCTTCATCCTGACTGAGCTCCACTATATTTAGCTGAGTGCTGATTATCATCTCTCAAGAAATTCGTTCCATGTTATATTACTTTTCCTCCTTCTATCTTTCATTTAAGAGCTACCTTGAGTTCTAAAGAGAACAGGGTGAACATAAGATAACACACATTTCCATCTCACTCTGGGTCCCGTCAAACATAGTTGTAATTTGCATTTTGATCCTATTATAATGTGAATAATGCTGGTCATTATTTATGGAAAAGAATTAGACGTTAAGAAATGGACATGTGAAGTATACAAAAGGGTGTTTTCTGCAATTTTTTGGAACCCAGGTCCAGATTCTGAGTATCTAACAATTTATTTTTCTCTTATAAACAGATCCTTTTTCTTTCATTTTTGTTCCAAGCCTAGGTTGCAAAGATTGATAGAGAAAACACATTCTGTTTACTATTGATAGTTGTACCAAATGGTTCTGATATCAACACCCCATTATTTATGATTATTTGGAGTCTGTAAGGTAAATAACACAACATGAGGAAGTCACTCTGGGGAGGAAGATTAGACTCTTAATTTCAATCTGTAGTCCACTATATATTTTTTCCTACTTCAATTTATAGTAATGACATATTTCATTTGTAATTTCAGAAAAGAGGCAGAAGGGTAGATAAAGGGAAAAATTTCTGCTTATACTCCAAGTTTTTTTGTTTTTCTTGAAGTAATCTCCGCCTTTGCCACTGATCTGCCTCCTTTTGAGATGATTAATTTCTAACGTTCCTGAAGTATTAGAATTATCAGCAGTGAACCTTTTCCATAGAAATGTTAGGGAGGTAAAGATAACACTTCAGGAAACACACATTACACAGTGAAAGTGGGGACCTTCGAGACTGAGAACGTCAAGTTTGCTTAGCTCAAAAAGGCCTGTTCACCAGCTTGCTTGTAGTCGGGAGAGAACATTCGCTTTCATGACCTCCTCGTACCTCTTAATCCCTGCCTTGTTTGTTCTTAGGTTTGATGTCGACGTGCTACTAGATTACGGTCAAACGTGTTCGAACCAGACATTAGTCGGATGACCCCCTGCCATTTTACACTTTGTGTGAGTGGACCCTGCCAGGAGACTGAATAAACTAAATCTCAGGGGAGTACTTTTAAGTCAAGAGTAAAGTCGCTCTGCTTATCAAAAATTCTGTTCCCAGTAGGAGGAAACATTTTCTTCATCAGTTACATTTCCCAGTGATTGGTTGCAATGATTTGAGAAGAAAATACAGTAGTGCGAGAGTGACAGAATAATTTTCTCCTCCTGTTTCCTTTTTGATTCTGGCAACACTACCTGTGATATACACAAAGTCAAACAACTCTGCTAAATGTACATCGATTAAAAAAATGTAAAGAATTGAAGATTATCGAGACATTGACAAAGTGTATGCCCAAATTGGATACACCTGTTGTTTTGCTAGTGGGACACTGAAAGAGGAAGATAAGATCTATGTGAGTTTATCATCAATAAACAAAAACAAGCACGATTTTCAAATATCCATAAGGATAATTAAGATTACCACAAAATAAACTTTTCTTGAACACTCAGGCTGTTTATATTGGTCAAACATTTGGAATGCACACAGTAACAGATTTGGGATGGACAGGATTAGAGACATGGAGAAAATATTAACCGTCCATGAAAACTCCTTTTGCTTAAATAGAGAAAATATGATGTATTTTTTTATTGTTTGGGTGTCATTCTTCGGTGCACACAATAAAAAAATAATGTATATTCAGGTTTTTAAAATTATTTCCATCTGAAATTATATACAGGTAGTGCTCATTTTGCATGATTCTGATGTTCACAAATTGTACTTACTATTGTTAGTTAATTAAAATCAATCCCCCAAAAATGTGGTTCAAATGTATTACCTAGGTGTGTTAACTGTGATCAATTGTATAAAGCACAAACTTCTCAGCCGTTCTTCAGTGCACAAGTCACTACACAAGTAACCTGTTCATCATGATCAGTGATAATCGTGACCTTCGAAGTCTGATGGTGTTTGGTCACTGCTCACCAAGTGTTCAGTCCATGCAGACAGCACGCATGTAGTTGTGTTCACTTCTTGCGTTCTCAGTGATAAACCAAGTGAAGTTGTACAAAAGTGGGTAATTGAAAGAAGGAAGTGGCCAACAAAGATAAAAGTCCAGCAAGAAAAACAAGAGTCAACATTGGAAATTAGGGAGTTCTCGTCAAGATGGCGCTGTGAGCACACGTTGAACTCGCCTCCTCCCACGAACACAACCAAGTTACAACAATTTTAGGAAGAAACACCCTGGATTGAAAACTGAAAACTGGATAAAAAGAACCCCCACAACTAGGGACAGTCCTGACGAAAGCAGAAGAGGCAGTAACTACGGGCGGAGAGGAAAAAAGCCAACTTTGGGAGCAGCGGAGCTTCTCAGCTGGCCAGGCGGGAGCCAACCTAAGGAACGCAGCCCTCCCTGGAGGAGTGAGGTCTGGAGCAGGGGCAATACTGCTATAACCATCCTTCGGACTCAGCCCAACTGAGAGGTTGGTCTTACTGTCTGGCTTTGCTGGCTATTAACTGCAGCGAGGACACCCCAGAAAAGCTATCAGCCAAAAGCCGAAAAGATCCGGGTCTTAAAGGGCCCATGCACAAACTCACTCAGTGCAGCAACCTAAAATCACCAGAGAGAAGGCTGACTGTCCTTTGGTGAAACAAGACTCACCTGGTGGGCTCTGGAGGCATCTTGGTGAGAGGAGGATCCTCTCTGGAGACTGAGTCATTGGTAGGGGCCATTGTTCTGAGCTGGTCCAGGCGTGCTGATACAGACACTGGTGGGGGCCATTGAGGTGTGTCTCTTGGGCTGTTAGCCCAGGGGTCTGCCGCACCCACTAGGGCACAGATTTAATCCAGTTCAGCCAGGGCAGGCAACCCACCCTAGGGACTGGCCCCACCTAACAGCAAGCCCTCAGGCCACTTTTCAGCCTGCATTGACTGAGTACCTTGATCCTCTACAGGCAGGCAAAGGTGTCTGCCTCTGTGGGGCAGGGCTTGTGTGAGGACCAGGTGAACTGTGGGGGGCATTGGGGCAGAGGTGGGGGCCTCTGCAGTGTGGTGGTGGGGTACGCTCCAGGGGGTTGAGAAGTGTGCATGGACCAGGACTGTGCTGACAGTGTATGTGGTCCAGAGAGGTGTGAGGCTTATCAGCTGCAGAAGACTTGTGTTTCACAAATAGCCATAAAAAGGATCAGCCCCACCTTCCAAAACCTGAAACAACTGAGTGCTTCCATGCCAAGGGCTAGCCCTACTCAGCTGCACTCCTAAGAGAACTGACATCAGCCTTGTTGGCCTCAAGCCTATCACAACTGTACGCCCCTGAGCCTAGCAACCAGCTACACTGGGTACCAACCCAATTAAGAGGACAATTGCAATAAGAGTGTGCTAATAGACTTTGTAGCCAACAGTGCTGAGGCCCCTCCAAACCGGATTTACAAACAGCTGGCCAGGAAAGGAAAGATCAGACTCCCTGGCTACCTGCAGTGGGAGCAATTCTGCCACAGCAGAAGAACACAAGTAGCCCAGAAAGGGGTCACTCCTGGTTCTTATGGTCTGCTGACGAGAGGGAAGCACACTGACTGACCTCATAAGGCATCTCATACATAAGGCCACTTCTCCAAGATCAGGAGACATAGTGGACTCACCTAGTACAAAGAAAATAGCACAGAGAAAGAGGCATAATGAGGAGGCAAAGGAATACTTTCCAAGCAAGGGGACACTACAAAACACCAGAAAAAGAACTAAGTGAAACAGAATCTAGCGAACTCCTTGACAAAGAATTCAAACCAAATATAATGAGAATGCTCACAGATATGCAGAGAAGAATGGATGAACACAGTGAGCACATCAGTAAAGAATTGGAAGATATAAAAAAGAACCAATCAGAAATGAAGAATAGAATACTCGAAATGAGAAATTCACTAGAGGGACTCAATAGCAGAGTAGAGGAAGCAGAAGAACGGATCAGCGAGCTAGATGAAAGATCAGAGGAAATCACCCAAGCAGAACAGAAAAGAGAAAAAAGAATTAGAATGAGAACAGTGTAAGGGAACTCTGTGACAATACCAAGTGTGCTAACATTCGGATTATAGGGGTCCCAGAAGGAGAAGAGAGAGACAAAGGGGCAGAAAATTTATTTGTCAAAATAATAGCGGAAAATCTTCCTCACCTGAGGAAGGAAACAGACATCCAGGTTCAGGAAGCACAGAGAGCTCCAAACAAGAGAAGCTCAAAGAGGCCCACACAAGACATATTATAATCAAAATGTCTAAAATTAAAGACAAAGAGAGAATCCTAAAAGCAGAAAGAGAAAGGCCACAAGTGACACATAAAGGGAAGCCCATCAGGCTGTCAGCAGACTTCTCAGTCAAGACCCTACAGGTGAGAAGAGAATGGCAAGACATATTTAAAGTGGTAAAAGGAATAAACCTACAACCAAAAATACTCTATCCATCAAGGCTGTCATTCAGAATGGAAGGAGAGATAAAGAGCTTCCCAGACAAGCAAAAATTAAAGGAGTTTATCACCAAGAAACCAGTTCTACAAGAAATGCTGAAGGGACTTATTTAAGTGGGAAAGCAAGGACCACAAATAGAGATAAAAGAAAAAAATTATCAAAAAAACCCAAATAACAACAAGAAAAAACAGGCAATAAAATCACTTGTAAGGTAAAAGTATAGTAAAGGTAGCAGATCAAGTACCTGTGAAGGTAATATGAAGGTTAAAAGACAAATGTACTAAAATTACCTATTTCAATGATAAGAGGGTAATGGATATACACACACTAAACAAAAGACTATATATGATGTGAAAAACATATAACGTGGGAGGAGGGGAGTGAAAAAGTAGAGCTTTTAGAAAGAGGTCAATAGACTGTTATATGCATAGTATATTAAATAGGATCCTCATGGTAACCACAAACCAGAAACCTATAACCAGCAGGAAAGAAAGTAAGACAAAAGAAATCAAACATATTACTAAAGATAGCCATCAAACCACAAGGGAAGAGAGCAAGAGAAAAAGAAAGGAACTGAGAAGAACTACTAAAACACCCCAAAAAAAGAAAAAGTGACAAAATGGCAATAAATACATATTTATCAATAGCTACTTTAAATGTCAATGGACTAAATGCTCCAATCAAATGCCATAGGGTGGCCAACTGGATAAAAAAAACAAGATCCCTGTGTATGCTGCGTACAAGAGACACACTTCAGACCTACAGACACTCACAAACTGAAAGTGAAAGGATGGAAAAAGATATTCCATGCAAATGGCAAAGAAAAGAAAGCAGAGGTAGCAATACTTATATCAGACAAAATAGACTTTAAATCAAAAACTATAATAAGAGACAAAGACGGGCACTACATAATGATAAAGGGAACAATCCAACAAGAAAATATAGCACTTGTAAATTTCTACACACCCAACATAGGAGCACCTAAATATATAAAGCAATTATTAACAGACATAAGAGAAGAAATAGGCAGTAACACAATAATAGTAGGGGACTTTAACACTCCACTTACACCAATGGCTAGATCATCCAAACAGAAGATCAATAAGGAAACACTCACATTGAAGGACACATTAGACCAGATGGACTTAGTAGATATATACAGAACATTGCATCCAAAAACCACAGAATACACATTCTCTTCAAATGCCCATGGAACATTCTCCAGGATTGATCACATATTAGGCCACAAAACAAGTCTCAATAAATTTAAGAAGATCAAAATAACATCATGCATCTTTTCTGACCACAAAGGTATGAAACTAGAAATCAACTACAGGAAGAAAACCAGAAAAGCCACAAAAATGTGGAGATTGAACAAAAGGCTACTGAACAATGATTGGGTCAATGAAGAAATCAAAGAAGAAATAAAAAAATTTCTGGAGGCAAATGAAAATGAAAACACGACATGCCAAAATATGTGGGATAGAGCAAAAGCAGTTCTAAGAGGGAAGTTTATAGCAATTCAAGCCTACCTCAACAAAGAAGAAAATCCCAAATTGACAATCTAAAAGTGCACCTAAAGGTACAGGAAAAAGAACAACAAACAAAGCCCAAAATCAGCAGAAGGAAGGAAATAATAAAAATCAGAGCAGAAATAAATGAAATAGAGACTAAAAAATCAATAGAAAAAATTAATGAAACCAAGAGCTAGTTCTTCGAAAAGATAAACAAAATTGACAAACCCTTAGCTAGACTCACCAAGAAAAAAAAGAGAGAAGGCTCAAATAAATAAAATCAGAAATGAAAGAGGAGAGATTACAACGGACACCTCAAAAATGCAAAAGATAATAAGAGAATACTATGAAAAGCTATACGCCAACAAATTGGATAATCTAGAGGAAATCGATAAATTCTTAGAAACATACAACCTTCCAAAACGGGACCAAGAAGATGTAGAAAATTTGAATAGACCAATCACCAGTAAGGAGATCGAAACAGCAATTAAAAACCTCCCAAAAAATAAAAGTCCAGGAGCAGATGGCTTGCCTGGTGAATTCCACCAAACACTCAAAGAAGACCTAATACCTATCCTCAAACTCTTCCAAAAAATTGAAGAGGAGGGGAGGCTTCCTAACTCCTTCTACGAAGCAAACATTATCCTGATGCCAAAACAAGACAAGGACAACACAAAAAAAGAAAATTACAGGCCAATATCACTGATGAACATTGATGCAAAAATCCTCAACAAAATACTAGCAAATGGAATACAACAATACATTAAAAAGATCATACATCATGATCAAGTGGGTTTCCTTCCGGGGATGCAGGGATGGTTCAACATCCGCAAATCTATCAACGTGATACACCACGTTAACAAAATGAAGAATAAAAATCACATGGTCATCTCAATAGATGCAGAGAAAGCATTTGACAAGATACTGCATCCATTTATGACAAAAACTCTAAATAAAATGGGTATAGAAGGAAAATACCTCAATATAATAAAGGCCATATATGACAAACCCATAGCAAATATCATTCTCAATGGAGAAAAACTGAAAGCTATCCCTCTAAGAACAGGAACCAGACAAGGATGCCCACTGTCACCACTCTTATTTAACATAGTATTGGAAGTCCTAGCCAGAGCAATCAGGCAAGAAAAAGAAATAAAAGGGATCCACATTAGAAAAGAAGATGTGAAACTATCACTCTTTGCAGACGACATGATTTTATAGCTAGACAACCCTAAAGAGTCCACTAAAAAACTTTTAGAAATAATGAAGGAATACAGTCAAGTTGTGGGATACAAAATCAATGTACAAAAATCCGTTGCATTTCTATACACTAACAATGAAGTAGCAGAAAGAGAAACTAAGAATACAATCGCACTTACAGTTGCAACAAAAAGAATAAAATACCTAGGAATACACTTAACAAAAGAGGTGAAAGATCTGTACACCAAAAACTATAAAACATTGTTGAAAGAAATCGAAGAAGACACAAAGAAATGGAAAGATGTTCCGTGCTCTTGGATTGGAAGAATTAACATTGTTAAAATGTCCATACTTCCTAAAGCAATCTATAGATTCAACGCAATCCCTATCAAAGTTCCAATAACATTTTTTACAGAAATAGAACAAAGAATCCTAAAATTTATATGGAACAACAAAAGACCCCGAATAGCCAAAGAATTCCTGAGAAAAAGAACAAAGCTGGAGGCATCACACTCCACGATTTCAAATTATACTACAAAGCCACAGTAACCAAAACAGCTTAGTACAGGCACAAAAACAGACACACAGATCAATGGAACAAAATTGAGAAGTAAACCCACACGTTTATGGACAGCTAATATTTGACAAGGGAGCCAAGAGCATACGATGGAGAAAGGAGAGTCTCTTCAATAAATGGTGTTGGGAAAACTGGACAGCCACATGCAAAAGAATGAAAGTAGACCATTCCCTTACACCATGCACAAAAATCAACTCAAAATGGATTAAAGACTTGAATGTAAGACCCGAAACCATGAGACTTCTAGAAGAAAACATAGGCAGTATGCTCTATGACATTGGTCTGAGCAGCATATTTTCAAGTCCCATGTCTGACCGGGCAAGGGAAACAAAAGGAAAAATGAACAAATGGGACTACATCAAACTAAAAAGTTTCTACACAGCAAAGGAAACCATCAACAAAACGAAAAGACAACCTAACAATTGGGAGAAGATATTTGCAAACCACATATCAGATAAGGGTTAATATCCAACATATACAAAGAACTCATACAGCTCAACAACAAAAAAACCAACAATGCAATTAGAAAATGGGCAAAAGATCTGAACAGAGATTTCTCCAAAGAAGATATACAGATGGCCAACAGGCATATGAAAAGATGCTCAACATCATTAGCTATCAGGGAAATGCAAATCAAAACTACAATGAGGTATCACCTCACTCCGGTCAGAATGGCTATAATTAACAAGACAGGAAACAATAAATGTTGGAGAGGGTGTGGAGAGAAGGGGACCCTTGTTCACTGCTGGTGGCAGTGCAAACTGGTGCAGCCACTATGGAAAGCAGTTTGGAGTACCCTCAGAAAATTAAGGATAGATCTACCATATGACCCAGCTATCCCACTGCTATCCACTATCCAAAGAACTTGAAAACACAAAGGCACAAAGATACTTGCACCCCTATGTTCATTGCAGCATTATACACAATAGCCAAGACTTGGAAGCAACCTAGGTGCCCATCAAGGGACGAATGGATAAAGAAGATGTGGTATTTATACATGATGGACTACTACTCAGCCGTAAGAAATGACGAAATCCTGCCATTTGTGACAACATGGATGGGCCTTGAGGGTATTATGCTGAGTGAAATAAGACAGAGGGAGAAAGTCAAATACCATATGATCTCACTCATAATTAGAAGATAAAAACGACAAAAAAAAAACCACACACATAGCATTGGAGATTGGACTGCTGGTTTACCATTGGGGAAGGGGGGAGGGGGAGGGCGAAAGGAGTGATTAGGGTCACATGTGAGGGCATGCACTATAATTAGTGTTCAGGTGGTGAACATGATGTAATGTATCCAGAATTTGAAATATGACATACATCCAAAAAAAAAATAAAATTCCTCACCATAATAAAAATAATAAACTATATATGAAATAAAAAGATAAAAAATAAATTAAAAAAACCTTGGAAATGAAATTCAAATAAAATGTGAATGGAGTTACAGAAGAAATAGCTGACCTTGGGAATGTTGACACTGCCACCATTCCGGAGACTCAAGATATGCAGTTAAGGAACTTTAGTGAAGGTGAATTTATCAACAAAAATGAGGAAAAAGGAGCTGGCCCCGTGGCCGAGTGGTTAAATGCATGTTCTCCACTTAGGCGGCCCAGGGTTTCACTGGTTCGGATCCTGGGCACAGATCTAGCACTGCTCATCAAGCCATGCTGAGGAAGCATCCCACATAGCAGAATTAGAAAGAGCTACAACTAGAATATACAACTATGTAATGGGAGGCTTTGGGGAGAAGAAGAAAAAAAAATGAGGAAAGAGATTGTGGCAAAAAGAATGAAGATGTTTCAGAGGAAATGATGCCAGCCAAAATTTCACATTAAAGAAACTCTCAGAGATGTTTCATGACAAAGAAAACT
Organism: Equus quagga; assembly: GCF_021613505.1. NCBI lineage: Eukaryota > Metazoa > Chordata > Mammalia > Perissodactyla > Equidae > Equus > Equus quagga. The sequence goes on from NC_060287.1 coordinate 20,178,924, forward strand.
CAAAGGATAAAACATTAGAAGTCGATCTGACCTTAGAAAGGAGTATGGCAATTTGCCAAGTCGTAGAAAAGATGCTCACTCCACATTGTAAATTATACAATGAGAAGAGGGCAAGAAGAAGTGGGTAAGACTATTCAAACAACTCTGTTATATCTGGTGTTAAATATATATGCATATATTTAACAAAGAAACAAAATGTTTTAACTCTGAATGTTTTCATAGAGTTTAATCTGTCCGAGACAGTAGATGAGTACTTTGAATTTTTTCACCAAAAACTATAAAATAGAAACAAATTTAATCTTGCATCAACCCCTTGATGCACATGCAGGATGAGAAACTCAGAATCAAGTAAAAACAGTAAGATCAGAAACTAAGTCAAATTGAGTACAATTGCATGATTGAATTGAACATGGCCACACAAAAAATCTTCAAAAAGCATTAGTGAATTTTAAATTTTATAATTTTTAAACTTCTCCGGAGAAATTCTTTTTAACCAGGAAAGTCCGTCAATGTTTGCTTGTTAATTTATTTGATTCTTTTTTCAAAATTTTGTGAGTACGGCCACTTCTACTTTAAAGATTATAGACTTAGAATAGGAAGCAATTAAAACGAGTTATTTTCATTACATGAATTTTTTTTCAATTTTCCCTTGGTTTAATAAATAATGTACAGAATTCAAAAGGAGAAGATACCTTGTGAGTTTGATGAAACGTTTTAATAGATGAACTTTATCAAATGTTTAGGTGTCTACCACTGAAACGCACTTGATTATCCTTTTCAAATATACTTCCTATTATTCATCACGGGAATAAACTTGACAAAAAATAACAGTAACTATTGATAGGGCTTTTAAAGTTCACAGTTTTTGTGTGGATTATTTTATGCTGTGTCTAGTCATATAAGCATGTAATAACCATTGATTAAATGAAGGAATGCATAAATAATTGTTTCTTATTACGTTGCTGAAATCAATGTTTAGAATAGAAGAAAAAAGAAGATGAGTTGTACTGGATAAAATATGAAGACAAAGTACTCTGTTTTACGGTATAGCTGCTAAAAAAGACGAGGAAAATGACTTCGGTTTTCCATTCTGTGAAAATTTCAATTTCTGACAATCAGAAAAATACAGTATCTACCTTCTCATTGTACCATTACAAGTGAAATAGTACATTTAATAAGGCAACATATGCGCCTACAAAAAGCAAGAAGAAAAATTCACTTATGCTTAGTACAGTATGTGAATAATTGGTTAAAAGAGTTAATTTAGAAAGATAATCTTTTAAGGTCAAATGACTACAGAAACTAGTACTATTGGGGAGAAATTATTTTCTCTTGACTTATCAGCAAATTAATCTCCATTGTCCCTAAAATGTACTCTGTCTAATATCAGTCAGAGCTGAGTAAATTATACATAAGAAGAAAAATATTAGTTTGAATTAAAATTTTTACTTAAAAATCCAGTAAAAAATTTGGGTCCTTGACAAATCTGATAATGTTGGTGAACATTAGACATGAAGGTCATTAAGTGCCTAGATGCATTTATATATGATAGTTATAAAAAGTTACAATTAGAAATAGAATTGCTCTACATTAACCTAAGCTGCATTTCAGTTTCTACCTCCCTTGAGATTCTTAAGAGGAGAACTTGGAATATGGGGGAAGTATCTAGGTTTGTTGTATTTGGAGGAACACCCGCTCCCTTCATTATAATGAAATGTCATTCCTCGAGCTATTTCCGCCAGGGAAATGGCCTCATACTCATTTACAATGGCAGCAGGAAACCCATGTGTGGCCATGCAGACACATGCCACTATGTCAGGGGGAAATAGAATACAACAATAAGATGTGCTATCCTGAAAAAGCACTGCTCCCTACTGAATTTTTAAAGAAAATGTAGATTTAATTTCCTTGGGGAAGGACATTATCTTCCTAAAAGTCGCATTTTAACCTGAAACAAAGCAGAAATTCATGGAAAGCCAAAATTTAAATTTGAGGCACGCTGTTCATTTGGGTTAAACTGGCAAATGTACAAGGCAGCTTATTATAGGTTGCTTCTAGTTAGAGCTCAAATGAACAAAAACTTTGAAATTTGATAGCATATTTATTTTCATAATTTTGCAGGTCTGAATTCACATTCAATTGAGCAAAAAAATTCTGGCTAAAAATGTCCTTTGAATTTTCCGAATTCATGCTTTTAGTTTCACAAAATTGCATAGTGGTTTTTAAAGTCGTTTGGGTTTGTTCATGGTTATGCACAGAGCTAGCTGTCTCCTTCTGTGTGAGTGTACTTTAATTATTTATTCTTTCCAGTAGTACTTTTGTTTTTCTCCTGACAAATGCATCCTATGAACCATTACAAAGTTAAATAGGAGCCTGAAAGTCCAGGAAATACAAAATAAAAAGAGTTTGAGGATGTTTTAAATAACCATTGATTAAAATAGTAGAAAAACATGTTCTGCTTGGAACGTGTTCTGATTCACTTCTTAATATCTGTCTATCTACCCAACCACCAAAAATAAAGACAATACTTTATATAACTATGTTAATTAGTTAGCAAAGAAAGATTTTCAGGCACTGTAAAGATTTTAAATTGCAGTTTCAAACACTGAGACTAAAACACCCATTCAAGAGCCTGTAAAAATTTTCTTTAAACAAAGATTTTAGAGAAAGTTCTAAAGTCTATATATTCCAAGAAAGAAGAGAAAGAGAAACAGAGAGAGGAACAGAGAATGACAAAGAAGGAAGTGGTATAAACACAATCTCATTCTTCAGGCTATTAAAGATGTCCCTTATGAGATATACAGTGTAATTGTATGGATTTACTTTGACACATCATATTGCATACTGAGATAGAAGAGGCAGGAAATTTACAGATTAAAAAGATGTTTACATAAGAAACTTTTGGCATATTTGATACACTAAATCTTAATAGAAGATATTTGATTACATCTATTAATATCAATGAAAGCTGAGGAAAGAGGAGAGGGGAATGAGGTCCAGCTGTTAAGTGGATGTGCTGGGATGTCCCATGCAGCCAGAGCTTCAGGTCGGTGATCAGCCACAGGGGACTTGGTACTGGCACAAAAAGCAGAGCAGGCCTGGCTAGGTGATGGGAGTCAAACACTAAGGCCATCAGCAATCGGGAGAACTGGCTTCCTGGGATGTAACCCACAGAGCGCTGCCAAGGCCACCTTGAAGACCCGTGTCCCTGCTGCCCGGCTGGGACCAAGTCTTCCTTCTTGGAAAAAAGATGGTCTGCGGGGGATCAAATAGTGTTCTCCTTCTGAGGGCCTCATTGCCTTGTCTCCATGCAATAGAGACTTCAGTGACTGGATTGATTATCTGGGGACTACAGTTCCTAGGGAGAAATGTCCCTACTACGTTTGTTGTGGGGGCATCCATCTGAACCTTCCTCCCACTCTGGTCATTTCATCCTGGAAACTAGGAAAAATGACTAGGAATGGCAGTGGAGGAAATTCAATCAGTAATGAAGAGATGTTAAATCCTACAAGAGCAAGACATTAAAGAAGATTTTGGCCTATTTCAGTTAGCAGGCCAAAGAGAAAGGGCACATAGACCGTGAGAAATCATCCAAAATGAAATGAAAGTGAGACACTTGCTTCATTGAGACATTGAGGATAACAGATTTAGGTATGCTTCAGCTATTTGTTAACAAGTTGGATTCACGAGGCAAATATACATTATTTAGGTGTTTATTGAATACACGTAATCATTCAGGTGTGGAAGCCTTTATTATTCAAAATATCAAAATCAAATTTATGTGTTATTAAGGAGAACACCTAATAACAAATGGTTTACAGGACAATCATTGATTTCCCTTCTGGATTTGGTACTTTTTCTTCCGGAGGGTGCTGATACAAATCCACTGCAAAACTTAGGTAGGACTACGGCTTCATTAAGTTTATTAAGGTGTCCAATTATCAAAAACAGTGAAAATCAAACCAGATTATGGACAGAGTTCGGGAAAGTTTGAGAATATTTTCTTAAAGTCACTCCATATGGGACTTAACATGTCAAAAGCACATTATGAAGCAGGAATTAACAGCCAAGAAGTCCAGAAGTGTAAAGATCTTTGTTCTATAACCTTTCGTGGATCAGAGATCCCCAAAATGCCTCCTGGAAAGCAGGTTAAGTTCCTATGTTTAGCTCTTTACACATTTGATTTAGTTGAAGGTTTTCTGGCTTGAGGAGAAGACCTCAGTGAAATTAAAAAAAAGTTTACCTCTGAAGACAGTATTGGGATAAAGTTTCCACATCCTAAACAAAAACTAGTAAAATATTATATTTTCCATTTTGACTTATTTATTACCTTTATAATTTTTTTTTGTTAAGCAGTCACTGCTAGAAAAATAAATGTAACTTTTCTCATTTGAAAAAAATGAAGAAATGAGAACAAAAAACATTACAGCTGAGTCTTGAATATTGAATTATACCACGCACTCTAAAAAGATTAACTCTAGAGTAAAAGGCTCTGTGATTGGAAACTGCGAGCTGTAATTCACTAATCAGTCATTCAATCAGTAATCGATCATTAAGTGCAACTGATGAGGATCAAGGCTGCCCCATGGAGAGAAGCCCAAGACATCCTGACCTCCATGCCAATCTACATCATCCTCGGGCAAGCCTGGAACGTCCCGACCTGATTCGACCTGATTCATATCCAAAGTTATACAAGTGCCTGGTAACCAGACCCACCTGCACTGATACCAGTTTAACAACTTCTTTTACATGATCTTTCCCTTGTCTTGTAAACAAATAACTCACACACCTATGCCTTATAAATTTAACCCTACCCTCAACCCATTGCAGCTCTTCACTGCCCATGGGTCCTGTCCCCATGCTGTTCTCTGAATAAAGGAGCACTACTACCAGTCCTTGAGAGTCCAAGAAATCTTTCTTTGGATGACTCAGCTCACCGAGCCCACATCCCAAGTAACTAATTTTGATTGTTTGTATATGTTATACCCCTTCGGAGAACAAACCAGTAAGTTTACAAAACTATAGAAGCTTATAATAAGCAGTTAATAAACACTTATGAACCTATTTTTGAAAAATACAATTCTTACTTTAATGGACTATTCTCAAACAATACTCATTGCTTTTCAAGCAGTTTAAAATATTAGCCAGCCCAGGGGCCGGCCCCACGGCCAAGTGGTTAAGTTTGCGCCCTCCACTTCGGCAACCCAGGGTTTCGGTGGTTCGGATCCTGGGCGCAGACATGGCACCCCTCATCAGGCCATGTTGATGTGGCGTCCTACATATCACAAGCAGACACTCACAACTAGAATATACAACTCTGTACTAGGGGACTTTGGGGAGGAAAAAAAAAGAAGATTGGTAGCAGTTGTTAGCTCAGGTGCCAATCTTTATAAAATATTAGCCAGCCTAATAATGAGAGATTCACATAAATGTTAATATTACGAAGAGAAGCATAATATACCACCCCAAAATGCCTCTTTGGGAAAAAGGTTATTTTGAGCTGATTTGTTCTGAGAAACAGCAGACACAGAAGAAGCTCTGAAAACAGAGCAGAAGTTACCCTTTTGTAAGGGAAATTTACATTTATAGACGAACAGTTCCTTTGTAAGGGCACCTCCTTCTCTGTACCAGGAAGAGAAAGATGATTCTAAATCACTGAAGAATCTTATCCACAGAGAAAACACAGACTTCAATCTGCATAGCAAACCTTACCATTGCTCACTTACTTTTCCTGGTAACCTCCCCATCACTGGCCTCCTCCGGTGGCTGCTCTCTTTTGTCTTTAGTTGAAGATGATATTTCAACTGGTGGCTTAGGCCATCTCAAGGAATTACTCATTTTTCCCTGGATATCTCCCATGTTTGCATGAGGTAAACATGTTAACAAACTTCTGTTGTTTTTCCCTTATTAATCTGTCTTTTATTACAGGAGTCTCAGCCAAGAGCTCAGAAGGAAAGAGGGAAAATTAGTTTTCTTCCTCTACAATCATTAAATAACAAAATAGGAAAGTGTTTTTTAATTTACAATGTTCTTTTAAATATACTGTTAATTTTTAGGGGTCAGTGTTATTGCTGAGTGGTGAAGTTTGTGCACTCTACTTTGTCAGCCTGGGGCTTGCCACTTTGGATTCTGGGCATGGACCTACACACTGCTCATCAAGCCATGCTGTGGTGGCATCTCATATAGAAGAACTAGAAGGACTTACAACTAGGACATATAACTATGTACTGGGGCTTTGGGGAGGACAAAAAAAAGAGGAAGATTGGCAACAGATATTAGCTCAGGGCCAATCTTCCTTACCAAAAAAAAAGCATATCTTAAAAAAATATATATATAGTGTTAACTTTTAGTTTGTGTTCTAGTATTACCAACTCATTTTACTGGTAAACAGATTTACTGAGGTTTAATTCAGACTTATGATTTAAATTCAAAATATTTTTTCTGAATTTGAATCTAGTGAACAGAGTACTTATATCTTTCAATATTTCTCATCAACTTTTAACTGATTTTACTGGCAAAATCTCATAGGACCTTTATAGATCAAATTACATTTTTAGATGGCCATTAAATGGTGCAGTTCTCTGCTTTAAAATAAGTTCAATATGCATGGTATCTGAAAGGATTTTTTTTTTCCAGGCAAAAATTCACCCTGAGCTACGATCTGTTGCCAATCTTCCTCTTTTTTTCCCTCCCCAAAGCCCCAGTGCATGGTTGTATATCCTAGTTGTAAGTCCTTCCAGTTCTGCTAGTGAGATGCCGCCACAGCATGGCAACTGAGAGATGGACGGTGTGGTTCTGTGACCAGGAAACAAACTCCGGCTGCCGAAGTGGTAAGAGTGCCTAACTTGAACTACTTGGCCATTAGGGCTGGCTCTTGAAAGGGTTTTTAAAAGGTCCTGGTAAGTTTCTTGGTAACATCTCCAGAATGGAAGACAACCTTCTTTCTTCATGTTACATAATTTGGTTAATTTGTGCCTTTTTTTTCCTGTTCTTATTTACAGTGATCTCTGATAATTCTCCACAGTGTCTGCCCCTTCATTCATCTTTGGATATAACACATATGGGAAAAATTAATTTATTTATATTTAGAATATTATGTCATCATTTTAATGTAACTTTAGCATCAAAGTTGTTTTTATTTAATGGGATTACTTAACAATCTAAGAGTTTTGAGTTCTTATGAAGGAAGTAAATAACAAAAGTAAAAAATTAGTTTTCCCCCATTTTAAAAGAACTGTCAAGGTCCTAAGAAAGTTCACTTTGTAGTCCTACCATTTGACTTTTAGAAAGTTAAGAACATTTTATTATACTTTCACTCAACAAATAAATGTCTTCTAGAGAAATAAATAAATCATAACATTTGTGAAAATACTGAAGTGCTTAACATTAGTAATTCTAGTAAATTAACACAAAAATGACTAGAATCAACAGTAGTTCTAGTAAAGTTTATTAGAAATCAAGGAAAGATGTCATAACCAACAGAACTTGAAAGAACGTGTGGTTTTATTACCAGTATTTATTGGGACCTTGGCCATTTCAGAATGGAATCAATTTGCCAAATTCCATGAGGCTGTTCAAATGAGGAGTTTTTCTCCAACTTGGCCCAGGTAAATAATGTGCACAATTGTTTTATTGAATTTAGTCATTTCCTCCTACTGAACAATACATAAAGAAATAAAAATAGAACTTTGAAGAACTCACAGAGCGTGGGAAAGAAAACAGACCTTTCTCAAACTGATTAGATAGTGTAAGTGAGGAAAAATCATTTTTCCTTCTACCCTTCTAGGTTCTTGGCTGGATCTCTGTAACAAAAGATAGATTAACAAGAGAAAGACAAACAGAAGTTTATTAATATGTACAGTCATGCATCACTTAACAATGGGGAAACCTTCTGAGAAATGCATCATTAGGTGATTTCGTCATTGTGCAAACATAATGGAGTGTACTTACACAAAACTAGATGGTATAGCCTGCTTCATAGCCAGGTTATATGGTACTAATCTTATGGATTACCATTGTATATGGGGTCTATAGTTGACCAAAACGTCTTCATGTGGCACATGACTAGATATCTTATATAGACATAAGAGAAACTCAGGGATGAGTACCTCAAAGGGATGTTTAGATGTTAGGCTTATATTTCATCTTCGGCTCAAGGAAAAGGGGTTTGGGGCTTCTGGGCATGGGAAGCAAGTTATGAGAAAGCAACTAGGCAAAGTACGGTAAAAAAAAAAAAGGGGGGTAAGACTATGCAGATTTGAGTCAGTGCTTTCTCTAATTATAAGAGTCTCTTGTGATTGAGTCATCTTTCTCTTCCTGGTACAGAGAAGGAGATACCCTAACAAGCAGAGATTTCTTTTATAGATGTAAATTTTCCTTAAAAATGGGAAATATTTGCTCTGTCCTCTGAGCTTCTCTCTTGTCTGCTGGTTCTTAAAATAATCAATTCAAAATAATCCTTATGCCAAAGAGGCATGTTTTGGAGTGACATATTCTGGTCTCCTGCAATATTGTAATAATGGCCTTTTCTAATTGGAGATAAATATATCGATGTACACGCCATCATTGTCTTCTTCATAGCTATAATTAAGAATTCATCACAAAGAATTTCTAAACTTTATAAAATAAGAAAACTCTAAATTATTTTACATGTATTTTTTAAATACAATAAAAAACCTTTTTATAAAAAGTAATCACACTGTATGTTAAACTTATATATGCAAACTAAATGATTATTCATAAGGTGGTGTTTCAGAAGCATGAACTATAATTGTTATATATATATATTTTCACATGACAAAAATTTAGTAAGGAGTTTGACGTCTTATTCAAGGGAAGACAATCCATAGATTGATGGAGAACAGTATTTCATAAGCTGTGAAGCACTCTTCCTGAAGGATTTTGGGCCACAGTGAGTTTTACAGAGCATTAGAAGTGGTCCTGTGGGAACAGGCGTGATTGGTTGGCAGGTTGGTGATTTCCTTATGAGTTAGCAGATCCTCTTTTCTAGCATAAATTAAGCTACCTAAAACTGAGTTGAAGGACTGTGGTTGGGGTATGTTAGTTTTTCTTGATAGGCATTTCCCATAAGTGCAGGCTGACTTAGGTTTGTATGTGTGACATGGGTGGAGCCAGTGGGTCGGCCACCATTTTGTGAGCCCCAATATATGAATTACCTTTATTTGTGTAATTCATGTATTGGGACCCTCTCTCTCTCTCTCTCTCTTTCTCTCTCTCTCTCTCTATATATATGTAAAAAATACCAATTTTGTTTTAAGAAAAAATAAATGAGTATGGCAGACAATTCCTTTATAGGAAACAATTGGACACATTCATATCATTTATTTGTTTCTTATTTTAAAAAGCAAATATAAGCCTGTAGTACAATTTAGATAATACCAAGAAGTGATTAGTAGTGATGTTCACATTTCAGCCATACCCAGATTTGTAAGGGCCCCCTCATGTACTCCATTGGAATGTAGTCCAAACAACGAGCCATTCTTTTTTCTCATGTTGGGGATATTTCAAATAAAACTTTTAAGTATGATGTTTCCTTTCCCTCCATAAATTTTACACCATGATCTGGTGTATGTTTGCCTCCTTCATTCATAAGGGCTCTACTTTTATTAGACAGTTCTGTGAGGTGCCATAGTAATGTATGGTAATTTTGATGTGTAGGATTTGTAACGTTAGCTTTATATCACATGAATGTGTCTACTTTACTTGAATACTAAAGAGACATTCATTGCAAATAATTGAAATGGTAATATTACCATTTAAAATTATATGCTTTTCCCTTGACTCTTCCACTCTATGTGTTAACAAATCTTAAATAATATAGACTGTTTAAAGATATCCAATAGCATTAAAAAATTAAAAAGTTGTCTATAGTTATCTATTATAGTTCTTTTGCGTAATAGTGCTGCACTAAAATTTAAAGATATAATTCTCTATAATTATGTGTAAATTTAAAAGTACCATGTGGGTTTTTCTACAAGAGTTATTAAAATGCTGACACTAAATACGACTTATGCATTGTGTGTCTTGAATTTTTACTGCAACAGAATTTGCATTTGAGCAATGAAAATAATCAACTTAATTTGCCCTCCTAGAGAGCATGGAAGTGGCTTTGATTAGACTATTGAAAGCTTGTGTTGTTCCCCTTGAGTTTGGATGCAGGGGGTAGAATTACCAACATGATGCAACTCAGTAGGGATCCAGGGTGTCAAGGCAAAGCTAAAGTTGACTATATTAAGGACAAAGGAGAAGGGCATTGACTGGGAACAAACAAGTTGTTTATGCTGTAACTGTCTCTGTCTTCTGGAAATAATTTATCCATGCTTTTGTGTTACAATCATTAATGCATATATTTTTTCCTCATTGCTTATTTGGATATTTTTACAAATGACCATCCAAAGGATTAAAATAAACAATGCCCAGTGCTCAAACATGGCTGTGTCTATTCTCACTAGCCAGGCTGGAAAATCTCATTATTCGTGGCATATTGGGTAGAATACTTAGGAAGGTCTGATCTAGGTAGTAGGGAATAATGAGCCCTCAGATGAGAACTGCACTGAATTTGTCTAAAAACATCAAATAACCAAACAAAAAATACCAGCAAGGATCAATCTATTCCAAGTAAATTAATTGATCTCACCCCCTAAAAAAGCTCAGAAGTTCTTAATATATTAAAAAAATAGGGGCTGGCCTGGTGGCGCAGCAGTTAAGTTCGCAGGTTCCACTTCTTGGCAGCCCGGGGTTCGCCGGTTCGAACCCCAGGTGCAGACATGGCACACCATGCTGTGGTAGGTGTCCCACATATAAAGTAGAGGAAGCTGGGCACGGATGTTAGCTCAGAGCCAGGCTTCCTCAGCAAAAAAGAGCAGGATTGGCAGTAGTTAGCTCAGGGCTAATCTTCCTCAAAAGAAAAAAAAAATAGGCAGCATCCATTAAAGTAAAATTGCAATGCCTTGCACCTAATGAAAGATTATCAGGTAGGCAAAAAATCAGGAAAATATAAACCATAATGAGAATATGCAATTAATGAAAGTACAACCAGAATAGACACATATGTTATAATTTGCAAAGATATTAAAATGGTTATTATAACTAGAGTCCATATGTTAGAATATATTTGTGTATAAATATGTATTTACACACATTATGTTTAAATTTACAACATACACAAAGATAGATATAGAACTAATTATAGATATGTTTGAATACATAGTTTATTTAATAAACATGAATTTCCTGTCTTTGTCCACTGAATGGGTCTAGAAACAGTGATGACCCAGAAGCAATGAACACACTCAAATCTTATAACTTGGTTTCTAAATACCATTCTACAATAAGCACAACCTGGGCTATCATTTAAGGATTAGACAGGGAATATACAAGATGACCATTCTACAATAAGCACAACCTGGGCTATCATTTAAGGATTAGACAGGGAATATACAAGATGAGTATCAATCATCTTATAGTACTAGAAAGAAAGGAAATGCTCTCAAAATAAAATGAAAAGAAACACATCAAAAAGATACATAGGTAAAACTGAAAGTGTTCCCAATGGCCACAGTTAGAACAAGTTGTGCAACAACATTAATAACAGTATTAGATTATAACCCAAGGAATAAAATAAATATACATGACTCCATACTGGTATAAATAAATAATTGAATGAAAGATTGGGAGGAAGAGACAAATCTTTACAGAAGAAATCTGTATTGGCTTGTTAGGACTTCCAAAGTAACACAGACTGGATGGCTTAAACAATAGAAACTAATTTTCTCACAATTTTGGAGGCCAGAAGTCTGAAATCAAGGTATGATTGTTGTTCCTAAAACACTGTAATCCTAGCGTAATCATAAGAAAACACAAATTTAGTGGAATTCTATAAAACATATGATTAGTACTCTTCAATTCTCTCAAATTCATGAAAAATAAAGAGTGAATCCACAACAGTTGAAGGAGACTGAGGAAACAAGAAGACCAAATGCAGTGTAGTATCATGAATTAGAACCTGAAACAAAAAAATACACTAATGGAAAAACTGGTGAAATACGAATAGATTCTGTAGACTAGTTAATATTGTACCAGTTATTTCAGTTTTAACAAATGGATCATAGCTAATGTAAAATTAGGGGAAGTTGAGTAACAAGCATATGGGAACGCTGTTTACTATCTTTATGACTTTCAATAAATTTAAAATTATTCAAAAATAAAAAATTCATTTAAAAATATTATGATAAGATACCTCATATAAACAGCAGAATGGCTTAAAATGAAAGAATGGCTGATTTGTTAAGTGTTGGCAAGGACGTGGAGCAACTGGAACTTTCCTCCACTATGGGTAGTACACACTGGTACAACTAGTTTATAACTATAAACACTTTCTACTCAAGTTCAATGCATCCATACCCTATGTCTTAGCAATTTCAATGTGAGTTAGGAGTCCAGTGGAAATGCACATTTATCTATATAAAAACACATGTAAAAATGTTCATAGTATTTAGAAATGGCAGCTCACATTGGCAACAACCTAAATTGTTCATCAACAGGTGGAAGTAAACATCAAAATACCATAAAGCAAAGAAAATAGAAATTAGGATTGGTTTATCTTTAATGGAAAGAAAGACAGAGTAATGATTTGTAGGGACATTCCTGAGTCTTTTGGAGTGCAAGAAATGTGCCATTTTTTGACTTACATACTCTTTATGTGGGTGTGTTCATTTTGCCATATATACATGTGAGTTTTGCACTCTTTTAATATGCTATACCTAAATGTAAAGCCTTTATTTCAAAAGAAATATGTGACCAGAACTGATAGTGTCTCATCTGCCTTCCTCAAACTTTTATTGTAAGAATCAAATAATATTCAAAAAGCTAGAAAATGTAAAATATAATTAATATGTTTGTAATTACTTTTAGACAAGACCTTTTTATTATTGCCTAGGGGTTTGGTTTTTAAAGCAGAGAATGAAACCCCTGGACAACTCAATTTCAAAGTATTAAACAGATCCACTAAGAAACTACAGGGCCAGATTTAGTGTAAGATGGAGTGATCCTAGAAATGTGAGCTATGTGCACGCAATCATCATTTTAACTGAGGTAGAAATAGAGTTCCTACCAAAGTTCCTTCTCAGTAACACACTCCCTTCTCATCTACAAACTTTTGTTTTATTTTGATCCAGACACGGTATAATATCTCCAATAAAGTTAAATATTTACATTTAACAGATAATTTTCAAACCCTAGAAAACCTGTTAACACAACAAACAATTAACATCAAGAAACTGACTACTCATCTAACGAACTATTCCAACACCCCCCTCCCAAATAAAAATCTCATCGCAATGCATATGTTGAAATCTCCAGGTTCATAAACATGGTCTTGATCTTAGTAATATAATAGATCAATCACAAAATATATTCAGGTCCCCATATATGCTGCGTCACACTCTCTGTGTGGTACAAATTATTCACATTGACAAATGTAGGAGTCTAGAAAGAACTTAAATCTATTGGCTTTAAAGCTCATGATCTAAATGCAGTGAGCCTGCATAATAAGTATATAGGACAGGTTCTCTAAGGGGTGAAACTCATTTCTCCAAATTAATTCAATGTTTTTAAGTTTTAGCTTCTCTAACAGTAAATAGGAACAATATTATCAAATACTTGGTAATGTTTATATAGTAAATAATTGGGATAATGAATTTACAACATTTGGAGCAGTATATGGCACAGATTAAGATTTCAATTTGCTTCCGTATTATGTCAAAGCAGCAAAATATCCTTTTAAGAAGCAGATTGTTATTAATATTTATTTAAACTGAAAGTTTTTAATGAAGTAAGATATTGCCCAAGACTTGTGGAAATCATTGTTATGAAGAAAGAAGATATAGGTAATAGATAAAATAAGCAATACTGAAAAGAATAACTTTTGCTTCTTTAATGTTTTGTTTGTGTGTGTTGGGGAGGACTTAAATTACTTCTTTCCTGTTTAATATGTTTATGTGACTATTTTCAGGAAACAAATTAATTATGGTACTGCACAAAATTGGGGTTCCCTGGGACCGGCCCAGTGGCATAGTGGTTAAGTTTGTGTCCTCCACTTTGGCAGCCTGGGGTCCACAGGTTCAGATCCCAGATGTGGATCTAGCACCACTTGTTGAGCCATGCTGTGGTGGCATCCTACATAGAAAATAGAGGAATATTGGCATAGTTGTGAGCTCAGCGACAATGTTCCTCAAGCAAAAAGAGGAAGATTGGCAACAGATGTTGGCTCAGGGCCAATATTCTTGACAGAAAAAAAATATATATATTGGAGTTTCCTGCCTGATGCATATAAAAAAAGTCAATTAATTACAGAACCATCCTTTGGGAAAAGAGATCAGCTTTATTCTGCGAGATCAATCTGCAGGGAGAACAGGGGATTTGTGCCCTCAGATCTGTCTCCCTGATTCAAGAGTTGGGGTGAAATTTAAGAGGTTAGGGGGAACAGGCTGGCATGCAGAAAGTCTGGTGGGACAGGCTTTGTTTGGAGGGCTTCAAGCATTTATGGTAAGATTTTAAACATGTATGACAGGGTCCTAAACATTTATGATGAGATTCTAAACATTTTTGATGAGGTGGGGAAGGAATTTTAACAGCAGATCTTCCTTAATGAAGGATGCCTTGCTTCTGATAAGAGTCTGACTTTCAAGTTTCAGTTGTATCCTTGTTCTTGGGTTTGGTAGGAAAGAGGATCTTTGGTTCCAGAGTCGGTTCAGGTCATGATTTCTTCTTTTGTGCATGCCCTGGCTACCTGATTTTGTAGTTTTTCTGGAAGACAATCCTTAATCAATTTGTTGATAAGAGATAGGGTCTGTTCAAACTGGCTCCAAATGGGCCTGTGGTTACAAATATACTGCTTTATTTTTATCAGCTATGTTGTGAGAAAGTTCAGAAGGTGAACAGAATATTTCTACAAACTCAGTTATAACTTTTAAAAGGGAGAGATTTAACTGAGAGATGATAACTTTAAGTCTTCGGGATGTCAACACAAAGAGATGTTAACAATGATATTGATATTCATAGACTCTAGAGTTAGAAGCTGTCATTTGATGCCATGATGAGTATTTTAAATAATAAGATGTTTTAGTATTTTTAATACTGAAAAGCTTAATTTTTAAATTTATAGTACCAATGTGTTAAAAAGAAAACTACAGACCCAAAGTGGAATCCCTCGTGCTGAAGCCCATGCCGCCAAGCCTACACTTAATAACTGATCCAACACCAGCTTCAACCTCCCTGAGAAGTGTAATCTTAATAGATCAGTGTGAAATTTTCTGATGGAGCACCAATAAGGTAACCTATCACATGGGTCCTCTCCATCTCCCAGAGGAAAAAGAGGCAATCTGTACGATAAAACCCCTGCTCTTGGTTCCCTTCCCGAAAGAAGAGATGGCCTGGCCTAAAAATAATCCTCTCTCTTTTGCTAGTAGCTTCCCTACCCCTCCCTTCTTCCTATAAAAACCTTCCATTCTGTACAACCTCTCAGAGAACACTTTTACCTGCTAGAGGGGATGGTGACTGATTCGTGAATTAGACCTTTAAATTTACTCCATTGAATTTTGTTTTTTAGCAGATGCAAATGTAGTTCTGCTCAGATGACACTTTTTAAAAAAAGTAATCTAAAATTGGAAATTAGTTTTATTATTCTCTCGAAAATAATTTCTGCTCTCAGTGGAGTATTTTAACTAATTCCCTTATGACGGCAATTTCAGACCACTGAGATTTGGCTGAACTTACATTTACTACAAGCAAAAGTTGCCATGATGTTGAATATAGTGAAAATGTATTAAAGAAAAACATACTCCTCAACTTTTATGGCAATGTCTGTGTGTATGTAAATATTTGTGCATAAACATAACACATAGAAGTATGCATATGTCAGATATATATTAGACATGTCTGATATGATAAATGTGTGCATATTTTGATTTATATATATTTCTGAACAATTCATATCTCCTTGAAACACATTTATAAAGAGAAGTAGATGGTTTTCAAGTTATGTGTTAAATCTTAATCAGTTCAGTAATAAGAACTCCCTGGGAAGAAAATTAAGATAATTTACTAAGGTAAAAATGAGCAAAATAAAATATTTAAGGGAAAGTAAGTTAGATGATGTTTTTATATTTGATTCAGTCACTATGGCAGAGAATAAACAAACCTCCCCAAACTTCTTTTATCAAATTTCCTTTAAGTCACACTAAAAATAGGAGCATTTCTGCTCCAAGATTACAAAACAGGGTGCACCACTGAAGACAGAACACCGATAAAAAACGGATAAATACTAATTTTGATGGGGTAAATTAAAAAAGACAGCTATGCGTAAGTAAAATTTAAAACCTTAATAAAAAGTTGAAACTTTCATTTTTAATCAACTTTCTGTACATTTAACAATTTTTAAGCAAAGAGGATATATTAAGCATATGGTTTTTGGAACTGAAGAACAGGAAGTTTTAAATACAAAGTTCAGAGTTTGGAGTTAATCATAGGCAGAGAACTTTATGACTAATCCTGACTCATGGACAAGAAAGGCTTTGAAAAGAAGGTGGTTGTAAATGTAACAGTATCATGTTCTACATAATGTTCTAGAGTAAATTTTTGAATCATATTATTTATAGGCCTAACCACCTGGAGTGATGGTAAGAAAAAAGAGAGTACCCCAAGAT
The DNA here is from genome assembly GCF_021613505.1 of Equus quagga. Classification (NCBI taxonomy): domain Eukaryota; kingdom Metazoa; phylum Chordata; class Mammalia; order Perissodactyla; family Equidae; genus Equus; species Equus quagga. The sequence goes on from NC_060287.1 coordinate 20,195,648, forward strand.
TCTAGTCATTTAGATTGCCCGGGAGATTAAACAGAACACTGGGTGAGCCAACAGTCATCCTTTCTTAATACAGAGTTCCTGGCTACTGGGTTATTTTTAAGCAGCAATTCATGTAGGTAGACTTGAAAATAAATATGAAGAAGACATGACATGATTTATTACAGATATTAATTTGAATGATCAATAAGAGAAGCAATAAGACAGCTGTAACCAATAGCACTTTAGAGCCCACAGGCCCAATGTTAGGATGTCAGTAATTTACAATTCTTCAGCATAATCTGGCATTATATATTAATTTGATCTACAGACTAGATGGGGGATTTGTCTTATTCAGGAATTCATACTCCAAGGGTGGCCAGCTTGCATTTAATTAAAAAATCACTTTCTGGGAGGTGGCTACAGGAAGGCTTCATCTATCTTTTTTATAATCAGCTCCATTGACTTACTAGTTTGTAAAATGAAATTTAGAAATGGGTTTTCATTAATGAAATTGGTGGCAACAAACATAAGTGGACAGATTGAGATATTTTAGGCATGCTCAGTGCCCTTACTTGAAGAGGAATAAGAATCCAGAAGGGTTTCAGTGGTTAGCCTTAAAGAGTGATACCTTCAGTTTGGTCTCTAAACAGTCTGATCTCTAAAAGATGCTAAATCAAACACTATGCCTACAATCAATATGGTAACATTCACTTCCAGCCAAATGGCTTGAAACTCTTTTCGGTTTTTTTCCTTCTTCTGGATTATCCTAAAGGACAGAAGCATGGATATTCACCAAGTATATAGAATAAATGGCAGGACAGTTTTGTGCCCACTTACTAATAAACGTCTATAACCATGGCAGATTTAGGGTTATTTTAACTAGTAGCAAGGTATAATAACAGAATAGCCAACCCTCAGTGTCTGCTAAACGTTGGTGACTGCCAAGATCTAGCAAAGAAATATAATACTTAAATAGAAAAAAAAATTCTTAGTTGCATTCACAATGGTCAACTGAATCCTTTTATATATATTAATTATTTTCTCTTTCATAGAATTATATATGTGTGTGTGTACGTATGTACTTTGACATTTCTTAGAACATTTCCCTGCTTTCATTACTGTTTACATTGTTAGATATTGCATGTCCTTTAATTTATTAAACTGACATTTCCATAAAGTGAGAATCATTATTTTGATTGAAATAATGAAGCCATTTCACAGTGCCCCCATTTCTTCTTCTTCTGGCACTCTTTTTACCACAAGATTAGACTCTCTACAATGTGCCATGGATCTTTATTGTTTCTCTTGTGCTACAGACTAAATCCGTTGACAATTTTATCTCCTCCTACATAATTGATTTTCTTTCAAGCAACACTTCCCACTCAACATCCTCTTACCTCTCACATGTCTTTCTAAATGCTCAGGTCTCCGCAAAAAGAAGTCCATTGGTGATTTCTCTTTATAATGCTACAAAAGGAAATGATGATCCTTGTTATTTAATTCTTCAAAACAAACTCTCTAAAATATCAATGGCTCGTGTCTTTCTTCACCTGGATCACTGCAGTTCTTAAGTGGGTGTTTCAGTATTGGGCATACCTAAAGCAAAATAACTATTCTGTATAGTCCTCAAGATTCAGACTCTCTTGCTTCAGTTTGAATGATCGCCTACCATGTTCCTTTTAAATCGTCCTAAAATCTATCGATAAAGACCATTATTACAACTTCTCTAAAAATGTTAGAGTAGGATCATAATCACACATTTCTCAAAATTGCAATTAGAATATGATTGCATCTTTTCTCATCTCCACATTGGGGTCAGTAATTCATCAGAATTCCTTTTGCTTAGATACCCAGAATGTACATATTTGAAACATATAATATTCCATAGCACCATCAAACATTTACTCAGTAGGAAATTAAATACATAATGATGTTCACTTGACCTTTTATTATTCATTATTTTGGTTGCATGTAGCTTTAAAAAAATATTGTCACTAACATGGAAGTGAAATAAAACAATAGCCTCACCTCTGATATTTGAATGTCCTAGAGCAAGGATAAAAATGGAGGTCTACATTTATGTCTGTTATTTAAAAATATAAATCAAGCTAACAATCTATTTACTAATATAGATTCTATCCCCCACCCACCTTGACAAATATATTTTCAAAATGATGTAGAAGATCTAAACTTAGAATTGTTGGATTCCTTCGAGTTCTAGGCCAGAACAAGATGGCGTGAAAAAAATGAGCCTTTGTGTTCCATCAATTTCTCCTAGTTCACTCCTGTCTTCCACCAATGGACCTTGTGTGGGCATTTATAGATTCTTGGTCTGCTTATCTGAAATTCATCTACCAGCCCATACATATTTCTGCCCCTTGGCTACTATTTGGACTCCTGGTGTGTGCAGTGATGTTGCAGTCTGGATGTGGAAGGAGAGATATAGCAAAGAGGTTTGCACGGACAGTGGAAATAGTCACAATGTCATTTGGGCAGTGAATTCCAGAATTGCAGGTGCTAAAAGCAGAGGTTGGAATTGCATAGGCTCTGAGAGATCACGTCCTATTTCCAGTATTTCTGACTTCTCTTTCTAAGGGCCTTCTAAATTGTGAGAATGAGTGGAGAGCTCCTCTTTCTAGGGTCTACCAGTAGTGTGGGCTCAGAAGGTGCTGTAGTAGTTGAGAGTAAAGACTCCTTTCAATCTTAGCCAGATTTTCTCTATTCTATTGTGCTATACTCTTGATTCTCATTCATATGGCCACAGGAATTTAAATAAATAATGTCCTGCTTAGTTGCTTTCACATAATTTTACCTATATGTTTTTACTGAACTAACACGATATAGGTTATAACCACTCACACAGTGATTTCCAAGCCCATTAGGCTTCATAGGTATACACAGCAAAAAGTTTTTATAAGTCTATTAATTAACATAAAATTATTCCCCAATTCCCCCACTAATAAAACACATTCCCCTTTTAATCTAAACACTGAAATATCTGAGTGGGTGGGGAAATGGTCATTCTCATGAACAATAATTAGATAATTGATTAATGGACTCCCTCTTCCCTGTTCAATTCTAACAGCCTGGAATTTTCTCAGTGGAGTTCCACTTGAAGAGAACGTGATCAGAAACTGACTCAGATGCTTCTAATAGCCTGGAAAAGCTGCCCATTTGTTACACACCCTAAACCGAATCCCCAGAGCTACCTTAATATATTACTTCTCTAGTTGTGTTTGGATGGTTTTTCTTCAATTGTATTCTTTCAAAAATAAATCACCACCCTCACCGCCACCACCATTACCACCATCATCACCACCACCATCATCATCATCATCATTGTTGCTGACATTAATCAGAATTCAACTCAGCTGCATGTGTAATATTCCTTTGTAAATTTTTCTGAGTAGAGAATTCTAGATTAATTAATTTTTACCTGAAAACGCTTTATTCAATTTTTTATTAGAATCTTATTTTATTCCTAATAAATTCTGATACTGAAGAAGAATTTAACAAAATTCAACCCCTTGATAAAAACTCTCAGCAAACTGGGGATAGGAGGGAAATTCCTCAGCCTGATAACAGCCATCTGTGAAAAACTTAAGAGTCTGCACCATCGTAATATTGAAAGACTGAACACTTAATATTAGTTTAATTCGTAATTGTGTGGGAAATCCTAGCTAAAGACATACAGGTTGTAAAAGGAGAAGTAAAAATGTCCTTTTTCATAAATATTATTGTATATTTAGAGAATTCTAAAGAATGTACAAAAAAATCAACTAGAATTTAAAGGAATTTAGTAGGCTTGTGAGACACAAGGTCAATATGCAAATATCAACTGTATGTCCCTATGCTAGCAAACAAAATGGAAAATTTTTTTTTAAATATACAAGTTAAATAACATGAAAATATGGTGAGGGATAAATTTAGGAAAACATGTGCAGTAACTGAACATTGAAAACTATAAAACTTTGCTTAAAGAAATTTGAAAGAACAAAAATAAATGTAGATATATACCGGATTCCTAGATCAGAAGAATGATTGTTGTTAAGATTTTATCTCTGTCCAATTGATGTGTAGATGCAAGGCAATTCCAATCAAAATCCCAGCAGACTTTTATTTTCTTGTTTTTAAATTGAAATGGACAACTCTAAAATTGATATGCAAGTACAAAGGACCAAAGAGACAAAGTGTTTTTGAAAAAGGAGAGAAAGGTTGGAAGATTTATTCCACCTGAATTTGTTGTTAATGCTTTCCAGTCGATTCCAACTCCTAGTAACCCTGTTGACAGCGGAGTGGAACCCTGCCTGATGTTTTTGCACCATCCTCTCATCTTCTTGCATAGCATCAGACAATGCTCCACTACTATTAGGGTTTTTATGGCTGTTTTTTGGAAGTAGGTCCCTTTTCCTAGTCTGTCTTATTCTGCAAGTTCCACTGAAACCTGTCCACCATGGGTGACCCTGCTGATCTTTGAAACACTAGTGGCATGGTATTTAGCATCACAGTAACATGCAGCCACCACAGTATGACAAAACTGACAGGTCAGTGGTATGGTTCTCTGAGTGGAAAAGGAATCTGGGCTGTGGCAGAGGGAGTGCCAAATCTTAACCACTAGACCATCAGGGCTGGTGCCTGATTTTGATAGTTAAAAGTTGACTTCAAGAGTTAATCAAGATAGATGGACATTAAGATAAACTTATAGGCCAGTGGAACAGAATAGAGTGTCCAGAAGTAAATCCACATATATTTGCTATAGCATTATCATTAGACCTAGCAATTTCATAGCTTGGTGCTTATCTAGGAGAAACCCAAACACGTGCCCACATAGAGACTTGTAGACAGTTGATTTGGCCAATTGTTTTTTCCTAAAGGTACCAGGGTAATTTAGTAGGAGAAAAGATAGTTTTTTTTAACATATGATGCTGGAACAACTGGCTAGCCAGATGGAAAAAATATATATCAACCACAAATACCGCTCAAACCATAAACAAAAAATTATAAAGAAATGGAGCTTAGGTATAAATAAAATATAAGGGCTATTGGCAAAGCTTTACTAAAAGAAAACACAGGAGAAAGTTCTTATTACTTTAGACAGGACACAAGGGCATTAATCACCAAAATATGTATATAATTTATATTCCGGAACTCCTGGAGTTTTGGACTTCAGTGAAACCATCTCTTTGCTTAGTTTCTTCTCCTGCTGTACTATCTTCCTAGGGCTGCCATAATTTATTCTTTCACCATTCTGAACAGTAGAAGTCAGCAATCAAGGTGTTATCAGGGCTATGCTCCCTCTGAAAGCACTAGGGAAGAATTCTTCTTGACCTCTTCATAGCTTCTAGTGGCTCCCAGTAATTGTTGCTGTCCCATGCCTTTTAGCTGCATCTCTCCATCTCTGTCTTCATCATGATATGACCTTCTTCTTGATGTATGTCTCCGTGTCTCTTCTCTTCTAAGGGCACCACGTATTGACTTTAGGGCCCCATAATCCAGTATAATCTCATCTTAAAATAACTAATTACCTTTGAAAAGGCCTTATTTCCAAATAAGTTCACACTCCGAGGTTCCTGGTAGATGTGAGTTTTGGGGGTACACCATTCAATCCAATACATCAGTCTAGGATGCTTTGTTTACTTCCTTACAAATTTTTCCTGAGAGGATTCCCTTAACAAATTCTGTCTCAGTCTCTGCTTGAGCCTAAAACCTGAAATCTGACCCAAAACAATATTATATTCCATGGAACTAGCAAAGTATTTGGCACATAATGAAATATGTATATTTAATGACAAAAAGTATACCTTATCAGGAAAATGGGTAATATGTGTGAATAGGAAATTGATAAATGTGTGTAAATAGAAATTGGTAAACATACGAGTACATTTCATATTAGCGAGAGTTTTGGAAATTAGTCTTGGGGCATGATCTTGCAAAAAATAATTTTTGGAGGGAAATTTGGCCTCATTAAATATGTAAAGCTATCTATTAAGCACGTGCTATCTTCTAGGTGGTCAAGACACATTAGTGGAACAAAACTGACAGAGATATCTGCTCTTAGAGATTTTAAATTATTAAATTCTATAGAAAGGTGTATATATGAATTAAAATATATGCGTTCATATATACATATACACACAAATTCAACATAGATATTTCTATGGAATTTATTTATATACTTTCCCTTAAAATATAAGCTTCCTAGGGGCAGAGATTTTTGTCAGTTTTATATAATTATATCTATAATTATAAATATGTATATTTATAATTTATATTTAAATAAATTTATATTATATACATTAATTAAATTATAAATACATGTGTATATCTCCTATTGGTTCTGTTTCTCTGCCGAACTCTGCAGAGCTGTTTAAAGACTTGTATTTCAAACATGACATTACACCTAAATTCAGTTGTTCTTTTAATTGTTTCCAGTATATGTTTAACCCAGAAAAGAAATATTGAAGTGTGCATTACTTGCAATAAAAATGAAGATGGAAAGAGCAGAAAGCAAATATAAAGCCAACAAATGGAGAGATGAGACTTGATGGATTATAATCAAGTAACATTATTCAAGTTCATGTAGAAATTCTACAGACTTAACTAATTTCCATGACAACAAGGAATCCAAAAATAAAAGAATGTCACATCACAAAGCAGGAGAAAATTTCAATAGATCTATCATAATTCTTTATAATTATTTTGTTTACAATTTTGTTTTTTTATGATTGGTCAAAATACCAAATTTTTGAGCCAAGACAAAACAACCAACTGTAAGACTCTCCAACTCATCAAAAACTGGAATTAAGGAAACTGAAATCTTAATTGATCATGTATGAGAATGTATCTGTAGCTAGTAGAATATGTTGGAGAAACAAAAGAATTCTCTATTCCAGTCATTGTGGATATTCTAGTTTTTTTGGTGCCACTGAATTAATTGATATTGGCCACGTCAAAAGTTAACATGAGGGAAGCCATCCTATGGAAGGAAGCCATGTTGTAACTATATAAGTCCCTGACCTACCAGCTCTCTAATTTGCATGTAGCCTAGATGATTAAGCACCTGCCTCCAGAAAGATAAGCATGCTCTGTTAGTTTTATAGCCCTTGCTTACAATACCCCTCCCTGCTGAGATAAGGCAATAACTTTGTTCTTTAAGTTTCCTCAGGAATGTAACAATCTCCAGGAGGAAAGTTCTATCCTGGTATCCATCACTGGTGACAGAAGAAAGAGATGATATGGCATCTCAAAGTCTGCCCCACTAGATGGTCGACATTCGAAGACCCCCCTTTTCAGCCTATTTACCCTACATAACAGGCTCAAGATTTTGTAGTTTTAAGATGGTTCTCTTGGATGCTAGTCTCCCATCTTCAACCTTGCTGGAAAGCTGTAATAAAGCCCTTTCTCTCCTACCACCTTGCTTTTTGACTATTGGCTTGTCTTATGTGAATAGACAACCCTTGTTGGGCAGTAACAGCTTTGCTTGAAATTCCATTTTACAAAATGGGCAAATCAAATTTTCCCTTACACTAGTTTCTGACATAATTGTAAACACCAATTTTTAAGTGTTCTTTACTTGCCAGGTATTAACTTAGTCCTTTTTCTACAAATTTTTCTGCTACACATATCCTATTCCTAAGTGTACTCCTCAAATTCTTCCTTTAAAGTATATCGACAGTACCCTTACACCAGTAATGAAACTATTATCTGCTATAATAGTCCCCCCTTATCCACAGGGGATATGTTCTAAGACCCCAGCAGATGTCTGAAACTGCAGATAGTGCCAAATCCCATACTATGTTTTCTCTTATATATGCATACCTATGATAGTATAATATGTAAATTAGACACAGTAAGAGATAAACAAAAATAAAAATAAAATGGTACAACTATCACAATATATTATAATAAAAGTTATGTGAACGTGGTCTCTCTCTCTCAAAACATCTTATCGTTCTATACTCACTTTTCTTCTTGTGATGATGTGAGATGATATAAAGCCTATATGATGAGATGAAGTGAGGTAATGACGTAGGCATTGTGAAGTAGCATTAGGCTGCTATTGACCTTTTGACATATCCTCAGAAGGAGGATCATCAAGCCATGACGATGGCAATGGTTGGGTATCAGGAGCAGATGATGTCATGGTTACTTGAACACAAGCACTGCAATACCGGGACAGTTGATCTGATAATCAAGATGGCTAAATATCTAACCTGCAGATGGTGTATACAACCTGGATACAGTGGACAAAGGGATGATTCATGTCCTGCATGGGAAAGAGTGGGACAGTGTGAGATTTCATCTTGCTACTCATAATGGCGAACAATACAATACATTTGTAAATTGCTTGTTTCTGAAATTTTACATTTAATATTTTCAGACCACAGATGACCACAGGTAACTGAAACTGTGGAAAGCAAAACTGTGGATAAGGGGGGACTACTTTATATTGTATTCAATTCCTCTACCTCATCTGTGCCATGACAATACTGTAATGTGCAAAGAAAAAAGTAGTACTCTCACAAGTGATTTTTAGCCTTTTCAAATTATGACTAAATTATTCACAGATCCACATAGACCCATGCTAAACAATTGTGGCATTCTTAGACCACACACCATCTTGCAGATTCTTTGTGACACACTGCCAAATACATGCTTGAAATTAAACCCTTGACTCACACAGGGGGACTTCAGGCAGGGATTATTTACAGAAGTTGCAACAGGTTTTGAGATGAATGATGTACAGTGATTTCAAATTCATTCTTACTGCTGTGATGCTGCTTTTTTTTTTTTTTCCAGTTTATGTCAAAGAAGAAATACAATGTTAAAACTACTCTCAGTTTCCAAATGGAAAATTCTACTCTGCAATAGTTAGAAAACAAACAAGAAAACAAAATACACCAGTGTCATATCCTATTGATGGTAAGGTTGTTTACTTTTTTTAAATTTCTTGGGAATGCTTCAGAAACTTTTGGTTTTCCCAGTTGAATGCCAGTAACTCAAAGAAAACTCAAGCAGACTTCATTTTAATAATATTTTAATTCCACATTTTAAACAATTTCTATTGTCACAAAAGGCCTCAGGCTAATAGCTGCTCCTTCATATCAAAAAGTCTGTGGCTAGGATCAGAAAAGAAAAGCAATAGACTGTCCCCTGTTTATCTTATTTTATCTGTACAGTACTATGCCATTTTCATTCTAGAAGTCAGCAGAAGCGTGAAGTCTGAGCACTTTCACATACATTTATGACTACAATTTTTATCCTAAAACGTCAGGTAAGTTTCCTGACAAGACCAGATGAATCAGGCCCCTTGGATCTACGCTAATCACATTACAACACAGAAACACTCTGAAAGCCCTGTCCCTTGTCACCTAATCATGTTCTGAGCCTGTCCCTGAGTCTTGTGCAAAACGATGAGAAAAATAGGTGGGAGTAAATTTTTGTGAAGTGTGTTTAATCAACACATTCTTGACTGGATCATGAAAAGTCATAGACTGTCACTGCCCATTCAGCCTAGGACAGATTCTTAGGTTCATAGGAAGGAGAAGGAAAGAGGCTCTTGTCTCCCACCAAACAAGAGGGTACCTTGATCATTTGCTCTTGACTCTCAGGGAAAGCAGGAAAGAAAAATAGAAAGCAAAAAAAAAAAAAAAACTAAGAAGTAATTTAAAATCTTTAATTCCAAATGACAGGGAAACAAGTAAATGCTGTGCTGTTAGCCACTATTGTTTTGGCTAAATGATAGGTATTTAGGTTTGAGAAAGTGGTCAGCTTAATAGAGGGCAGGAAGAAACAAATGGGCCTTGGCAATTCTGTAAAAATGTCGTCAGACTGAAGAAGTGGCCAATTTTCAGAGGTGACTAATAGCACACCTTTGACTGCGGATGAATTGTTATTGATGACAATAGTAAGGAGAGTCAAACATCAAACAAGAGGCTTGGCTTGGCTTTAAAATTTCTTTGATTTAAATTAGGGTGGCATGATTCCAATTCTATTTTTATTTAAATCCTTGTTTGAATAGCTTAATAGCAATATACAGTAGTTTTTAGAAACTTAAAACAATAAAATGTCATTGATATATTATCTATTTTTATATTAATATAGATAAACAGATCTATATATCTGTCTGTGTGTATACACTTACACACATATGGACATCGAGGGGAAATGCTCATCACCAAATTGTTGAAGGATTATGTGAAAGCATGTGAGTTGCATGTGTGTATGTGCTGTACAACATGAAACATAATAGCTAACATTTATTTGTTACATTATCTTTCTTTTGGTAAGATATAGAATATTATGATTCTTTGGGGATAAATGCATTTGAATCATCACTAATACAGAAAAAAAATCAAGATCAAAGTTAAAAGCGGCAGTGTATGTAGAAATTGTGTATCTTTAATTTAAAAAAAACACATTATTACTAGATGATTTCAGACACATCAGTCTCAGTGACAAAAATAATATGAAAATTACTAGGTTAACCTTTAAAAGATTAGTACTAATTTTACCAATATATTTTATTCAGAAGCCCAATAAATATAAACTTTAAAAGTTTTACTATTAAGTGAATAATATCGTAACGCCATCTGAGTTGGTGGTACATATCCTACCTCGTTTTATGTCTACCAGGAACATTACGGCAGCATTCACACAATTGGTTAAAGAAGGACAGAGTGGTATAATTGCTGCCTCACTGAAGTATGAATGCAGCTTAATTAACGGAATTGAATCTGCTACACTCATGCTACACTCATACTCCTATTTCACTTGTCTTTTTGACTTGCTTTCCATATGCCACTGTGGTCACTGAAGCGTTGTTTCTTGCTGGCGTGCTGTAGTGGTTCTTGTCCAGCTGCTTCATCTTAACTGCTGCCTCAGGATGTTGTGAGTGTACTTCTCCTTTTTCTCAGTAGTATTCTCATTAAAGTTTATTGTCTAACTGAAATTCTGCTATAAAAAACAATTAATAATGTTCCATCTCTAAAGAGTAGGTAGAGACAATTATGAAAATGCATTTGTCAATTGCCTATGAGTTATAAATTATACTCTGACAATGTTCTATAAATAAAACATTCACTCACTTCAACAAATTTCTGGCTTAATTCTTTGCTAGAATCTTTTAAAAGTCAGAGAAAATAAACTTAGAAGAGGGAGAAATAAATGGAGATGATGATAAATGTAACTTCCTGCTTTGATCATGGCCAATGCTACATCTCTTTAAATATATTAATTGACTTGTTTTCTTTAGGATATCAGGTCAATTTTGCTTATTTCTTTCATCTTCTTTACAAAGGGCCAAGCAACTGTTTTCTCTTACAGAAATAATATTTCAAGACATTATAACAAGATTATTTGTGTGGCTTTGAGAAGAGGCATCTAATGTAACACCAGAAGTTCTGAATTATAACTCTGGATGTATTAAAAGTTTGACTAGGACAAAGCCACTTATATTTCTAGGCCTTCACTTCTTATATGAATTATGAGAAAGCAAGAATAAATGACTTTCAGAAACTCATTAATTCTGACATTTTTGTGATTCTATTTATGGTTTACTCCTTGACCAGCTGCAATTGCAGAGGTGGGTTCATATTAAAAACAAAGCGTATGTCTTTATATCAATAAAGGCATGATAAAGATACTCTAACACATATAGTTTTTTGTATGCCACTGATTTTTTGTTCATAACTGTCCTTGAGATCTAATGAGCTTAAACAATAATGCTAGCATTCTAGATATTGTGAGTAGTATAATGTGACAATAACAAGAAAGTCCTCCTTACTCCACAGTATTTCCTTTAAATGCTGAAAAGATAACTAAGATCAAATCTTTATATAAGCATTTTTTTGGTTCATAAATGTTCTGGGATAATATGTTTTATATATGATAAAATATAAATATTTATGTGCAGGGTCACCTTTGGGTAAGGATAGACAAAGTTTATTTGCATTATCTTCTGTCTACTTTTATTTTTTTGTGAGGAAGATTGGCCTTGAGCTAACATTGTTGCCAATATTCCTCTTTTTTATGTGGGATGCTGCCACAGTGTGGATTGACCAGGGGTGCTATGTCCCCAATGGGATCCAAACCTGAGATCCTCAGGCCACCGAAGTGGAATGCTCCAACTTAACTACTATGCCACTGGGCCGGCCCCAATCTTCTATCTACTTTTAAAGCCAAATAAATTTATTTAAACACATCTCCAGCATTTATCCTCTGATACCAATATTCTCCTCTTGCCTCTCTGCAACCTCATTACTTCAATACCTTCATATTTTTGCCACTTGCTCACCATATAAGAAAAACATACAAATATTTGAAGTAATTTTGAACTATTTCACTGAATCAAAAAGACATGGGCTCTGTCGCACAACTGAGCTGGTTTGATCTCCAATCCAGGATGTAACCTTGAAAAACTTAAATTACTAAACCTCTCATTTGCTCATCTCTTTGGATAATATTGCCTGCTTCAAAATGTTGTTATAATAATAAAATGATATATTATTTGAGGTAGATGCAATAAAAGATACCTAAAAATTCACTTGAATTTCATACACATAGTAGTAACAATTAAGTGTGCTATACTTTTGAATACATTTACTTGCTATTAACTGTCACTACACTGATCTAACGGAATGAAGCACCAGTGGTCACCAGCTTAAGTCCAAAGTCTCTTGTAAGTATCTCCTGCTCCTTTCTCTTTTCTTAATTCCTACTGCTATTTACTTTTATCAGATCGTCACGATCCCATACCATGACTATTTTAATAGACTATTAAATGGTATCTCTTCCTTCTTCTCTGGTCTATTCTCTCTTTCGCTTTTACAATATTCCATTAGATCATGGGTCTAGTCATACCTTTCTCAATTTTTGAACTTTGTAATACAGTTCCTAGAGACTGAAGGATAAAGAATGAGTCTCTTTGCATAGTCTGAAATGTCTCTGAATACTCATCCTAATCCCATTTTCCACTACCGTCATGACTTATGTTTTCCTACTATCTAGTTGCATTAAATTTCTCCTATTTTCTTAAACATAATATTCTGTTACAAGTATCTGAATGTTATCCCGCATGTTCTTTCTTATCTCTCTAATAAAATACAACTCATCCTTATAGTCCTGAGGGACCCAGCTCAAATATTACTTTCCCAGTTTCTCTGGATAGATTTGTCACAGCTTCCTTTATTGCTTCTGTGGCATTTTTCATAACACAATGTAATTACCTGTCATTGTGTCTTCCCCAACAGGGGTTACAACTGTTACTTCTGTAATTTCAGTATAATGAGAAAGGGTAAGGAGGCAGAGAGAGAGAGAGAGAGAGGAGAGAGAGAGAATGAACTATGTGCCTGCTGAAAAGAGAAATTATTTTGCAGGTATCAATTTATAGTTTAGAATTACATAAGTAGAATAATAAGATTTTATATTATCCCCCAATTTTATTTATTGAGCACTGAGATACACATAAGCTAAACTTCCTCTGTTGCAGATTATAACAATATATCCCTCCTTAATATGATGCCCAGTAATATTGTAGTTCTAATTAATTTTATAAAATATTTACTTGAACTCAATATGTCTCAGCTCATGTTAAAAAAATCGGCTCATGGGGGTCGGCCCAGTGGGCCAGTGGTTAAGTTCACATCCTCGGCTTCGGTGGCCTGGGATTTGTCGGTTCAGATCCTGGGCGTGCACCTACGCACTACTTCTCAAGCCATGCTGTGGAAGGCGTCCCACATATAAGGTAAAGAAAGATGGGCATGGATGTTAGCTCAGGGCCGGTCTTTTTCAGCAAAAAGAGGAGGATTGGCAGCAGATATTAGCTCAGGGCTAATTTTCCTCAAAAAAAAAAAAATTGGCTTATGTTTGTCAATTCAATAAGAAGAGAGATATTTTAAATCATAACCAGTTGGAATTATTCTACTATTCTCTCTTCCCTCCCCTCTTCTCCTCTCCCTTTTGCTCATTCCATTCTGTTCCATTCTGTTTGCTTTCCATTTATATTGCAAAGGTCGGAGACAAAGAGAGAAAAGTATGCACCTATGGATGGGATATCTGAGTTGAAAGAAGCCTTAAGGAGCAGGAAGATATTGAAGATAAGCTTGTCTACTTCACATTTTTGTCTGCCCTGTTCTGATAAAAGCATATCAACTAGATATAGTCAAGTAATTGTAGGGTGCTAAGATTATAGAGTGATATATGCAAGTTTCACATGGAAAAGCACAAATACATTTCTGTTGATAGAGAAATGAAGATGTGTATAAATTGAAGCCATGTCACTTTAATAGGAAAATGTTATCGTTTTCAGCCTCCCATGCAGGGGGAAAGAGAATCCCCACCAATTCTCTTATTAGTAAGAATCAGAGATCAGGTGGAAGGAGGTAAGCTTGAGAGAATGTATATGAGTGATTTGATTTTAATTACAAGTCATGTACAGGTCCCTTCTAAGTATGGTGCCAGTTACCATTTGTTCTCCATGGCATTTGTGTTAAGTGACCTGAGGGTGAATGGTAACAATTCCAGAGGATGATTAAGTCTCTGTGTGAGGTTGACATTTAATTCAACTGACTACTAAGCATGACTGAAAAAATAAGAGAACTGCATTTGACATCTGGATTATGAAATTAGTATCACTATTTCAGTATTACAGTTTATATAACGACACTAAGATGTGTTTTGTCTTTCAATGTATTAATTTTTTTCTCTTAGAATAACAACACTGTTATTAACAATAAAAAAATAGGATTGGTTCTTATAACCTCAAAACCCTTACATTTTGACTATCATTTCTCTGACCTTTAGCAACCTTACTCTCTCCACCTAGAAACCCAATCTCTCCTTTTGCAGCAGGACCACCTTTTAAAAGATTAAATGTCTTTGGTGGTTATCATTTCCCTACCAATTCTATAATATATATTTTAGGTCTGCCTTGTTGCTATGTCCTCATGCCTTAATTGCTGTAGGACAGATGAAGAATTCATCTAAGAGTTATGTGAAAGTTAAAAAAAAACACATAATAAATAGTATTTTCTATTTGGGTGCTAAGCAACTACATTATATCCAAAGGAATAAAAACAAAATGGAAACTCAATGATCAATAAAACAATGATGGATCAGTAAGGCTTTTCTCAACCTACTTTTGTGGTTCCATGGCATGATCATCATGGTTAGACTCCAACTTTCATTAATCAATGCTAACCAAACTTCCTGCTTGGCAAATGGTCAGAGAAACCTCTACCACTTCAATATGCTACTAGCAATATTATAGTCTTTTTTAGTTTCTTAAAATATAAACTTTAATTCAATAAGGCTCAACCTGTGTTAAAAAATTGGCTGTGAAATTAATAATCATAGAGGGTTTCCAGAAGAAATTACACTATTATCCAATTAAATATTTTTTCTACCTAGACCCAGATCATGGGAGAGATGTGTAAAGAGACTGAAATTTTAGACCCTCATAAAATGAACATTTGGCTCTTTGTATCAGCCAGCTTTGATATTTCTCTAAGAAATAGCTTTGCATGTTCATGGAAGAACATCAATTACATATATTTAAAGATCAACATTATACTCCACTGTCTTGTTACAGTAATTTAGCCTTATACTTGTAGAACAGAGATTTCATGTAATTTTCCTTTTTATAACGTCCTCTTCACCATCTTTATGCAAGGTTGAAGAATTGAAGAAAAAATTATGTCACTGAAAATTAATTAGACCAAATATGCAAGAATTTCCCCTTTTAAAAACTAATATATTTAGATTTATTTAAAAGTAGTCTTTCAGATTTTGTTCTGGTTTGGTTTTTTGAAGAAGAAGATTGGCCCTGACCTAACATCTGTGCCAATCTTCCTCGATTTTATGTGGGATGCCACCACAGACAAGTGGCGCTAGTTCTGCGACAGGGATCTGAACCCGCAAACCCCAGGCTGTGGAAGAGGAGAGTGTGAACTTAACTACTATGCCACTGAGCTGGCCCCAAAAGTAGTCTTTCTTTATGATTGCTAAAGCTCCTTCCTCCCCCAGCCACCATCTTCAGCTGGATACTACCACCAATTGTTTCTTTAGCACTCCTTTCAACAAGGTGTTTCCAGGAGAAAAAAAGCTGGAAAAGAGCACAGCTTCTTTTTTTCTACTAATTCTAAGCTTATCTGAGGCAGAGCTAATGAAACCTTCCAGCAACCACCTGTGAGGGAAGAATTGCACTCTTTTAAAGTTCAGGTACTTGCTTTTGTTTCTTTTTACAGGAGAGACAAATACTCAAATGGAGAGTGGAATCTGAACCTAAAAACAAAAATAGCCACGAGAGATCCTGACACACACAAAAAACAAGCCAATTAAGTTTCTCTGGACTTTGGGGGGACCAACCATATTGATTAACTCACAGTGATTGAGTTAGGTCTTTTTGACATCCAGAATGCTAAGGAATTGAGCATTTGGCTGAGTGTTACCCACCCTGAACCTGGGAAGATGGGATGGAGCACAAAAGAATAGAGAGGGTCTTCCCTGATTCCTAGAAGGGGGTTGATAGCTGTATCTGAATCACAGACTTACAGGACAAAACATATTTGCTTTTCATCCCTTTAAAATCCCAGTTATAAAGAATGCTGTTAAACAGCAAACAAGAGTTTCAATTATGAGAGAGGGAAAAATAAGTCTTAATTGAAGGGACTCCAGCAACCTCTCAAAAGAGAAATCATAAAATAGAAATGCTCGAGGAGAAATGCATATACAGGAAAAAAATGATGAAAAGATCAGAGATCTGAATGAAATACAAACTCAAATTTTGGTTTGGTTCTTAGCAACATGACCTTGAAATATGAAAATGTATTAATTAGATTTGGTTTCCAGTTCTGCATGTAAGGAGCTTGGAAGTTGCCATTTTATCCTGACAAGTGAAAAATCAAACACACTAAAAAATCAACCATTCTTCTTGGATCCTTAAGAGAGAAGGGGACACAGGAGAAACAATTGTCCCCAGGATTAGAGAGACAGACAGGCTAATTCGCGGAGTCAGAATTTACCAGAGCTGAGACTTAGGAGCAGAAACTTCAGGAACCAGGGGTGAGTAGGAAGATCTGAACTGGAATTGACAAATTGCTGGAGGCTCAGAGTGGACAGCTCTGTGCGTGAAAAACCCCGTGGGAACCCAGTCACAAGTTGCGGGGCGGGGGGTGGTGTAGGGAGGGGTTCACATTATTGTGAGAATTGCCTCTAGGAGCTCCAACAGGTTCCCACAGTAAATATCAGAAAAAAATGCCCTCCTGTTTCTAGAAAGAAAAAGGGAAAAAGAACTATTTTGAAATATCTCAGAGAATTCTATTTTTCTTAACAAGGCCTGCCCTCAGGGGAAACTAGTTAACCAGAACCTAACATGGTGGGGTTTTTATCAAAGCCTAACCAACCTAGGAGAAGGGAAATACCCTACTGCAGCATACTCTAGTCATCTTCTTCCACTTAAGTGATAATTTCAGAAGGATATCTTTATTTAAAAAGTACACTTAAAAATTATCTGTATGGCCTGACCCAGTGATGTAGTAGTAAAGTGTGTGTACTCAACTTCAGTCGCCCAGAGTTCACAGGTTTGGATCCCGGGTGCAGACTTAGTACTGCTCGTCAAGCCACACTGTGGCTACATCCCACATAAAATACAGAAACATTGGGGGCTGGCCCTGTGGCCGAGTGGTTAAGTTCATGAGCTCCGCTTTGCTGACCCAAGGATTCGCTGGTTCGGATCCTTGGCGTGGACATGGCACCACTCATCAGGTCATACTGAGGCAGTGTCCTACATAGCACAACAAGGACCTACAACTAGAATATACAACTATATACTGGGGGGCTTTGGGGAGAAGATAAAGAAAAAAAAAAAGATTGGCAACAGTTGTTAGCTCAGGTGCCAAAAATATATATATATAGGAACATTGGCACAGATGTTAGCTCAGGGCCAATCTTCCTCACACACACACACAAAAATCATCTGTAAATATTTGGCAGAAAGGTTCTAGGCAATTACTTAAATGGCTTCTTGGAAAAGTAATGACTATTAAGATGTGAGACACAGAAAAGGTGGTGGGGCTCTTACTTTCCATTTCTTCTCCAATAAACTCTCCTTGGGAAAAGAAAAAATAAATTGACAATGACTCAATTTGCACAGTTCATGAATTGATCTACCATTTTTAAATAGTGTCATTCAATGCTTCTGGAAAAGACTCATACATTAGTGAAACATCCTGCACTCTAGGCCTTCATAACCCAAAATATCCCTCCAGCTTATAAGTGTATTTTTCTGAAATCCTACAAATTAGATCATCACTCCTTACAATAAGATAATTTAATCACCTTAGGGGTAGGACAGAAAAATGCACATTGTAGTGTAAAGAACATATGCTTTAAGGTCGCTACTTGTGACTTTAGAAAATAATTTCATCTCTCTAAATCTCTTTTTTTATGTATATAGAGATGATATAAATACGTAACTCACTTTATTTCTTTAAGGATTTAAAAGCTTATTTTGTTTATGCAAATTCTTTGCATAAGCAGACAAAGCATGTTAAATCAATTACAGCATAACTGATACCAAAAGTCTGTTTTAAAATGAAAGCACTCTGGAAAGGGTCAAAGTCCTCTTTATGGGAATTAGATTCAGAGATTCAAACATATTCCCCTATATTCTTTATAGGGGAATAAAAACTATAAAGGGATGTGTCTAGCCCTGCAGTCTACAGAAGGTGGGGCAGGCAATGCATTTAGAGGCAAGGAGTTCAGGATTAAGGTGGTTACAATGACAAAACTCAAATAGAGGAGTGTCTTAGTCCATTTCAGCTTCTATAACAAAATACCAGACTGGGTAGCTTATAAACAACAGAAATTTATCTTGCTCAGTTCCGGAGGCTGGGAAGTCCAAGATCATGGTGCTTGTAGATTTGTTGTCTGGTAAGAGCCTGATTTCTAGATAGCTGTCTTTCCACTGTAACCTCACATGGCACAAAGGGTAAGGGAGCTCTCCTGATCTTCTTTATAAGGGCACTGATCCCATTCATTAGGGCTCCACCTTCATGATCTAATCACCTCCAAGGGACCCACCCTCCTAACACCATCACCTTGGGGTTAGGTTTCAATATATGAATTTTAGAGTGACACAAACAGGGAGGGAAAGAAATTTCTAAAAGTCTGTCAGAAGTCTACTTGGAAAGATCAAAAACGAAACAAAACTACTTGTGGTCAAAGTATATTTAATCACTAGTCAAATACATTTTAAAAGTCATTTGTATTTATTGAATTCCTACTTCATAGTATATATTTTTGTCTCATAGTCTGCATTTACTTTCTAAATTTATGTCATTTCAATTTCTAATAATGAAGATGAGTGTCAGCAATAAGTGAGAAGAAACCTAAAAAAAAGAGCTATTGGGGCTGGCCCCGTGGCCGAGTGGTTAAGTTCGCGTGCTCCGCTGCAGGCAGCCCAGTGTTTCGTTGGTTCGAATCCTGGGCGTGGACATGGCACTGCTCATCATGCCACGCTGAGGCAGCGTCCCACATGCCACAACTAGAAGGACCCACAACGAAGAATATACAACTGTGTACTGGCGGGGGGGGGGGGGGTGGGCTTTGGGGAGAAAAAGGAAAAAATAAAATCTTAAAAAAAACCCGAAATATTAAATCTGACTTTCACAACATCTTATTGTTTTCTGTCTGTAGTTATTCTCATTGTCATTGGTTTGAATGTATTGTTGGAAGAAGGTACTCAATGTATTTTCCATTGAACGTCAAGCACTAACTAAAATTTTTACCATGAAAGAAGCATAATGCATGAAGACACCAAGCATTTTGATATCATGATCTCCAGAGTTTTTAACATGACACTATAATCGAGGCTTAGAGACATAATTAAGAAGAAACCACTAAAGCTCTGGCAAAGAAGGAGCAATTATTCATTTCAGCTTCTAGGATATGTCAGATAATTCTAGAAAAACATGACTGATAAATTCATCATTTCCACATAAAAAGTTGGATTTCCATATATATATATAATCTACTTTTAGTAACTGACATTAAAAAATTATAGTCATATATTTTCACTAAATCACAGCATGTTTCCTCTTGAGAATGTTAAATGTGAAAGGTATGGCATGCTGCTAGTGAAGACACATAGGTTAAAAATCTAGTAATATAGAGAAAATTAGAACATTCTCTGTGATATAGTTTATATCACTCTAATACAGACTTTTATAACTAGTAAGCTTTAATAAAATTTTGAGTTAACCCTATTTTACCTTAAATTTGAATATTTGCAATTCACACAGAAAGTATAAATATGAAGTAGTTTAAATAACTGAATTATTTAGATACTATTGAATTCTAATGTAAAATTTTGTACATTAAACTATTTTCCAAGAATGGATTTTTGTCCATAAATTCTTTCATATCATATTTATTTTCTAAACTTATGTATTTCCATTTAGTAACATCAAATTCTCATTTTAAAAGTAATAAGTAAAAAATAAGCTTTATTCAGTTACATTTATAAGGTAAATATGTAATTAGAAAATTTCTCCTTAATTTTTTTCTACTTTTATTTGGACAAAATTTGCATTAGCAAATACTGATATGAATAGATTATTAATATTTATTGGTCTCTCGCTTCTGCCATTTTCTACTGGCTCATGCTGATTAAAGATTTGGTTTAGCATTTTTCTCAGAATCATCCTGCTATAGTTCTTGAAAACATCTGTGTTGCTGCTGTCTTGTTCATTCATGGAATTAGAGCATTGACTTTGCCTAAGGAAGCTTCTTATAATCATAAAATTTGGACGCATAACTTATATAGTTTTAATCAATCCCTTACATTTTTCTGATTGGTCAGCTACAGAATTAGAATCTTTATAATATTAACTATAGCTAAGGAAGTACTTCCAAGAAGATTTCCCTGATGGAACACACTTTTGGTTCTATGGGAACAGGACCATTAATTACTGGCAGCTTAGTTAATTTTCATGTTTTTTCACTCAGAGCACATTTATTTTCATGTTTTAAAGAATTCTGAAGATGAAAGACACAAATTAATACAAATTGCCTGGACTAAATTTTCCGATTTGTGCATGATTTCTCAGGAACCACAATGTTACATCACTAAAAATATAATAATAGCATATATAATACATATAATAATAGTATTTGTTTTCCTTAAATTCTCTCACACCTTTAGTTTCTCAAGATTGGAAAATATATAATAATCTAGTGAATAATAATAATAATAGTAATAATTACTGCTGGTTAATTAGAACCTTTTCTGCAGTTGTAACTCTGATAGATGCATATCTATATTTTTACTACTAATAGATTAATTAATTAATTAGTTAATGTATTAATTGTACAGATGAAGAAAGGATGGCTCTACAATGCATTATCCTAGAGAAACCAGGGTTTTGAATCCAGAATTTGATTCAATATATGGCTTTAGGAAAAGAGTATAGTCTTTCAAAAAAATAATATCTATATAACACTCAGTAGAATTTCTAGCATATAGAACGTGCTAGGAATTCTCATTACAATTCAATTTATTAAGAATAGCTTAAGAAAAACTAAGAACTAAAGTGCTATTGTATGGTACATGAGAGACCACGGTTATGGCAGTGTTCATGAAAATGGTACAAATAGTACTATTAAAAAAGGTACCATTCTGAGAGAAAGCGAGCAGGTGCATTTCTATGAGTCTCAGGAGCTATTCAAAGGGCATGTTGAGGAGACTGACCCTGATTAAATATTAACGTTTTGGGATATGTTTTAATAAGACTTGATCTGTTAGTCTGTTTAACAAATCTGTTGGTTGGCAGGGTCGGTGTAGCAGTGTTTTAAGAAGCAGGCAGAGGCAGAAGAAAAATTCTCTGCATCTTGATCTTGCATTAGTACTACACATAAAACAGTATTAAAATATGCAGCAATATATTGAGAAACACATTTCTCTTCTAAAAAACACATGTCCTTACTTAATAACATGTATTATTTATAACTGGTTTTAAAGACCAGAGAGGTAACCAGTATTTATTACATACCAGGTTCTGCAGTAGATACATATATGAGGATATTTAATTCTAATTATGAGGATGCTATTGTTATCTTAACTTTAAGATGAAAGAGCTGAGTCAGAATGGGTGTGGGAATTTTTCCAAGTCCAACAGAGGATTCAAAAACAAACCCAACAGCTGGCCCCGTCACCGAGTG
Source organism: Equus quagga (assembly GCF_021613505.1). NCBI lineage: Eukaryota > Metazoa > Chordata > Mammalia > Perissodactyla > Equidae > Equus > Equus quagga. The sequence continues at coordinate 20,217,845 of NC_060287.1, forward strand.
GTTAAAGTCCCACACACGCTGCTTTGGCAGTCTGAGGTTTATGGATTCAGATCCTGGGCACAGACCCACCTCACTCGTTGGCCATGCTGTAGAGGCATCCCCCATACAAAGTAGAGGAAGATTGGCACGAATATTAGCTCAGAGCTAATCTTCCTCACCAAAAAAAAGGATAATACTAGGACAATTCTCTTTCCAATATGATTCAAACACTGAGAAAGAGAGTCCCAGTTAACATGTCAAACTGATTTTCTGAGTATATGTTCATGGATACATTGAGAAATGCACTGAAATGGTTTTAAAATGATGCTCATACAGGAACTCAACCCAAATGGTATGAATGCGTTCGTGTGCGTGTACAAGAGTGTGGGTAAATGAGCCCTGGGGTAGGCATGCATATTAGACTTCTTTCTGGTGCATATAAGTAGTGGTTTTAACCCAATTTAGAAATGTTGTATATGCTATAAGTGTAGCAAATTTTTTATAATTCAAGTATCGTAGTATGTAGAAAGAAGAGATTAACTTTATATCTGTAAAATGCTCTACTTCATGCACTCACACAGAATTTTCTCAAATGTTTCTCACTTTTTCAAAGACTATCTGTTATGGCTATAGTGTAATAAAAAACATAATTAAATGTCCTCATGCTAAACACTCCAGGTACTTAAATATTTATCAGTTTAGAATTAATGCCCCGAATGTAATATAGTCAGCACATAAATATTTAATCCTACTTCTGTAAACTTTCAGAGTTAGCATTTATTGTGGCCGGGTTAAACAGCACTAGCACGTATCAAAGGAAAACCTACTCAGTTCATTTCAGCAGGTGCTTGGAGCCTCCACAACTCTTACCAGAACTGTTTTATGGGGGAATTCTACCTAGCCACCTTCTCCTTTTAAATTTTCTCTACTCCACTGCTAATGGATGTGACAATGTTGAGTTTTTTTGTTTTTGTTTGTGAGACAACAAAGTGAACAGGGAAAAAACAGAAAAGGCAGGAATAACCCATAAAATGCTTACTCCTTGAACAAGTTATCAACTGCATGGACAATTAAACTCTGCGCAGATGCTATAGAGATAGGTGTGAAGCCATAATGAGAAAAGAAATTGTCTTCCACTGAACACTGTTTAGCTAAATCAGAAGTTCAAACATCAGCAGACTCTATTTCTTGGCATCAATCTTGGAGATGTCACTGTCCCGTCCCCTGGCTGGAGGGTTTTGGCATTGCAAAAATCAGGGCACTCAGTTTTCATCTTTGGGTGCAACTGCCTTCATATGAATCCTCAAGAAACCATTTAAAAGTCCTCTAGACTCCAAGAGCAGAATTAAATATTAGAATTTGAATGATGCCCCAAATTTCTTTTATATTGACAGGTGTCAATTATCTAAAACAACACAAGTGGCATTTTGGAACATGAGTAATTTAACAACAAAGGAGAAGTGGAACTAGAAGATTTTTCCTGCTCTTTCTCCCAGCTCTCTTGAAATAGAGCCTTAAAAGCTTGTGCTGACTATATGGGTTTTTATTGTGACACCTATCAGCCATCTATGTTTTGCATTTGAGGAAAATGCAAAAGCAAACTGTTACTGAAAGCTGTTTCTTCAAACCATCTCAGAGTAATTTATGTCTTTGAGAAGATAGTGTGTCAGCAAAATTGTTAGGTTTATGATTAAAAGATATGTGCAATTTAATAAGGTTTGTAGGCCAGTGAATTGGCTTCAGGATTTCAGGCAGGAAGGAAACAGATTTAAAACAGCTGAGCATAGAAACTACCATAACAAGAAAAGGAAAATAAAATTAGAGGACTAAAACCAAATTGTTTCTTCAAGAATGAAATCTAATATCATGATGATCAAACACAACATATTTCCAATGAAATATGAAATGGTAAGCAAGGATTTACATTATAATTGGCACACAGCGCTTTGTAAGTTGTTACATTCTTAGTACCTGGCTCTATTTCTCACAATGTCAATAAAATATGGGCCTATAAGTCTGGTTTATTGGCTTGCTTCTCATGAGATGCTCCAAAGCTGATATAACTATAAGTTCATAGGCAAAGCACATTTAAATTCCATGCTTTTGTTTGTTTGTTTGGTTTGTGTTCTTTTATGAAGAAATTTCAGAACTATTCACAGAAACACTTAATATAAAAATAATTTAATAATAATAACTACCATTTGTTGAGTGCTAGACACATTGCTTGTGCCAGTGTAACGCAGACATAAGAGAGAGAGAACGCTAATATTAACCAATGTTTACTGGAATTTTAGGTAAATAAATTGGCATTCACACTGTGGATAAAATAAGTAAGTGTAGTCCAAATGAGCATTCAACCTAACTTTTCTGAGTTATTTTTTATTTGGTCAGCCTAGATTCAACTCTAAATTTTTACTGTCCCGTCCTGGAATTATGAGTATGTCTCAAGCTTTTGTAGTGTGCAAAACCCCCCTGGTGTTCTGTAATCTAAACATCTGTTTATCACTGATTTTCCTAATGGCCATCAGATTGGAAGTCTGATGATTCTGCTAATTTCAATTCTACACTCAGAACACAGAAAGCTTACTAGGGCTGGGCACCCACATGTTAAATCTTGAACTTCCCTAAGCCACTTTTCTTTTCTTCTGAAGACTCTTCCCTTGTAGGAAAATAATGTTGCTTTGGAATTGGAAGAATTATTCAGAACTCTCTCCAATGGCTCATGGAAAAAATCTCTCCCCACCTATAACCACGCTCTGCTCTTGCTTTCCCTTATAACATCTTGGGATAAACTCCCTAATGAGTTGAAGCTATTAGAAAAGATATTAGATGCTTTTGACTACAAAGAACAGTTCCTAAGGCATATGATAATAAAACAATAATGTAAAGGACAATATTAAATCTTAAAACATCTCGGAAAAATGAAGACAACAGACTCAATGTCATATTTCAAGAATTATTTTGCCATATACGTACTATGAAAATCGCGGGATGGGTAAAAACCTTTGTAAGAGACTGAGGAATTCAGAGGAAACAAACAAACTGATTTGCATTCATGGCAGCAATGCAAAACTGGAGATATTTTAGCCCTCATATAAGACATTGTCATGATTCTAATGAACAAACATTTGCCAAATTTTGGCACTGCCCGTAGTTGCATATTTATTAGACAACTCTTAATTAGGCAGTTTTGTAATCAGTAGCTTTATCTACTATTCTTGCAAATATATTGCACTTACAGATCTTTTCATTTTCTTCCAAATTAGAACTCAATTTATATGCTGTATTCTTGATATGTTAGGGTTTGTTATGTCTTTATTTCCACAAAGCTTCTAAAGTCACTTATGAAATTAAACTCAGAATAAAATAGAAGGAATTATACATTAAAGCACCCTTGCCTCAAGACAACAAATTGGTCATAAGAAGCAAAAAAATAGGCATTCTAATTTACTTTGAATAAGATTTCTGCCATGTTATAATCTTCGTAATAGAAAACATGTATGCTTTAAAAATTTTAGCAAATTAAAATATCTAAGATTACTGCTACCTGGAAATTCTTGTCTTCTCCAAAGTGGCAAAACAATGTCTTGGGGTTTCTTATTTCTTTAACTAAGTGTTACTTTCCAATGTAGATTACACCCGTGAGCGTACAAAGTCCAAATGAATGGGGTGAGAATCCTTTGTTTCTCCATTACCAGAGCAATAGATTTCTGTACGTGGAAATATCATCTGCACATGTAATTTGTTCTTAGTCTACAGATAAGTAACAAAGAGAGATGTAGCTACAGAGATTAACCCAATTTTTCATTCAGTTCATCTCCCCAAATAAAAGGCTAGATTATGGAATTGCTAGGTGAATAATAAGAATTGCACAACCTCATCTATTCCCACCTATTTTTATGAATTCTAATGTGTATTTTTATGCTAGAAATATTTATGTGAACAAGAGTTCACTATGAATCTGCTTTACTTGAAAACTTCACGTTTTCATTTACTTTTTTAAGTCATTTTACATTAAAAGGTTTTTTCGTGTTTTGTTTTCTCTCAAATTGTGTCATATATATTTGCCTAATCAACTTAATTTGATCATAGGTATGTTAAGCACAAAGGTTTTCAATCACAGAAGGAGAGCTAAAGCAAAAGAGCGTGAAGCCATGAGTCTGCTTTGAATCCTGGCTCCAACACTTGCTAGCTTAGCTATATGACTTTGTCAAGTCCTGTAACCACTCTGAGGCTTATCAAGTATATCATCTGTAAAATAAGAATAATAACAAGACTCATTTTTTTTTTTCTTTTGGAGGAAGCTTAGCCATGAGCTAACATCTGCTGCCAATCCTCCTCTTTTTGCTGAGGAAGACTGGCCCTGAGCTAACATCCATGCCCGTCTTCCTCTACTTTATATGTGGGACGCCTGCCACAGCATGGCTTGACAAGCAGTGCATGGATCCACACCCAGGATCCAAACCGGCGAACCCCAGGCCGCCGAAGCAGAACTTGCAAATGTAACCGCTGCACCATGAGGCCGGCCCCAAGACTCATCTTAATGGATTATTGTGAGGATTGAGTTACTCTTTTTAGAGATTTTTGAAAAAACACTGCCTAATATAGAGAAAAGTATGCATATTTATTATTAAAATCAGTATCTAAAAAAGATATTCTACTAGAATGTCTAGATTAGAAGTTGGCAAACTGTCTGTAAAGGGCCAGAGAGTACATATTTAGGTTTTCCAGGATGCAAAACATGTCTATCATGTTCTATTTGTTTGTTTTGCTTTATTTTTATGTCCCATTAAAATGTAAAAACCATTCTTAGCTCACAGGCATGAAAATGCAGGCCAGATTTGGCCCCTGGGCGATAGTTTGCCAGTCCTTGGTCTAGAGGATGAGTCCTTGTGGAATAGACAGCAACAGACAGAAGGAAAATTAACACAGCCTTAGGGAAAAGAGTAAAAAGTGTCCCGTTGTTCTTTCACATGGTTTTAATCTTTTTCACTGATAAGAATTAAACAGAATACATTTGCCAGACCAGTTGCTGCACATTGAGTGCCCAATGTATTGGTTGGTGCTGGTAAGAAACCCATGACCAGGAGTAAATTGAGATTAAGACTTAACTATTTGGTTATGCATGAGGTAGACCATATCTTCGGTTTCATCTACCTGCTTTTGATTGAGGATATGATAAGGCTCACCATCTCTCCATTCTTTCAGTCATGGAGGGTGAGCCCAGAATACGAAAGGGATTATGATTTATTTTCCAGGTGATACTTCCTCACATCAGGGGACAAATATGACGTTTCTGTTGGTTGCTTAATATATCTATCCCAGTTCAGCACTTGAGAACTGGGAAAATGAACAGCAGTTGGGAACTCAGAAATACTGGATAAACTGTAAGAGAATCCTGGGCTACTTGTATTTTGCATCCATAAGACACCCACTGTTACTAGGCAGTCTCAACAGCATTCATGTTCCTTAGTATGAAGACTCCATAGCAATAGCCATCAAATGCCCTAGGTATTCAGTTTTCCCCAGTATACAGTTACTAAAGCAAATGGCTACAGATTTCTTTGGGAAAGGACTGGGGAATATTTATATAGTGATACTATTGCGGTGTTGATAGGTCTTTTTTACAAGGGCACCCTGTCCAGCTTTCAATATATGGGCTATGGATTTCAAAATTAGCTCAGAAATGAGAAATAGGTGAGGACATGTAATTTCCCACTGTCACAGCCGAACTTTGTCTATTTCTCACCAACTCTTCTTTTGTTGCTGTTTATAAAACTAAAACCATTACCTAGTTGCCTACTCATTTTTCCTGGTTAAGACATTACAATTTATTAACAAATGCCATAGACTTATGGATTGAGTGTCATCATATCAAGGTCGCCTGGTTCTCGCTGTGGCTTTCTTGCTCATTCTGATGTTCGTGCCCACATTATTTTTAATGCTTAAGGGAAAAAACTGCATTTCTGCTATTCAAAATCACATCATATCATCACCCAAGCCTACAGAACCTAGTTCCATGGAGATATCTCCCACCATCAGCCCGCACATAGAGAGGACACTCACCATGTAGCTACCCAATGATGCAGGATCCATTTCTTACTGTCTTAATGAATGTGTCTTCTAGACTTTTCTGGTAAACATAACATGGCCAATTCTCTGGGCCTTCAAATCCTTCTACAAAGGAGTTCTGTCATCTCCATCTCATGACATGGGGGCATCACTGAATGCAACTTTCAAATGACTACCCCAGAAGTGTTTTCAAGAACTGGCTCCATGTATCATACGTATCATTGATGAGATATGAAATCCTGAGATCTAGGAAAGGGTCCCCATGACCCCATGTCAATTTACTTTTTCTTATATAGCTTATAATTCACTGGCCCTGGTTAAATATAGTTCATATTCACCCCCACTTTTTTTATTGTTCTTGCCGGTACATATTTTCTTTTGTCCAGCAACTCTTGCAGGGAGTAAATTATTTTCTCCTGGCACACGAGAATGACTTCTTTTATGAGTTTATACTGAGGCCTAACCACAGTTATGATCTAAGTGCAATGAAGATTAGCTGGGAAAGACCTTGAGAAGTAAAACCATCGTCTAGGAGCATCCACTTCAGTGAAGACACTCTCTCTAGACAGACTTTGGAGATGCTAAAAAATAGTTTTTCAAAGTTGTTAAAGCAATTTAAATCCCACCCAACAGGTTATGAAGGTATAAACACTCCATGTATTTCACAACCTCACCAACACTGGGATATGTCAAGCATACTGTCACACATTTCAGCCATTATGTTTGGGGACTTGTTCGTTGTATCATGTGTTGGTTTTAATTTGAATTTTCTTGATGACTAAAGATGTTTTATAAATTTTAAGTGCTAATTGGTCATTAGACTACCTTCTTTTGTGAAGTAACTGTTCAAGATTTGTGGCCATTTATGTGTCATTTTCTATTTGATTGGTAAGCATTCTTCGTACAGGATATGAGTTTATTGTCAGATACGATACATACACACACTTTTTATCTATCTATCATCTATCTATTATCTATCTATCTAACTGTCTTCTGTTATGTACCTTCTCCAATCTGTTATTATCTATCTTTTTAATTTCTCTTTGGTGTTTTTTAATACATGAAAGTTATTAATTTTAATATAATTAATTTTGCTCTTTCTTTTATGCCTAATAATTTTTTCTTCTTGTTTTAGAAATGTTTGCCTACTCTGAGGTCATGAAGTTGTTTTATGGTTTTCACTAAAAGCTTTATTGTTTTACTTTAAACATTTAGATCTGCAATTTTTCTGGAATTATGAGTTTGTGTGCATGTGTGCACGTGTGCATGCACATGCATTTGTGTGCAGTAATTATTAGACTTTTATTTCCTCATGAATATCCAGTTGACCTACTCACTGTCACTGAAAAGAGTAGCCTTTTTTCCATGGGACTGCTTCATCATTTTGACAAATCGTGTAACCATATATGTGTAGATCCATTTTGGGGCTTTCTATTCTGAACAGGTGGCCAGTTTGTCTATCCTTGTGCCAATACTATGCTGTGTGAAACAAAGGCTTCATAATGTAGACTAATATGTGGTCAGATAAATTCTCCATCTTTATTACTTCCATCAGGATTGCCTAGGCTACTAACCACTGCTTTTTAAGCTGCTCCTGTTTCCACAAATGGAAGGGTTTATGATGTAATATTTTAAATAAACACAAATAATAGAATCCAGTGATCAATTTCTTCTTCTGAAACTCATACTATATTTGCTAACAAATAACATACTGGTAACTAATAGCTCAAAAACTTAGATTTTATCTTTTAAAGTGTATCTTAACATTTTAAATGTCTTCTAAACATTGAGTATTTATTTCCTACTTTGATTTTGTAGAAATATTCTTTTTATTTCTACAAAAAATGCAGCAGGTTGGAATATATTACATTTCAAAAAAATAAAAATCTACAAACAAAAGCCCTCTTAAGATTAATTAATATGAGGCAAGTAATGTGAATTATTACAATGAGAGAAATGTCACTGCTAATACAGGTAAACTATGTCAATATAGATTGCACATTTTGAATCAAGTTAACAAACTTCTAAAACACAAAAGCTATTTGAGCCTTCTTAAAAGAAAAACAGTCAGTTACTCTTTTTTGGTTTTTGTTTTTCATCAGGAAGATTAGCCCAAATCTAATATTTGTTCAAATCTCCCTCTATTTTGTATATGGGATGCCGCCACAGCATGGTCTGATGAACCATGAGTAGGTCTGTGCCCAGGATCCCAAACTACGAACCCCAGGCTGCCAATGCAGAGCATGTGAACCTAACCACTATGCCACTAGGCCGGCACCTCAATAACTCTTTTTAAAATCTGTTCTCTGCTTCTCACATGTAAAACCTGTTTTCCCATGTGCATAACTTGACATACCAGTATGTTTTACCGTATTCAAGGCTGCCATTTTTCCCAGTCAGCCAGAAACTTTTGTTTGACACAACATATTAGTAAACGCAGTGTTGAGAAAATTGGGATGTAGGGGCTCATTTTTTTTAGAATTTATATCATTTTAGTAGACCCAATAACCCTATGAGGTGGGTAAAATTTTATCACTTGTCAAGGCTCCTCATGACTTTCTTCTTTGGGGCAATGCTATAATCTAAATAGCCTTCTTAGGGAGGCAGAATAATGGCCACCCAATAACGTCCATGCCCTACTTCCCAGAATCTGTGGATGCATTATCTTACATGGCAAAAGGGACTTTGCAGACGTGATAAGTGGTATGCACCTCGAGATGGAGAGTTTGTCCTGGTTTATCCAGTTTCACCCAATCTAATCACATGCACACTTAAAAGCAGAGAATCTTTCTCAGCTTCAGTCAGAAAGAGAAAAGAGAAATGAGAGAGAAAAAGGGAAAATCAAGATGGAAGAAGCGGGCCAAGAGCCAAGCAATGCGGATGGCTCGTAGAAGCTGGGAAAAGCAAGGAAATGGATTCTCTCTTACAGCCTCTAGAAAGGAATGCAGCCCTGCTGATACCTTGGTGTTAGCTCAGGCAGACTCAGATCAGACTTTGGACCTAATACGTCTTTGTTGTTTTATGCCTCTGAGGTGGTGGCAATCTGTTACAACAGCAATAGGAAACTCAGACATTATCAATCTTAACCCTGAGACAATCCCTCATATTCACTTTTTACCTTTCAGTTCCCTGTCAAGTTTAAAACAGTGGCATGCAGGAACTGTACCACAGTGATCTTTCTAATCCCAGACCCCTGCGTATAGTAGGTTATGAGTAAACATTTCTAGAATGCATGTATGCATGTATTAATCCCGATTGACTAGTGGTTCCACCTTCGTGGCTGATGACTCACTGAAGTATTTGTGCTTACCTCCTCCAGGAAGAACAGGGCCACACCCCAGCTTCAGAAAGAATAAGAAAACTGCTGCAAATGTCATGAAAGACTGGCCACATTCTATGTACTAAGAGTAAGCGTGGACCAGCATTATTCTGTTCATTCCCGCTTCTTTGGAAAGAGAGTTTGCTTGATTTGGGGCAATTGCAGTAAATGCATGAGAATATCATAGATAAAGCAAATGAAATAAGAAGGGACTCTGGGACAGCAAGGTACTCTGAGATAAGAGTGTCAATGTTTCAAGGGCATCTGAAAAGGAAACATTTTTTTAAATGTATCAGCTTTTGGCTCTAAATTTCCATACTTATGCCAATTGAAGTCTGATCTCTAACAAAACTATCTCAATTACCTTATATGCAACACAAGAATTATAAGAATGTATCACTTTAGATTAGACGTTTTGCTTTCAAACACCCATATGTTATCTTACCCAACTTTACACAGAGCACAGATGTGTTCCTGTGTGTGTGTGTCTTTCTCTAAGAGAGAAACAGAAAGAGAGAAGGAAAGAGAGACAGAAAGAGAGAGGGAGTTCTATCAGCTTGAACTCTATATTATCCACAGTGTTTTAAAAATTAACATATTATATGATGTTAGAAGGAATTAATATGCACTATGTAATTCTATCCACATTAACATATGAAAATATGCAAACACAGGGTTCAATTTATCAATCAAAAGTTTGTTAATTGTATGATAGGTATATAGGTAAATAGATCACCACCATTTTCATATACCATTAATTTTATTTATTTGAAACAAAGACATACCAACATTGCTAATCACAAGGAAGGAAATAAAAATACTTTTTTATAATTAAAGAAAAATTAAGCTTTTAAATAAATATTTCATTTTCAAAAATGCAAGTCACTCATTCAGATATACAAAATCTACTATATGTCCAAAACTTTTATGAAGATCTTAAAAGTGCAAAAGTTTCTTAAGATATTAAAATAGTTTTGGAAATAAGACTAAGACATATAATAATGCTAGAGATCAAAGCATTTTGGTCCAAAATAGAATGTTAAGCCTAATCTTGCATTCTATAAGTATAGAAGGATTTGAATAAATTAATTTAGAATAAATTAATTTTAGAATAAATTAATTTTTCTTGTAGTTGGACATTTGAATGTAAATGCCTTATCTATTAAGAATTTGCCTGCTCTCTTTTTTCTTAAGAACTACGTTTTGGAAAATGTGCTATGTTCAATATAGATTTACTTTAAATTCCTTTCCTTCATAATGTAGGTGGGAGGGACAATAAAATTATCTTAGGTGTTTGAAAATTTTAAACAGTCTAAAAAAAAATGGAAATCCTCCCCCTCTTTACTTGCTATTTTCCTCCCAAACTATTCAAAGGCTTATCTTTTATCTTTTATTTCAGGATTTTAATTCTTCTTAGATGAAGGAAGAAAGGAAATGAATGCAATTAAGGTTTAATTATGTCTTTGTATGAGTAATGGTAACTATGATTAGAATACTTATTACCTTTTAGATCAGAATAGGAAAGAAACTAAAGCATCTCTCTACCTAATTTGAGCATAGACTGATGACTAACTGGATCCCAAAACAGACCTATCAGATGTTGTATGGCTATAAAAGGCAAAATAAAATTCCTGGCTGATTTATGACTTAAAACAAGACCATTTTCATAAGATTTGTCTGTAACTAAGAAGTTGATAGCTAACTCTTAACTGCTGTACTTGCACAATTAATATAGTAGATTTGTACTATTAATATTTAGTTAAAATTACACTTGTTCAAATTATAGTCTTAAAATGCTATCCTTTCTTCCAATTTTAAATATTAGATGTTTTTCTATTTAAAAAATAAAAATAAAATAGTAGTACAAGTATATGACTAGCCTAGTCTTTTGCACTGTTGCCCAACATATCTGATTCTTCCACACTCATAATCCTGGGAAGCCCACAATCAAAATCTCCTACAGAAGAAGTGTGTTTTATTTATTACAACCACACATCATATCTTTCACCATTTTTTCTCCTTTTGCTGATGACTTGAGTCAAAATATATATCTTTTCAGAGAGTCAACGATCTGCCTTTAAATATAATGTCTGGTCGTGCAGTGGCTTCTCCTCTCACATAATAACCTGAGGAAGAACAACATCTTGTCAATTTCCATTGGCTGTAACCTCAACGTTGTATCCTATTACCTTTCGGTATGTAATAAACTTCTTTGGATGAAACCTACTGTTTAAACCATCATACCTCTCAGACCATTCTTACATGGATATATATTCACCTGGAGTTCTCAAAATTCTAGAGTGCGTAGAAAAAAAGGGGTCATTTAACCTCATTATGTCTTTTTCTCTCTTTATGCCATAAAGGATATTCATGAAATTTACAAATAGTTTTGAGCTGGCTGTACGTCAATTAAGCTACCTTAAGCCAGTGTTGCTTAATATTTCTTTAGAAGTGTACATATTCCAATATATTTTTCATTGATCTGAATGTACTTTAATGTTTTGAAAGATAGAGAAAACATATTAGGAAACATTAGACTGAGGCTCCCTTTATTTCATTCCTTCTAAAATCAGTGTTTTTTAAGTAAGATAGCGGAAAATGCAAAGCACTGAGAAGATATTGAAATGCTGAAATAAGTTGAAAACAAGGCCAAATAATTTAGGAAACATAGACAGACAGGCAAGTACAGCTGCCTTTTCCTAAGATGAATGCAAATCCAAATATGGCTGTTATGCAAAATTTTAAAATTTCAGCACCATTTCTCCCTATCATCATTTATATGGAGTTAGAATAATGACTTTTTTTCCATGCATGAGCAAGAAAAATAATTCAGTGTGCTCTGGGGCAGGACTGGTGGGATAGTGGTTAATTTTGCACACTCTGCTTCACTGGCCTGGGTATTGCGGGTTTGGATCCCGGGTGCAGACATACACACCACTCATCAAGCCATGCAGTGGCAGCATCCCACATATAAAATAGAGGAAGGTGGGCACAAATGTTAGCTCAGTGACAATCTTCCTCAGGCAAAAAACAGGAACATTGGCAACAGATGTACACTTTAGCTCAGGGCCAATCTTGCTCACGATAAGAAAAAAAAATCAGTATGTTTTAGGTAACTAAAGCTTTAGGTAATTAAACTAACTAGCTGGCTTTGCTTTAGCAATGGAATTACCTTAACCAAGCATTTAGAAAAAAGATAAAGTAAAATTTCAGTTGAAAGTGAATCTATTCTACCTTTTATAATACTAATTATTTATATCTAAAATGATTATTTTTCTACTTGAAAAGCCTGTGGTAGTTGCAGTGTTCTTTGTCTTCAGTATTAAGAAGAGAAGGTGGCTACTTCTGAGATGGCCCTGGTGCAATCACACCATAATCTTCACAATATGAGAACAATTATGACGAAAACTATGCCATAACCCCAATAATTCATATCAATAAGCACAAATATGAAAAGAATTACTATAAACTAAAATATCGCACTATTTATTCTTATTAGTTCCATAACAGAGACACCTTCAGTTTGACCCTTATTTCACATACATTGGGTGAGGTTATTTTCTCCCACTCCGTATTTTGGACAAACGAGTCTTTTATAGGAATTGCTGGGAAAATCAGAACTGGCCATAAAAAAAATGAAATTTTTCCATTTGTGACAACATGGGTGGACCTTGAGAGTATTATGCTAAGTGAAATAAGTCAGACAGAGAAAGACAAATACTGTATCATTTCACTCGTATGTGGAAGATAAAAAAAATAAAACAATAACAAACAAACACATAGATACAGAGAATAGATTGGTGGTTACCAGAGGGGAAGGAGGATGGGAGCAGGGCAAAAGAGGTAAACGGGGACATCTGTATGGTGATGGATAGCAACTAGACTTTTGGTGGTGAACACAATGTAGTCTATACAGAAGTCAAAATTTAATGATATTCACATGAAATTTATATAATGTTATAAACCATTGTTACCTTAATAAAAAAAAAAAGGAAAATCAGAATTTTCATGAGTTCCCCACTAAACCTACCAAAAAATACACTTCCCTTTTCTCTGACAGTGCTAGATAAAAATATATTACGCACAGAATCCAGTGCTAGCCTTGTCCAGACTTATCATAGCGGCATTGGATAGTAAATGACTATGAGGTAAACTGAGGCAACGAGAGGCAGAGTTAGCATGAGAGCTATGCTATGAGACCCATGATGACAAAGCAGCCTAATTACATTGTTACGGTCTTTGGATCTAGCCACATCTGACAAAAAGAAAAAAAAGCCCCATGGATTTTTTAACTTTTATTTACAAGGTAAATTTATTCAAGATTTATTTATGTAATTTGTGTTACTAGTTTGAGCTGGGTTGACATTGTTTGTAACCACAAGAAAACAATTTAGTATAGATATTGATATATGACAGAGGATTTTGCAAGTGACAAAGCTTAAAATATGGAATTAGCTTTATTAAAGTGGGATCAAGAACACGGGCTGCTCACTGCCTCCCTTCATCCCCAGGAGGGATATTAAGAATCTTGTTATAAAAAAATCAAAATAATCAAAATCATTCAACTGCTGTATCTTGGGATTCAGTCTCACTCAATTAAGACTTGAAGGGATATGGTAGAAAACTGTCCAGATGTTTGCGTGTTTCGACTACATTTTGTGGCTTTCCATACAATGAAAAGAACAAAGGCTGATAGTACAAAGAAGTGTTTGGTCTTGCAAACAATGACAACAGACTATGAAAGCCATAATAGATGCAGACACCCAGAGAGAAAGGCTCTTTTCACCATCCCACAGCTGCCCCTTCCTCAGTTTCATCTTTCTCCAACATGATATGGGAAGACTCTAATGCAATTACCATGTCAAAGTCTAGAAAATGAAGATTCAGCATCTCCAGTTCTTTAAGTATATAAAAAAAAATACATCACTAATTCTTTCTTCATTACCTCACAGGGGAACATAGTTAAAAGACTACGTAGGAATAATCATGAACACTTAAGTTGAATTTCTTCAGTAAAAAATAAAATGGTTTTGGACTAGGTTGAACCAGAATCCAGGAAATGCCTTTGCTATGGACATATTTATAACTTAACACTTTTGCAAGAATTTTTCAGTGATGTCCTCTCATTGACTGGTGACAGAATGTAGCAGTATTAATGGACATAAGAGCTTAGGTCCTTTTGTGAAGAAGTGATGGATGGTCTTATTTCTTTACGTTTCATTGTTCAGTACATCTCTTTGAGTAAACGCTGAAGACTATAATAAATTCTCATCGTATTTCCAGAACCTCTCTTTTATACTGAAGGTTGTTTGGATATGAGCTTGCCAGCACTTTCCAATAAAACTCCACTGTCAATGTAAATTAAAGTAAAATTTGTCAAACAGCTTGTCTCGAAGTCAGATTAATGTTAATTATGCCCAGAAATAGATGCCGACTTTGATGTGCAGTTTAAAAAAAAATTAAAAATCACTGCACTAGAAGGAATGTATTCGCTGTTTTTATGCTTTATTTTCTCTAAGTTTTCAGCACAGCAAAACTCACTTTACTTACTCTAATGTTGAATCGTCTCTAAGTATCTCTGCATCACTGCAATAAATGGTAAATGAGATCCCGTTCTGTTACAAAAAATGTGTATCACTTTATCACTATCTAAATATATATAGATATAGGTATAGAAATAGATGATATAAAGAGGTAAAAAGGTAGAGATGGAGATAAAGGATGTGAACAAAATTGTAAGCTTTTCAAATTCTTTCATTCCAGAAGTGTTTTTCCTGTTCCAATTTTGTCTGTCAGCAAACCCAAAATAGTAAGACCTTATTACAAGAGCAAGCTCTCCAATCACAATAGACTTTTAACCTTGACTTTGCCACCAAACAGCTCTGTGACCTTGAGGAAGTTGTGGAACTTCCATAAACCTCCCTTTTTTCATCTAAATATTGAAACATACTGGTTTAATGTGAGGAATAATTGAGATAAATTATTCAAAACTGTTGGAAGAACATAGATTATCTAATAAACATCTACAAGTGTTTGTTAGTTGTGTTTTTGGCATTGTGATTCTTTTTATTGTTATTATTGAAAATCTATTAGCCATTCAACCAAAAATCTATATATTCCAGCATGTGGCTAGTGACTTTCAGTTATAGTAAAACTACATGTTGACAAATTCATAGCTTATTAAAGTCATATCATTTATGGGTTGCACATTCATGTTGCTCCCTGAAACTAAGGTTTAATGTCTATCTGAAACTTTAATACTCAAGGGTATACGTTTCTTTACATATAGGCAATGTGGAGCAGTATTTATAGACGAGAGACTTTAGAGTTTTCTGGAATCTAATGGGAGTTCTATCCAGTACTGCCTGGTCACGAGACCTTAGGCATGCATGTATTTTTGCTAAATCAAAAGCCTTCCCAGTATAGCCATGATTATTGCAAGTGAGTCTTTACAGTATAAAATTCCCCACAAAATCCATCAATTTCCAAATACACTTATATTTTTTAAACAAACTTCATAATCTCTACTGATAAAATAACCTGCACATTTAGAAATTATAAACATTTAAAAATAAAGAACATTGATCCCTCCACTAGAGATACCTCTTGCTAAAATTGTAGCTACTTTCCAGTCCTTCCGTGAACCCACATGGTTCAGACATAAGGAAGTGTCTCATTTAATGAGGCACAGGGCAGGCAGAAATGCTAATGTTTGTGTTGTGCAAAAATTATAAAATGTTTCCAATTAAAAGAATTTCATTGACTTGTTTAAAATTTTTGTGATTCCTATTGTTTACTTGCCCAGGTTCCAAGTCTCACATTATTCTACCCCCGAAAACTTTGTCTTTGTTCACATACTACAGTTTCCGTTTCATTTCCTTCTGTCTTTGTGTTCCTTCTCCAAAAATCTCCATCTTCTTTAGGCACTCCAGACACTTTACTTTTCCAGTTACCTCTCTGCCAAAGAGGACATATTAATCACCTTTAACGTAATGCTTCTCTTGCAAAAATCTTCTTCCATGGCTTTTTATTTAGTTAAAAATGACTGACATTTTATATTTTTATTAAATTTTACATTGTGGGACATTGCCTAATCAACTAGAATCATAAAGGTAATAGATAACAACAATATTTGGGCATGCCAAGTTCTATGGATAATATTGTTTTTCTGAATTTTCCACATTTTCTAAAATTAATATGCAGTGATTTTCTAATCAGAAAAGAGTATTTCCCAAAATGGATTTTTGAAATCTCATTATCCTTTGAGCTGGCAAATTATGTTAGAAAAAATCATCCCAAGGAGAAAAATGTTAGAAATGAACACCCTTATTTCTCATCAAGGATGTTCTTTATGAAATCCATTCAGCTCCTAATGTTGATACTTGCCCCATGATGATTGGAAACACAGCACCTGGTTTAAAGATAGTGAAATGACCCAAATCAGAGACAGACTTTTTTATTTTATTTATTTATTTATTTATTTATTTATTGAGAAAGATTAGACCTGAACTAACATCTGCTACCAATCCTTCTCTTTTTGCTGAGGAAGACTGGCCATGAGCTAACATCCGTGCCCACCTTCCTCTACTTTATATGTGGGACACCTGCTACAGCATGGCTTGCCAAGTGGTGCCACGTCCGAACCCAAGATCCGAACCGGCGAACCCCATGCCACCGAAGTGGAACGTGCCCACTTAACCACTGAACCACCAGACCAACCCCAGACTGTTTTACTTTGATGAGAAACAAAGTCTCTGAATTTTAACCAAGAAGAAAGTTGCTAGAAGTTCTGTAGAAATCAGTCTGTTAGTTTCGCATGCAGTCCTTCTTTAGACTGTGATAAATTTTACCAGTGTTTTAGGAGGCAACTACCCTTTTTATTTTGCCATTATTTTAAATCTTCTTCTTTTGATTTTAAAATCTAATTTCTTTTAATAATGAGATTTCATACCTATGAAATAGTATATCCTCAGTTCCTGGTGCCCAGAGCTTCCACCTTCTTTTTTGATTGGACCATACATGAAAAGTTTTAGTAAAGTTCATTCATCAGGTAAATATTTGTATCAGTTTGTGGATTTCTGAAGGTTTTCCTCTTCTTTTTTTTCTTTTGGTGAGGATGATAACATATGTGCCAATCTTCCTCCATTTTGTATGTGGGATGCTTCCACAGCATGGCTTGATGAGTGGTGTGTACGTCTGTGCTAGGATCCAAACCAGCAAACCCTGGGTCGCCAAAGCGGAGCCCGCAAACTTAACCACTATGCCACAGGGCTGGCCCCTGAAGCTTTTTATTTAATGATCTCTCACCTACATCTTCATTTAATATCATATGCCCCAATTTAAGGCATATTTCTTGAGAAATATTCTAAATGGTTTATAATAATTAGAATTAATATGATAACACAGTTTTAAAGGAGAACAAATACAATAAAGCACGTCTGGTTATAATTATACAATTCATATATCTGTCTTCTACTTGCCAATAAACGTCGTGTTTAGCCTTCTGAGAAATTAAAATTTGTGCATATGAAGAAATTTCATATTGGAGTATCATGATTATAAGAG
Organism: Equus quagga; assembly: GCF_021613505.1. Taxonomy (NCBI): domain Eukaryota; kingdom Metazoa; phylum Chordata; class Mammalia; order Perissodactyla; family Equidae; genus Equus; species Equus quagga. The sequence continues at coordinate 20,235,780 of NC_060287.1, forward strand.
AAAGTCTCCAGGTCAAAAAAAAAAATGTATTGTTGTCTAGTATAGAAGGAAAATTAAAGTTTGATTCTATAGAAACAGACAATGCTGAGAATTATTACCATTTTTCAGCAAGAACACCATGTCAACATAAATGCCATTTCATTTCCGTTTGGTTGATTTTTAAGTAATGGATAAGAAGATTTAGGTAAGATTATTATGCTCTATTGATACATATTTCAATTTGAGTCAGTATCATGAGTAAGAAGCTGTGATAAGCACCCGGATTATTTCTATACTTATTGTAGCAAAAGTTAGCTTTACTTGAATGTTTAAGAAATAAATACATTCTTTAAATTATGTCTCTTCTCTTCCCCTTGTTCGCTCTTCCCAGCAGCCTCCAGCATGATTTTAGGGTCCAAGTGAGTCTGGAATGCTGAAAAACCTCTACAACAGTACTGTGCTAACGATCTGAAAGATGCAGTGTGTTAAGGAGAACATAAACGCACATATTCTATATCCTGGAACATTTTAACTTTAAAAAGTTTCTGAGTTTTCATTATTTTGCAATTTTTACTTTAATAAGTCTAATTTTGTTTTATTTTAATAATTCAAGCCAGTTAAAATAATTATTGGTAATTATTTATAAACCTTCTATTACAAATGGGGCCACAGTATTCATATTGGTAGATAGATAGATAGATAGATGTAGATATTGATAAAGATACATAGATTTTAAAGGATTCCAGTAAACCCCTCACAGATGAATATTTTCCCAGTAGAACCACTCTTTATTTTTAATACTCTAATGTTTAGTATATGTAGATAAATACAAAATATTATATATAATATATTAAAATTATAGTATATGTGGATAGATAATACTATATATATAAATCTACATTATATACACATTGTGCTGAAAACTTTTAGGTTTTGGTCAACGTTTATGGTAGGAAAACATATATTAAACCATACGCTTTAATCAAAATGATTTATAAGAAAGATCTTTGGTTACATTCTAAATATAATTGAAACAACATCAGAGTAATATGTAGTAATTTCAAGAATCAGGCTAATTATCCACAAAGGAGATGTGCCTATGGGGTCTTATTGGTGCCAGGGGAGGTTATTTTATTGAATATGATGCAACTATGGAGCAAGCCCTGCTTTAAGCATTTTATATCGTACCATGAAACTAAAAATAGTACACAGTACTTGCTCCACAGTAAATGTCTATCTACCTATCTATTTATCCATCCATCCAGAGTAGAGGGGGATGATTAAATTGTTAATGCATTATAATCTCCATTTATAAAAATTCTGAAATAGCTTCCCCACAATATGTCGTATTTTCACAGACATCTTAGTGATATTAAGCAGGAGATGGCTGTATATACATAATGCCTAATAGGACTGAGTCTGTTGACCATTTCATGTAATGTCCACCCCAATCACTTTCTTCCCTCTCTGCTGGGTGAGAAAACTTAATTCTCAGGCTTCCTTGCATCTTAGAATCTCAATAAAGTACTTCTGCAGTAGGAGCATCTGTACCTGAATAAAAAAGATAAAGCCTCATCAGAATAAACCCCTTCCTGCCTGGGACTTGAACATAATGCTTGGATATTTAGAGCCATAGTGTTACTATAAGACAAGAAGCACAGAGAGAAAAAGCTGAGATAATTGCAAAATTACATGCCTTAATATTATGGAACCTTGAAACAAATTTTAACAGCTCCCTCTCTCTGGACTTTTATAATGTGAAATAATAAAGCCTACTTTTTAAAGCTATTAGTGGGATTTATTTTACATGCAGTCTCTTCATATCTACATCATTGAATTAATAGAAATATATGTTGTGAACTGAAGGATATTGTCTTTTTTATTGATATCAGATATATAGCCGGGAAAAATATTTTATTAGTGAAATAAAGAATATCCTTTGGATTGCCTCAGAACTGTCTAAGGAAATTAATTGTGTGCCATCTCTCAAAATCAGTCTCTTTTATCCCTGCAATCCCCTGTCTACAAGATATGTCTTTGCAATTTTTAGCACTAAACAAATAATTGTTGACAATACTGATGAAAGAATAAATGAAAGGATGATGAGTGGGTAGATTATTAAATGAATGGGTGGATGTTTAGACTGTTTTTGTTTATGTCTGAGAGACGTAGTCAGCAAAGTAGTTCATTAATAGAAGCTTGGTTAGTTGAATGGATACATTAAATCTAAAATAATTCTAGGTCGAATTCCTCGTTTTTACTTGATTTACGTTTTTATTGTAAAGCAATATTCACACTTGATCTGTGAAAAGACTTTTTGTTTCATAGACATACATATAATAATCCGTAGGCTCTGCCCTGGGTGTGTTAATAGCTATACTTAAGGCAGGCTGGGCTTATAAAAGCACTAAATGTAATTCCAATAAAAGTACATCTAATTTTTTGAAAACTACTACAGTTCTACTGGATTTCATGCTAATAAATGTTCAGATGGAGAAAAAGAGTGGTTTGAAGGATGAGAGAACAAAGAGAGTAACGTTATTAAACCTGTCAGTGAATGATAACCGTATGCATAAATGACTTTTCTTTCTTATTTCTTGTACATAGTCATTTAGTTTTTATATCCTAAGACACACATATGGACGATAATACTCACATTTATCCTGCTCCTTAGGGCCTCTTCCAGCATACGAACACACACACACAGACGTGTGCATGCACACACACACACATTTGAAACATTTATTAGTCTGAGGATTTCTTGATTTTTCAAATATAGAATTATCAGAGAGGGGGAACCTAGTGTGATTCTTTTGATATTGGCCTCTCAGTATGGACTGAGTGAGTAAAAGATGTTGCTTCTCACAGTTTTTAACTGTGCAAGCAGTCCCACTGTAGTTTTATACAAATTAGTCTTTTTTTTAAAACTAAACACAAATTATTTAATAAACCACAATACCTTAGTTATAACAGACCTGTATCACATTTTATTTATATTCATTTCCTCAGCCAGGGATAAAGACAACGTTTTTCTCTACTTTTATTGGACAATTTCTTTGGATACCTTGGACATCAAGGGCACATGCCTATGGTTAAAAGAATCTAGATTAAAAATAGAAGAAACAGTTTGTCAGCTGAAAGAGGTATCACAAAAGTTCAAAAAGTAATTTGAGAAAGTTACCAAATGAGTTCGCAAGGCATTGCATAGAGAAATATACAGATATGTATTCTTTTCCCAGAGTTAGATTGTGTTGTATTCAGGGTGGGAATAATGTTCCTTAACTTAAACAGGTACAAAAAAGGTGCTTAGGAAAAAAATTACTCTTAATAACATAATAGATAGTAATTGCATTTTAGCCACTATGGGTTAACTACATTTTTACTTGTTCCAAGGGCTCCAAAAGTAGGAATCTGGATTAATCCAAGTAATTTTCTGTACTCTGGAAAACTGTAAGCAGGACCTGGAATTTCACCTTTTCTCATCCATAAAATATTCTGTCTCTCAAATATATACGAATTTCAGGTAATTAGTCAATTCTTACCAGGAATTTTGCATTTTTCAGTTACGCGGAAGGAGAAATTTTCCACAAAGCAATGCAATATTATATAACTCGTTTACAACTTACCAGATTATTTTATATGCATATTATTTCTTTAAATATTCAAAACAACTCCAATTCATGGGAATCATTGTAAGCGCTATTTAAAACTTACTATGCTAAGTATATATAGTTACTTATGTGCACTCTAGGCAAGTGAGTATTATTTTTACTGTAGTCTACAGAGTCCATATGTCTCTCTAAAAATTTCTTAGAATATTCCCCTAGTTACTTATGAAAGGAACCGAGGTGCTTTGCTTGATGATTAAAATTGTACTAAAAACGTGAAATAAATTCATATATTTATGTACAATAATATAACTTACTTTACTGTACTACAACCATTTATACTGTAAGAATAAATATTGGTGGGGTTACTCTGGTGGTATGCTGCGCTGGCTCACGTTAGCTCATGAGAGCGAATGAGTCGATTTCTGCAAAATTTTACAAGCTGTTTACTAGCTTGAAATCAGTCATGATGGGACTACAAGACATACATAGAAATATGTAAATGATGCAATTCAAGATACTATATTTTTTATCCCAGAGAACCACTTTTTAAACAATTACCAGATCATCATTGGCTTATTTTCTCAACCTCTAGCACTTTCTACTTTAGGAACTTGTCCAGTATAATCTCTCTTTAGTTTCGGTTGTTTTTATTCTCCTTGCAAAGTCCCTGTTCAAATATTTCTCTTTGTGAGTCACATTTTTTATCGTTTTATAAAAATTTCTATAGTTTTAAACCTTATTACCATTTACAGACTATTCTCAATCATGGCTCATACAATTTTTCAAAGTTCATTAGAAGTAAACATTTTTAATCATTTATTTGTAAAATTATGAGTAATTTCAAACTGATCTAAAAAAAGACTAACATAACCAACATTGGTTTCTCTAAAAAAGATGTCTCTCCATAAATTCTTTTGTTCTTTATACATCTGTCACATCGACCACCAAGAGCTGGAGTCAAATCTTCTCATACACTGAGTCTGTGCTTCTTTGGCCAATACGATATAGCAGCAGTGACATGGGGCCTGTCCTTTAAGAGGACTGGATGTTACTGGGTCCCACTTATAGCATCCTATGTTGCCATGTTTGAGGTCTGTGCTGTAGAGAGAGGACGGAGGGAGGGGTATGGAAGTACAAGAAATTAAAAAAAGAAATGGTCTGTTTTGTTGGGCTTCCAGATTACCTGTTCAACCACCACTGGTTTATCCCATGAGCCTACAAGAGGACCTGGCCCAGGGGTGAACAACAATTGATTGTTGGCACTGAAGGATCTTTGCTGCTGCTAAGAAAGCTCTAATTTAAGATGAACTGACTTCAGTTTCTAAAATTCACATTTTATTAAAAACGTCAGATAGATTTTCTGCATCTTGTGGTGGAAATTACCTTCTCTTTAGTAGGTATTGTGAAACATCATTCCTCAACTCACTGAAGAGGAACAACCGTGTCCTCACTGACTCGCCTCATCCCCTTTACCTTTAGCCTAATTCATGAAGTTAGTGATCACTTGGGCACCACTTTTCTTATTCATATCATCCCCTTGCCTATATAAATTTTGGTTACATATATTCACTTTTAAATATAGTCTAACTCCAAGAATGATTGTTCAAGAAACTGCTTCCTTTCTCCATTGTACTTTCAACATTTCTCCTCCTTTGACTCAAATATTTCTGTCCTTAACAAACAAATAAATTTGCCATGAATCTACCCTAATTTTAGAATTTACATCTAGGGTTTTTTAAATTATTATTTCTTTGTAGTCAATTACTTTTATTTTTTGGTACCTATTACGGCTGCCTAGCATATCTCTTCACTTTATTCAAAGAACTGAAAATGTTGACAATTACATGCAATCTTTGTTAACTAAAAAGATTGGGTTATCTACAATTACCTTTATCAAAATGATAAATGCACATGATATAAAATAAAGTGGTCTGCAAAACTCAGAATTAAAGACAACATAAAATGCTGTCTTCTGAACATAATTCCTTTATTCATTTACTACTCCTTTGAGCCCACTTTTCAACACTTTTGGGTGTTTCTTTTAGAATTTACCTCTATTTTCTCTATAGCATGATCCTTATATTTTTGATCTCTTACTATTGTTATCTACTGATTTTCTATGAGAGAAGACGACTGCTTACGCTTATACTCCCACTCACTCATTGTTTTTCTTCCAAAAATTCTTTTAATATATTTATACCATCTGTGATAAAAATATATTTCAATTTGAAGACCTTTCATAACTATGTAAATATTATTCAATGATAAATAAGTAGTGTATTTTAGTCACATTCATTTTCCTGCAGCCTTTTGTTTTGTCCAGGTATTAATTACCAATCCTCTCATTTTTAAAATTTTCTTTTAAGACTATCTAATTCTTCTGTAAAACCTCCAACAACTTAGTAAAACACCTCTCAGACCAATTTTGCAACAATTAAATTTACCAGGTAATCTAGTATCTATTTATTTTTTTGTCCCTTTGAGATGTCTTCTGTAGAGTTCTCCATTCTCCCATTCCAAACTGGACTTGTGACTCTCTAGAAAAATTGTGCAGCTGTTGTCCTTTGGCTTCTTTTCTCATGATCCTATGCATTTCTATCTCCCTTATCTGCTATTAACATTTTCCACAAATGTTGGACATTTGTTTATTTATTCCCTAAGAAACGATAGTAGAAAGGTAAATTTTGAGATTGTGAAGTTTCCCAAGTATTTTTACTTGACTTGCACACTTTTATAGTTTGCTTGACATAGAATTGAAAGTTGAAATTGATTGTCCCTGAAAATGTTAAAGACCCTGCTCTATTGGTGATTTTGTTTTGGTTTTGAGAAGTTTGAGACTTTCCTTTAACTTACCCTTTTTATCCTGGTAATTTTCCATTCAGACATCTTTAAGAATGTTCTCTTTATCCTGGTAATGTCAAATTTCAGGATGATTTGTCTTATTGGGAGGTCTTTTATACATTGATTGTGGGTTGGTGTATGATGGACTTTCTCAATGTAGAAACACCTCCAATTTTTAGACTTTTAATTTGGAAAAATTACAGATCCACAGATAGTTGAAAAAATTGTACAAAGAATTCCACATAACCTTCACCCAGCTGTCCTCAACTGGTGACATCCTATGTAGCTGTAGCAAAATATCAAAACTAGAAAATTGAGCTTGGAATATTACTGCTATCTAGACTAGAGATCTTATATAGTTTTCACCTTTTTCATTAACCTACAATGTGTGTGTGTGTATGTATTTATATGTGTGTGTAGTTCTATGCAATTTTATTCCTTGTATTGATTTGTCTAACCACCAGCACAATCACGATACAGAACTGTCTCATAATCACACAAGAACTCATTTGTGCTCTTTATATTCACTTCTATTGCCTTTCCTTGTCCACTCGTCTGATCTCCATCTCTACAAATTGTTTGTTTATATATATACATGTATATACATATGTATGTGTGTATATATATGTGTATATATGAATATATATATATATATATAATCACCAATGTCTCTGCATCTTCATCAGCATTTTGTGTTCTAACAGGTGTGTAGGAATCTTGCTCCAGTTTTGAAAAGTGTATTTATATCATTTCTTAAGATATTTTCTTCCCTAGTTCTTTTTATATTCTCTTTTCTGAAATTCCCATTAGTCAGATTCACTAATTGCGTTGATCATCTATTTTCTTACATTTTTGCTCTCTCTCCCCCCTCCTTCCCTCCCTTCCTCTCTCCTCTCCTCTCTTGGCAACATCTAGTAGAAATTCTCAACCTTATTATAACCAAACCTTTATATTTTTGTTTCCACTAAATTATTTGCCCCCGCCTATGTGGAATCAATAGTTGTAATAAACTTCCAAAGACCAGAAACTGCCTATCTAGGCAGAGACAGTTAATATATTATATATCTATAAAAATTTAGCATCATGGTAAAAGATACTTGTCCATGTGCTTCAATATATAAAAGTACATAGTGTGGTTGTCAGAGGACGGAGAGGGATGAGGAACGACTGCTAATGTGTATGAGGTTTCTTTCTGGGGAGAGACAAATGTTTGAGAATTAGATTGTGTTAATGGTTACACAGCTCTGTAAATATACTAAAACCCATTGAATTGTACAGTTTAAGCAGGTTAATTATATGGTATGTGAGTTAAATCTCAATAAAGATGTTTTCAAAAAGCATATAACACGAATAAAGGAAAATTCCACTAATAAGGGACTTCCCTGAAGCCTGAATTATCAGCTTATGTTCCAATCTCTTAATGTTCCATACTCATGAAATTCCTATGACTAATCCCACAGTGACACAGATTTTCTGTGCAGTCACAGGTGGCACTATCTCAGTCACAAACATTATGAATAGAGGTGGGGGTGCAGGTGGACACATACCACATAGGGGAATGGCACCAAGCTACACATGCCCAATTCCTTGTCAGAAATTCACTAATCAGACTGAACACTTCATCTTTCTAAGGAAGGATCAAACGAGGGTTGGAAAGAAAATAGGAGCTTTATGTTAAGGGATGGCCTTTCTCATGGAAGGAATCACTAGAAATAGTGAATATTTATTTTCTCTCATCTTCATTACTTCTTGCCTTGATTGCAGGATGCATTGAGTATTCAACTGACTGGGGATGTTATTACCAAAGGTATGCTCTATTTTGCACTTTTGGAAAAAAGGAGTTACTAATTTTGTCAACCATCATATACTTCTGCTATCTATATATCAAAACAAACACGTTGATAACAACTTTCTTCATTAAATATTTCAGATATATCCTTTAAATCCAGTTTTTCTTCATGGTTCACTTTATCTCCTCCGCCTCCTCCTCCTCCTCCTTCTCTCTCTGTGTGATGCATGACCTTAGCTGTATAACCTACAACCAGACATTTGCTTCAAATCTCTATATGGATGATTCCTACTTCATCTCCAGTATTTATTCTGAACCTATAAATTCACATCTCAAATTGCCTGCCAAAAATTACTGTAAATATCCTGTTAGACTGTAATTCAACCTGTTCAAAACTAAATATATTGCCTTTTTTTCTAAGTAAATTTGTCCTTTTATTTTTTAATATCTTTTCTTTTCCAATGAGACATTAATTTGGCTCATCATGTCACCATTTTCCAAGGCATTCAAGCCAAAAACCTTGATATCATTGTCTAGTCATTTCTCTTCTTCAATGTTCTTCTTTTCTCTATTACAAGGATATCTTATTCTGTCTCTGAAATGTCACATTTAATTACAAGCTTTTTATTGCCCCTATTGCAAATGTTGCAAATTCTATATATGTCCTCCACATTCCTTACTTGGATAATTGCAATAGTGGCCTACCTGTTTTCTCTATAGTCCTGAAAATTAGTCTTGTTAGTTCATTCTTAAAACTGCTGGGAAAATCCAATTAGCCCACTTGCATATTTGAAATCTCTACTGCCTATGGAGTATATGCTATATTTCTAATACAAGTCATTCCACATTTGGGCTAAATTGCTACTGCCTATATTTGAAGTATATTTCTCAATAGCTCACACGTTCTTTTTACTTTTCATATTTGTGCATTCTAAACCATGTGGAATTACTCATTTAAAATAAATACTGCTTCTCACATACGTTATGGACTGAACGTTTATGCCTCCCTAAAATGCATATGTTGAAACCTAATCCCCAATGTGATGGTATTGAGAGGTGAAGTCTCTCGGAATTGATGAGGTCATGAGGGTGGAGCCCTCATGAATGGGATTAGTGCCTTTATCAAAGAGACCGGAGAGCTCTCTCATCCTTTCTGCCATGTGAGGACACAGTGAGAAGAAAGTTATCTATGAACCAGGAAGCCGGCCCTCACTGGACACTGAATCTGTGGGTGCCTTGATCTGAGAATTCCCAGCCTCTATAACTATAGGAAATAAATTTATGTTGTTTATAAGCCAACTAGCCTATGGTATTCTGTTACAGCACCCCAAACAGACAAAGACAACATATCATACTTTCTTATATTTAGGCAAATCCTCAAGTTTTCATATGGCACATTATAAACTTTCAATCAGAATTTCTAAAATTAGTTTATAATGCAATGCTTTAGTGGATTCCACCAAATTAAGAACATCACAACTGATATTTTTCAATTAAAAAATACTCTTTTCTTTTCAGGTTTAAAATGGACCCGGGTCACATTGATTCTGAACTTGTAAGCTCAAATATTAATTATCTTAAAAATCCAGGCTACAAACTTACAGGAATGTTACAACAAGATTGTTATAACTGGCCAGGAACTCTGGGGTTTTAATCCTGGTTCTGTCACAAACCTGCTGTAGGACCTTAGCAAATTAATCTATGTTTGCGTATTTTTACAAAAAAGATCACTGTTGTACCTAGGCACTTTGATAAACATGTCATCACAGCACAGTATAATACCCAAGGAAATTCAGAGATCCACAGAATATATGGTGTGGAAGAAAACATGAGGGAGTATCCTGTTTGTACTTGAACCTCATATAGTACTGCATGTCAACCACTAGTCAAATCATGTCACATTCAATGCCAACTGTGGATGGAATCCAAGGCAAGAGGCGTCTATTTTAAAATTTAAATAAAAATTCGATAACATGATTTCCTGCACATTTTTATCATTAATTATAAAAATTTCTTAAAAATGGTCAATTATATATGATAAGGTTTGCCCATTTATTTCTTGTATTTTAAACTCTATTTTACATGCATCCAATATATTGCTTGTTACGTCTTTGAAGATGGATTGTTAAATTCATAGTTCTTCAAAAGACTAATTTTGCACCTTATCTGTCTTTGTATCTTTTCCTTATAATATCCGAGACCTTGCCTCCACTTATGTTAGAACCCCAACTACAAACATGTTGGCTTATATCTGACTACAGCAAAAACACTGAGTAGAGGAAAACTTAGATTTTTGTTCTCAGGCATGTAGGTTTTGAAGAAATTAAATCTCAAGGCAATCTTATGTAACTTAGATTCATATAGCGTCACTCAGCATACATTATTCCTAAAAGGGTAGATTTAATTAACCAATGTATTCTTTTATCAACTTCCATGTGAATTTTTTTATAATTCTAAATCATGTAGCCTTATGCTAAATAGTTTAAACATACATTTGATTATAAGAAATATTATGATTTAGCAGAATTAGTTAATTTTGAGAAAAGTGCCCATCCCACACATGGAAATATCTGTTCTGAGCAATGAACTCGCTTAATCCCTGCTCAACTTGTTTGGCATTTGAAAATTGAACAACTTTGGAATTACAAAAGAATGACAGCATTTGTAAAATTCTGGCTTAAAAGCTGTCTTCACTTATTTGTGAAGTCTATATGCATTTTGAGTATGAGAATTTAAAGAAACATACTAAATTACCAAGCCTTAACTATGAAGAAGGCACGTTAATGAAATTCTTGGTATTGTATCATTTTGAGTACTTCACATTATTACTTACTGATTCACTCACACACACACATTCCTTTATACATCAACTTTATTGAGGTATAATACATACACAATAAAATGAATCTATTTTAAGTGATCAGTTCAACTTTTGCCAAATACATTTACTTGTATGAATATTACTCCTATAAAGTTTCATAATACGTTGTAGACTTGAAAATGCCCTCCTCCTCCATTTAGAGTCAATGTCTCACCCACCGTTCCTCTAGGCAAGCACTGATCTGTTTTCTGTCATTCTAGATTAGTTTTGTCTGGGTTAGCATTTGTTTAGCTTGTTGAATCTATGAACCAGGAAGCAGGCCCTCTGATTAGGATTTTCACCTAATAAGAAATTAGAGCTGTCAATTGTGTCAGCAATCATTAATTTCATCATCAGTTTCACTTCACAGATGAGGATATTAAGGCACCAAATGTTTAAATGGCTTGGCTTTGATTCTATGACTCTTTGGAATCAAAGTCAATATCAATAGCTAATTCATCTAACTCCTTGACTCAGAATTTCTCACCTTTATGACTTTGTACGCACTACAAATAATGAAAAATACGATACAATGAAAATTTCAAAGTAATGATTTCTCCCTATATTATCCTGAGTATTTGAAAAATAGAGTAAAGTTATCTCTTCTCCACTTTAATATTTTTAAGGAAATTTCTTCATTTACTGAAATTAGAGGCTAAGATTTCAAATATTAATCAAAAACACTTTAATTCTACCAAATTGGACTGTATTTGCAACTAGTCGTGATTAACATGAGACTTATCTTCAGTGATGTTATGAGAACAGCCACTAATGTATTTTTATGAAAAAAGTCACATAGTTTAAATCAGGCAAAGGATAATTGCTTTTTGTTTACATGTTTTAAAAATGTATCGTATATCTGCTTCTTTGCCAAATTCTACTCTTTTTAAGTAAACAATAAAATATCTTTTTCACTCAGCTCTCTTAGTTATCAGAATAACAGACAAGGAGAGGACAATTTTGTGAAAGTTCAACTTGATTTCAACAATGTATTTTTCTTTTAAAATCAGAATACATTCTGATAACAGAATGTTTTAAAATATATTGAAACTTAAAACAATAAATAGAAAATTCTGAGTATGGTAATGTGCAAAAGCATATATTAAACCATAGTTACACTATTTTGTATCAAGTAAATAACACTGAAATGGTAGATAAAAAAGATTTTGAGTTCGTATGTTGCAATACTTTGTTAAGAATCATGATGCATTTTCTCTTCGCTGATTCAGTTTTCCATACATGGCTAAATATCCCCCTCCTACTCTTTCTCTATCTGGGCACCAGAATTGAGTTAGGAGTAAAAGTATGTTAGTTTTATTTTAAAACTATTTACTGAGATTCTAGTCTGTACCATGACATACGCTGGGTTTGGGCACATGGAAAGGAGTAAAGCTCACAGGACACCTATGCTAATATATCTTGTGGAGGAAACACACAGAATGCTGGAATAAAAGCAGATAATAAAATTACACTTTTTGAATGGAGAAATAGAAAGCTGAGACATGAAAAATGGGTATGAGTTAGCCAGGTGAAGAGTGGAGACAAGTGCATTCCAGGTGGTGGCTTTCTCCAAAGCTACATCTCCAGAAGGATCAACTATCTGGTCTAGGGCACCACTCTTCTGCCAGAAAAATGGGGCTCCACGTGGAATGACAATCACAAATAAATACTTATATGGAAGTTACAAAGGAAAATTTACGGGAAAAAGATATAACTTTGGGAATTAACCTCTAATTTGTATTGGGAACCATAGAAATGATGGGACTGCTTAAGACATGAGATTTTTTAGGATTTGAAGCAAAGAATACCCAGTCCTGATTCCTAAGGAACTTCATCAATTAGAGGACAGATAGAGTAGGAGAGCCTAGCGAAGGCATCTGGGAAGCAGTGGCAGAGGTGTGGGAGGGAAGCTGTAGTAGTAGTGGGCAGTGGGGCGGGGGAGAAAAATAAAAATGTATATTTAAAACAAGGAATAACCAGCTCTCGAGAATGCTGTGATAGGTTAAGTGAGATGAGAAGAGAAAAATACAGACTTAGGAACCTAGAATGCTAGAAAATAAGAAGAGTTTTGCTCAGGTGATATGTGCCAAATCGTGACTGGAAGGGATTGAGGTAGAAACAAGGTAGTGAAGTAAAGACACCACAGGAGACCACTCTTTCAGAAAGTTTCTATGTTGGGAGGAGTGAACTTATGGACAGGGGTTGGACAGAAGGTCAGGACAGCTTTAGTTTGCTTTGTGAGGAGACATTATAACATGTCTACAAGGAGATAGACTGATCCCATAGAAAGCAGGGTTGAATGAGCAAGAGCAGGAGGGAATCATCAATGAAGGAGGACCTGAAACAGTGGAAAGAACACAAGTGGAGGTTTTAATATTATATGACAGGAAGAAAGAAGCAGTGGAGAATTGAGACAAATTTGTAGATTTGTTAGTGGGATAAATAGTGATTATTGTTTAATGAATGGTATTTATTTTATGAAATGTGAGACAAGGTCATTGACTGTAGACATTCACATTTGAGACACAAACAGCAGCTCATTGTTATTTTGGTCTAGGATATGGTGAGTGAAGAGGATAGAATTAAAGAGAATTTTGGGGATAACTTTAGATATATACTTTCCTTCACAAAGCCAAATAATGGCAGAATCATTAAACTCCAATCCAGTAGCTTCTGTCTCATTCTTTTTTCCATTTCCTTTGTAATTCTGCTCCAAAAAGTGAGCTTGGGCATGTGTGTACATACAACAATGTAGGACCCTTGCATATAAGCAAAAGAATTTCCATAAGATGAATGATTTGATGCAAAGTTGGGCAACCAGATATTTTCCACTAACAGAAACAATAATAAGGCAATGCTATGTTAAATGCCTTATACTCTTGGAGTCACTATTCTTAAAACAATATTTGGGTGCTACAATTTTTCACTCTCACATTCTTGTGGTTTTTCAATACATACAGTCACTTTTTAAAAACAGGACACCATGTTGTGCTTTGAATATCCCATTGGTGTCCAGGGTTGTTCATCAACTGTTTACTATTGGCCTTTTTCATGGATATTTTTGGCCTAAAAATAATGAACAGGTGGTGTGGAGGTAAGAAGCCATGTGGGTGTTAATGTGGCATCGCTTTCTGAAGAACAGGAGGAAGCGTTTTCAGAATTTCAGGCTGCCAATCTACTTAGTTGGCACCTGCAGTCTAAGCTGGAGCACCATTTTGAGAGCAGGCATGTTGCCATCATAACAGATGGTTACGAGTATTGACAGCCAAGTGATCATGTATGTACATCAGTTGTGGGTGTTGAAAGCAAGCCGCTCATTTAAGAAGGTCAAACAGCAGTCTGTCCAGAGCTTCCACAAGTAATATTAAGAGGGATGCTATCTATTTCTCATATTCTATTAATTGTCATCCCACTTATGCTCTCATACAATTACTTAGACAACTCAGACTGAGAATTTTATATTGTGATCAATAGAACTCAGTGACATAGCAGATGCCCTGAAGCTGGAATAAGTAAAACAATTAACTTTGATAGCAAAAAAAAACAAAAAGGCCTAAATGTCACATAAAAGTGAGTGGGAGTTGTGGGTAAATTACATGTAATATATTCATTTTAAATAGGATGCCTGGTCTGGTAAATTTATCCTCAAAGAGCTCTCGAGGTTCCACTAAATTGACCTGGCTAATTATTTATTAATAGTGGAAAAATCAGCATATTACAGGCCCTGTGAAAGGTCTATAGAGCATCGTTCCAACCAGTTTTTTTCCTTAAACAAGCTAAATTCAAATACTCCCTATCTACAAGGGCATCTATCAGTCATCCAATTTCGAATGAATTATTCATTCATCTCATGACTTACTAAAAAATGTATGCCCTCCAATAAGTTACATTCAAATTAGTTCAATCAACAATATTTCTATGAAAGAATAAATGAATGTATATCAGTTTGTGTTGCAGACCAACTCTAAGATGCCTCCCCCTCCAATTATCCCCAAATCCTGGTATCCATGACTTGTGGAATTCCCACCCTTTGCTTACTGGCAGGACCTGTAACTTAATCTAACCAATAAAATATGACAAAGGTGATGTCATTTTACTTCCATTATTGCATTACATATCTTGTAACTTCTATTTTTTTAGTGGACTCACTGTATTGCCTTTTTGTTTTGCATGCTTTCAGGAGGCAAATGGCCATGGTGGAGAGGCCCATGTGGTAAGGAATTGAAGGTCACATCTGTCCAACAGCCTGCTAGGAGGTATGAGGGAACTTTCTCTGATATCTAGCAAAAAAATGGGTCTTGCACTCCAGAAGATAGCAAGGAACTGAAGCCTACCAACAGCCACGTGAGGCTGGAACTTGACCTTTCTCCAGTCTAGGCTTAGGTGACCTCCCAGCTCTGCTGATACCTTGATTGCAGCTCATCAGAGATCCTGAAGTACAGCACATAACAAACTAATTCATGCCTGGATTCCTGGCTCTAAGGAACTGAAATAACAAATGTGTGTTGATTTAAGCTGCTAAGTTTGTGGTAATTCATTATGCAGAAATTCATAGGTAAATCAATATGTTTATTAATAAATTAGTGAAAATTCAGGTAATGAAGGAATCTGTATGAATCAGCAACAGCAAAGAGAACTCGATAGAGGAGATTGTCTTTAAAATGATAGAATAGTTGTTTTCTGCATCCCTAGAAGACAGAAGGAAGTACAATCCATAAAGAACAAAGTATGAATGTTAGGGAGAATGCTAACTGATATGGAGATAAAAATGAAAATTTCTGCCCAAATAACCCCACACTTTTGTCAATTTTTTTCTTTACTTTTGAACTCTCATCAATTTGCAGAGTTATTGTTGTGTAGTAGATTCTCAATAAATTTTACAAATAACTGCAAAATGTTGGAAAATTGGCACCAGAAATGAGTATATGATAGAAAATAATAATACTGACCTGCTAGATAAGAGGTTAGTTGGTGAATAATTGAATATTTTGTAGTAATTATTGTAAGAATAGTTGACATTTACTGGTATTTCTTGTGGCTGAGCAATAAGCAAGTGTATTATACCCATTATAACTTCTAAGACTGGCAACAAGACTATGAGTTAGCCATTCTTTTCTTGCAATATCCATACCATTGTGGTGAGGCTTGGAGATGTTTTAAAGTAATTGTGCAATATCTCTCATTCTTGTAAGAGAGGAGCTATGGTTTAATCTCAGGGGTGTCTGATTTCAAAGACAATGTTCCTAGCCTAGAAGGCTAGGTACATGATGAAAAAATATAAAACTGGGTGATATAGTTTTAAATTAACAGTGGAGTGACGATAAAAAAAAAAGCACACACGTGTTATAATCATTACTCTGTCGCTATAGAATTATGTAATGTAAAAAGATACTTCAATCTATAAAATAAGAATTGTTTACTAGATAATCTAGTGTTTCCATGGTAAAATTCCATAATTCTAGAAGAGCATATGAGGCCCATTTTGTGATCTATGAGTTAGAAATTAATATATATGAAATTTCTCCTTTTTTTAAGATTTTGAATTAAAGGTTACACTGGCAGTTATACCATTTTATATTCCACTTTATTATTTCATTTGACAATCAGAAGGTTTTTTTAAAATAGCTCATTTTGAATACAGTAGAAATAAAGGATTTTATGTTCTAGAAAAGCAGGGGACAATGACAGTGAATGTTTCCTAAAAGGAGATGGGAGGGCAAATAACAGTGCAGATGGAAGTACTGTGTTTGAATCACAAGGACACCTTCCTCATTGCTGTGGAAAGGAAGGGAGGAGAACTGAAATTGTGAATCTGAGTGTCAAAATTTTGGAAAGTTACTATATTATGGCTTTTATTTGCTCTTTTCCATATGAACTTCTTTATAGGGAGGAAAGGAGAGAAAAAAAAGACCTAGTCTGAAATGACTTGAAATAATCATGAGCAGTAGACACAGAACCAAGATCTTTGAGGATAATAAAAATCTGAGATTAAGAGCAATTTGTCATTAGCGACTATGAATGTATAGTGTAGTCGTACTTGTTTTACTTTATTCATTGGTATTTAGTTGTATGGGGGCAGGTTTAGAGAAATTACTCAGAGAGATTTCATACATGAATACGTATTGCTTGGGAAGTTACAAAATGATACACAGGCAAGGAAGTTAAAATAATTGTAAAGAAATGGTCCATAAATCTCAGTTGTATATAAAGAAAAATATATTCTGTGATGATAAAAGCCAGTGGTTAGAGATTAGAATATTTAACACAGTAACATCAAGGATGTTTTAGTTCCCAATGATCCAGGACGTGACCCTAGGATGGGTAACAAAATGTAACAGAGAAAATTTTATTTATAGGAGATGATAATTTTTTTTTTAACCAAGGCTACAGATATGAAAAACTGTAAAGGGAAGAACATCAGGATGGCACAACCATCAAAGAAAGGTGAATTTTACAAGAGGATGGAGGAGAAATAGTTTGGGAATAAGGAATCGAGTGATCCTACATCCCAATGTGAGGTATATGGAACATGAAAAAATAAAGAGCCTCCATTTGAGTGAACTGAAAAGGAGTAGTGTACTCAGTTAAGGAACAGAGTTAGAGGAACTTTCAGACAAGAAAAGTTAAGAGTACTTTTCAAGATATTGACAACGAAGCAGAAAATGCAATGTCCATAACCGCAGTGTTAGAGCAGTGGGGAAATGGAGTAGAAATTCTGTCAGAGAAAAGGAAATTTAGAGGATTACTAGAGAGATAAGAATAAACTACAAGACTGATGTTCCAAGAAACTTATATGTTGAGCATTGGCCAAGAATAGAGATAAATGGTGCAAATGATTTAGTCTTGATGTTTTCTTGCAGAACAGAGAGAACCTTTACGTTTAATGAAATACAGCAGAAGCCAGGAAGGGACAGTCTAGAAGTTATAGTGTGGAGCTGGGCATTACTTTTCCTGAGTTAGTACAGCCGAGGTTGTCACCAAGACTCAACTCTTGCAGGTGCGAGAAGACAGTGGCTCCATCTGGCCATTACTCAGCTCATCCTTGTTGGGGCAGCATTCTGCCTCGTTGGATATATTGTTTCATCTAGCGTGCCATGTTTCAAGGGCCTGCCTTATCTTCAGGAGATGTTGCCATGATCAGAAAATTCTCACTCGTTAAAATAATAACCTCAGAGAGTCAGAGAGAATTGCAGAAATGGATAGGAAAATCTAAGGCTGAGGAAAGATTTGTGTACCATATGCTTCTACTACTGGAGAGGTGCTGCAAATTTGGTTTAACAGCCAAATCAAAAAATGGAAACGTGATCAGTTAAGCAATTCATGGCATGCAGAAGAAAAGCAGAAACAGTAAACACCAAAGAAACAAAACATCTTTAAAGAAAAATATATTTTCTGATATTAAGAACTAAGAAAAAAATTCTTTCTTTTCTTAAGAACTGAGCTCTCTTTAAATGAAGCTGGTGGAAAAAGTGAAAAGCGTCCTCTAATTTATCCCTACAAATGACAGGAAAAAAACAAGTCTCTTACTTTTTTTTATGCATCAATTTATTCATCAATAAAAATGGACTTACAAATAGTACATACTTCATGGGATCATTGTAAGAATTAAGTGAGATTTTTTTAAGCTAGCTTAGCACTGGGCTCGAAATAAAGTTTGGTCATTTTTATTATTATCATAGACATTTTTCCTTCTCATTAAAGGTTCTTCAAAAAATTCATGACTGCAAAATATTCCACCACATGGTAGAAAGTTCATTTCATATGTTAATGTCATATGCTAATTTATTTACCTAAACTCTTTCATCCTTTTTTAATTTGTTCTTTAATTAATTTTTTATGTATGTGAGGAAGATTTGCCCTGAGCTAACATCTGTGCCCATCTTCCTCTATTTTGCATGTAGGATGCCTCCACAGCATGGCTGACAAGTGGAGTAGGTCCACATTTAAACCCGCGAATCACAGGTGGATGAAGCGGAGCGTGCAGAACTTTAACCCCTCTGCCATTGGGCTGTCCCTTTTAATCCTTCTTGTAAACTTTATTGAGGGATAATGGACAAGTATAATTCTACATATTTAAACTGTACAATGTGATGATTTGAGATATATGTATACATACATACACACTGTGGGATGATTACCAAGGTAATTAACACATATCACCTAATATGCTTTGTGCTGATAATTGTAAAATTATTAAAACATTGTTTAATAAAATCAGTTGAGCTATTGACATAATTGATATATCTACTCCTTTGCTTATCATGCTTAATCCAATATAAAATTTAGAATATTCAGGTAAATGAATGGATCATATGTCCTTTAGGAAATCCTTCATAAATGTTTTATTAATTATGTCAGGTATTTGATAAACGTATATTTGGGACTTCTAAAAGTTCAAAGTTATTTTACATGGCAAGACAAAGTTCTATTGAAGACCAAACAAAATATCTACACTGCAAGAAATTGGAGTGTGGATATTTCGTAATGCCTATTAATGGCAGATATATGTGCTTTAGCAATCAGTGAGGCACAGGGAAGGGTTAAGTTTTCAGAAAAAATTGAGACCCTAACAAAAGACCTTATGAAGTTATCAAAGCAGAATGGAAGTACACGCATGTGTAAGGTCTTACCTTCCTCAGGAAATGGATCTGAGGGCGTCGGTTCCAAAAATACAATTAACGAATAGTTATGGCCCCAAAGATCTATGTCATGGAGATCGGATGTAATGGTTTATAGTTTGGAAAATATGCAAAGCAAAGACCTAGTGTGGTTTTAAAAAACAATCAGTTAAATCCTCACAGTAGTCTCTTTTAAGCAAAATGGTTATGTTGAAACCTTCAAGATGAAGATTTTGGAAATAGTACTATCACATGACTATTTTATTGGATAGTAGAGGATACACCATGGAATGCTGAAAACAATTGGCAAAGAGGGTGATTTTGTTTTTAGAATAATTAATGGTAATCCTTAATTTCAGGCAATAATTGGCAAGCAAGAACCGTCTATTGAAACCACTCTGTCACGGTGTGGGAAATAATGCTATATAACTGGAATAAAGACAACTAACAATTGTCCGAATTTTAATAATAAGGGTGTTTGAATTTGGTGTTTTCAAAATTAGAATTAGTATGAAATGATTTTTACAATTTAAAATAGAAAATGATGTAATTTAAAAATACATTCTTGCATATTAAGAGTGAAAAATTCGTTTAACTTTTAAAGAGGTGGCTTTTTATGTGATGATTTGGAGAATGGAAATTCTGATCAAAGAGACAGGCTTGGAGACTGAACTGAGGTGGCCTGACAGGTGTGAGAAAATTGGCATAGAGAACGCTTGGTGAGGCTGAGATAGAGATCAAAGAAACACAGAACAGACATTTGTAACCTACTGGTTTAGGAGAACCACGCAATGCCAGATTATAACCCTAAATCTTAGTACACCTATACACCTTTACTATTATTAACAATGACATTCACTGCATGCATTTGAGTGTGAAGATAGAGATAAGCTTTAAACCACGGTTTTAATGAATTTGAAACACTGTTTCACTGAATTCGAAATGTTCTAAAGTATCTTTCAAATGAGTAGCTGCACATATCAATATTCTCATTTTTAAAAAATATTTCCTTGGATAGGAAATGGACCTATCTGTGGCAGCTAGGCTTTCCTCTCCTGGGATGCTTACACACCATCAGTCCCTGGCTGCTTTCCATTTGGAACAGTTTTTCCACTGTCTTTAGATTCAGAGGACGTTTTTGCTTGTTCCTGTGAGATTCCTGCCCACACTTAATTGAGAATGCATTTTGCACAATTACTCCTCTTGGAGTTGCTTATTTCCTGACAAATACTAGGTCAGCAATCTGGGCAATATTTACTAGGTGAATGGGTAATATTTTTATGGATTTGCAACCTTAGCCTCCCAAATACTGTGATAATTAAGAGACAATGGCAGCACAGTGCATCAGCAAGCCAACGATCCAATTTTTATGGAAAGAAACTCTCAACATAAATACAAGAGCTGATTAATCATTGAGTACTAATCTCATCATACAGGATTTGTTGAACAATAACGCATACGGCAACGTTTGCAGAAATACAAAATGATGTGAATATTTAGGTAACTGCCTAATTAGGTTTAAACATTAAATGACTTTTGCCAAATTTAGCTTTTATTACTTTGTTTTTCTGCTCCAGTTCTAATCTTGTCTATTGTATAAGGCTTTAAGAATTAATATTAATATTAGACTTACAGTGTTTGCTTGTACTATTTTGTGCTCAGATGGTCCAATTGAGAGTTTTATGGTCATATGGGTTTCGTCACAGTGACAAAAAGCACTCAACATTCACTAAATAGCATTTTGTCCATTGCAGAAAGGATTCTATTTTTCTTTCTATCTTGATCTTTTTTTCCTTAGAGATTAAGTGCTTCAACAACATTCTATGATGAAAATCAAATATTTATTTATCATAGATTTTTATACTTCTGATCTTTTTATCGCAATAAATCTTTATCTATCTCTAATTATTGTGAGGGATCAGGAGTCCCATTTCAGTGGATCAGAATAGAATACGGCAGCATAAATTTAAGCAAAGTAGGAAGATTTATAATAGTCCACAAAAGAGACATTCCTCAGGATTAAGTAGTAGAGATTTGTCCTTGAAATAGATAATCAAGTCCACGTGACGTGCAGGAAGAATACTCAGCCTCCCATGATTTAGAATGCTCATATAATCAGCCCTTGTCAAAATAAAGCTAAATTTCAAATTATAGTAATATTTCAAATACTAATGATATCACAGATAGGTAAATTTATGGAGTACTTATGATTAGAAGCATTTTGTTCACATGATGAGGTATTATCCTCATTTTTAATATTAAGAAAATGAGACACAAAATGTTAAACGTCTTGTCATCCTCCTGTGTCAAATAAGTGTTCTCATTCTTAAATAAATATATTTTACAAACCTTCAGAATGTCAAAAGAAATAATAAAGTGTAATGTAAAATGTATAACCTCTTGTGTAACCTCTAATTCAACCTCCAAGAAAAAAATAGACCTCTCATACATATTAATTCCTAACATTTTGCTCTCAAAATTAATCTCGGGTACTCTTTTAGAATAGTAGAACTTTATAGTGCAAAGATTAGGTTATTTAGTAAACAACTTTTATTTTAGAGATGGAAAAATTTATGCAAAGTTAATAAGATCAATGTACTTAGTAGCATATTTATGACTGAAATGCTTGTCATAATCTGTACTAATTTTATTTGTGTTGTTATTTACATCCTCAAATGCTTAAGTTATCCATAGCAATTTCAAATGGTTGCAAATAAGAACTCTGACTGACAGGCTTAAAGAAAGGAAAAAAAAACCCACTTGACTTCACATTTACCCAATGTTATTATCCTACTTGTATCCCATTTATAATAAAACAACTCAAAAATGTTATCTATATTACCTTGCCCTTTTCTTGCCTTACAGTCTCTAATTTAACCAAATTTAGACTCATCTCTTCTAATTCCTGCCAGACTTTCCTCTTAGATACCTACAAGACAATTCAAAACAGAGTCTGTGATACCACCCAATCCATCCCACCCCATTTCTTTCTCCAATTTTTTTCTTGATAAGTGATGCCACTAATTACTCAGGTGATCAGACAAATGTCCTAGATGTCATGCTTAGTTGCTTGTTTTCTTTCACAACCAACATCCAATTCATTATTAAGTCTGTACACACTTCCTCCAAAATAATTCAAGAATCTTACCTTTTTTTGCCAGCTACATTGCTATCAGTCTACTCCAAGCAATGATCTCTTATGACTTGTATTATTATACCAGTCTGGTAACAGATCCCCTGACTGTATCCTTTGCTTCCTTTTGCACATGGCAGCCAGTGTGATACTGTTACATGCAATCTGGAGTCATCAACTTATAGAGGATATTTTAAAGTCATGGGAGGAGACCAAGAGCTCGTAGAGAATAATGATAATCTAAGTGAAGAGAGCGAAGGATTAACTTTAAGGCACTCCAACATTTAGAGGACAAAAAGAGAAAGAGAAGGCAGAATAAAGTTAAGAAATAAATAACCAGTGATATAGCAAGGAAACCAGGATATTATAGTCTCCAAGATGCACTAACAAAAGTCGTTGTAAAATCAGAGCAGTCATTTTTGTCAAGTGGTATTCCAAATTCCAGGAAGATAACTGATATAATTGGACATGAACAAAAGATGAAGATTGTTGGTAACTTCACAAAGTTACCATCAACGAAATAGTAAGGACAAGAGTTCAATTAAAGTGCATCTTGCTAGGCATTTGTGGTGAGCAATTCTTGACAATGAATGCAAACAATCCCTTGGAAGAGTTTCTTCTATGGAAGGGTTACTGAATTGTGGTGGTAACTGAAGAGACAATAGGATCCTGGGAGGATTTTTGTTTGTTTGTCTTTCAAGTAAGGTGCTACTCCCATATATTTGTATATTAATCAAAATCATTAAGTAGGGAAGAAGAAATCAGTGAGGTAGGAAAGAAAAGTAATCTGTACAAAAGCATGCTTCTTTATTAGTTGAGATGTAAAACAGTCTAGTGCATAAGCCATGATTATGAGCGGGGATTGCTCATCTCTTATAGCAGAAGAAAATATTTGAGTAGAGATCATGAGTTATTCGAGAAACAGAAGAAGAAAAGGTGCCTTCTGGTGAAACAACATTTCAATTAGAGTAAGGAGGGGAACACCAAGCAGAGAGAAGAGACTGAGTATATAGAAGATTTTTCTGAAGATAGGCTATAAATTCCTGTGGATACAATGAAGTATGTCTGGCAGGAGACCAGAAGGGGGCTTTCAGGGATGGAGGAGTAGGAGATAACTAATAGCTAGCTGCCTGTCTGTACCCCTACAGGCATTTGGCACATGAAAAGTTAATAAATCAAAATTCTGAGTAGAAGATTAGGTAGCTGTCTTCACAAAGTTTCTGTCTTTGGGTTAAAGTTTTAAAAGTCAAAAATGAAACAATAAAAATTTGAGAGGAAGTTTCTTTAAAGTTATAAATATCCTTCTAAGTATTAGAAAAAAATTGGAAACCACAAAGAAAAGATGAATAGAGGTGGACCCCTAAAAATGTAAGTTTATGAAGGATATTTAAAAAAGAGTAAAAAAGATCATACTCATCATTATTTGAAAAGCAGTAAAATATATATTGACATGTTTGCATATTGATTTCAAGCTAAGAAAACATATTTTAACATATTAAAATATATTTTATATTTAATGCATTATAATTTATTATATATTATGTAGTAATATATTTTATATAATTTACTGTACATATTTTAATATATATGACAAAGTAGAAAAGCTCTTACAAATGCATAAAAAAATACAAGAGAATCCAACAGAAAAAAAACAGAAAAAGCAGTGAGGGTGCTATGCATGTAACTAGCATAAAACTTACCAGGGAAGTGAAGCTTGCTAAAAATAGAGATATATAGGATTTACTCCAGCCCTTGCTAGTGTCATGGAATTATTTCCAACTCCTAGTGACTCTGGGTAGATCAAAGTGGAAACCTGCCTGGTCTTTTTGCACACTATTTTCTCACCTTCCATCACTGTATCAGACAATGCTCTGCTGCTATTCATAGGGTTTTCATGGCCAGCTTTTTTCACAAGCAACACACAGCCACCAAACAGTATGACAACCAATAGACCAGTGATATGGTTCCCTGACCAGAAACAAAATGGGGCAACGGTGGGAAGAGCACGGAATCTTAACCACTAGCCCCCCATGGCTGGCTACTCCAACACTGTTAAATCTACATCTTTGGAGGTAGAAGTAAACTACCTACATATTAAATTATCCCCAGGTAATTTCATGCATGACATACTTGAATAACTATGGTAAAGAAATAAAAAAGTAATTAACAAATTGAAAAATATTGGCAAATAAATTTAAGAAAATATTACATCACAATTAAAATGAAAAAATAAGAACTAATTTAACAGCAATAAAACTATATTAGGCATTAAATTGAAATGATTAAATATATTATAATATGTAGTATGGTTAAGGATATGCAAAAAGTCAGGTACTCTCAAACAAATGCTGGAGTTTGATACAAACGTTCTAGAAAATATAATTTTGGAAATATATAAGAATATGAAGTTTTCTTTTGCATTGAACAGCAGCATCACTTCTGGGCATTTATCATAATAAAAATGTCAATATTTGGGCCTGCTCAGTGGCACAGTGGTTAAGTTCACAGGTTCTGCTGGGGTGGCCCGGGGTTTGCTGGTTCGGATCCCAGGTGCAGACATGGCACCGTTTGGCAAGCCGTGCTGTGGCAGGTGTCCCACATATAAAGTAGAGGAAGATGGGCATGGATGTTAGCTCAGGGCCAGTCTTCCTCAGCAAAAAGAGGAGGATTGGCAGCAGATTTTAGCTCAGGGCTAATCTTCCTCAAAAAAAAAAGGTCAATATTAGTAAAAAATTAAGCACAGATAATACATTTTACTATTTGTTTCAACAGTAAAAGTTAAAACTTTCTAAATGCCCAATAGAAAATTACTTCAGTACATTATGGTACATTCATTAGACTAAATATTACATGGTCATAACATTTGTTTAGAAAAATATCCGATGACAAAGATTGATTAAATGAAAAAGAGAATGGCACCAATTTTATATATACATATACATATATATATACACACACATATATAGTCTATATGGACATAAAGACTTTTCTAGTTAGAAAATATACCTTGAATATCATCAGAAAATTATTTCATAAGCACAATAGATTTGTTTATATATTTATAAGACTCCTTGTAGGAATAGCTTACCAACTGCTGAAGAATGAAGCATTAATTGATCTCATTTTTTAAGCTATCTTGGTTCATCATGATCAGAAGCATTACAGTTATTATGTTAATGTGAGTCTAGTTATATGTTAGGATACCATAGAGGATGACCAATCCAGTTGGTAGGTGGGATTATGAGCCATTGTATACACGGTTATTTTATCCTTTATTCATTACACTACAATGCTTCTGCATAATTTTAGAAAACAGAAAGCCAATCTCTCAGTGAAACCTAAGATGGTTTCTAAGAAACCCTGCCTATAACATTTTGAGTATAATTTCTATCAGAGCAAACATAAAATTTATATTTATCTTATCTCAAATTAGCATTCATTTCTTTAGTTTATGCTAGGTGAGTTAACCAATTTTCTACTTTTTTTGTGATTATAAAATATTTCAAAAAGTACTTTCTAAAAGTAAAATGATTCCTGAGGTCATCTAAGGATATATCAGAATATATTTTTACATTAGTATATTCAAATTGACTTTTGACAAAAGTGAGACCATTTTAATGGGTAATTTGCACAGTTTCCTCACCATGGAACACAGATGAGACTTCTGTATATTTTCCAAATAACCTGAGACACTAACTGGAAGCTTATTATTCAGATAAAAGTGAAGCATGGCGTTCTTCCTTATCCTTTTCTTCCTCCCCATCCTTCTATTATTATTGCTAGGAATAATTGCACTAAGTAGTTTACATATGTGAGCCCATCTAATCCTCACAACCCCACAAGGTAGGTAATCCTATTATCAGCATTTAGAAGGAGACAGCGACTTGCTGAAGGTCTTCCTTATCATCACCAGAGAAGCTGGGATTATCCCAGGTAGTTTGGTGTCAGAGTCCCTATGCCTAACCCCAATACTCTAAATGCTTTAAAAAAATGAAGACAACACTTACAGCAAATCTATGTCACTGAGTCTACAAAGAATGAAACTTCACATGTATTCAGAGTGAAAATATGGTAGGAACAAGAATCACTGTAATTTTTTTTTTAAGTGAGGGAATCTATGTGTAAAATACAAAACCGTAGAACTCTTGGAAGATAATGTAGGAGAAAACCTAGATAATGTAGGAGAAAACCTAGATAATCTTGGGCATGGTGATGGTTTTTTAGATACAACAGCAAAGCCATAATCCATGAGAGAAAAAACTGGTAAGCTGAGTTCATTAAAACTAAAAACTTCTACTCTGAGAAACCAATGTCAAAAGAATGAGAAGACAAGCCACAGACTGGGTGAAAACTGTCTTCAAAAGACACATCTGATAAAGGGCTGTTATCCAAAATATACAATGAACTCTTAAAACTCAACAATAAGAAAACAAAAAATCTAATTAAAAAATGAGCCAAAGACCTTTATAGACACCTACCAAAAGAAGATATACAGATGGCAAAAAAGCATATGAAAAGATGCTCTGCGTCGTAAGTCAACAGGGACCTATGCAAATTAATACAAAATGAGGTACCAGCACACAACTTTTAGATTGACCGAAGTCCAGAACACTGACAACACCAGGTACTGACAAGAATGTGGAGCAAGAGGAACTCTCACTCATTGTTGGTGGGAGTGCAAGATGGTATGGCTACTTTAGAAGACGATTTGGCAGCTTCTTGCAAAACTAAAGACGATCTTGTCAGAGGATCCAGCAATCATGTTGTTAGTGTTTACCCAAAAGGGGTGAAAACTTATACCCACAGAAAAACCTGTGCATGGATTGATAGAAAGTTTATTTGTAATTTCTCAAACTTGAAAACAACTAAGATTTCCTTCAGTAAGTAAATGAATAAATAAGTGGTACATCCAGATGATGGAATATTATTCAATGCCTAAAAGAAATGAGCTGTGGAGCCAGGAGCTATGGAGTCTTTTATCAAGTCAAAAGACATGGAGGAAACTTAATGCATATAACTAAGTGAAAAAAGCCATTCTGAAAAGGCTCCATACTATATATTCCAACTATATCACATTTTGGGAAAGGCAAAAAACTGTGTTGACAGTAAAAAGATCAGTGGTTGCCAGAGGTTGAGGTGGGGGGTGGAAGGAATGAATAGGCAGAGGGCAGAAGAATTTTAGGCCCTTGAAACTATTCTGTATGGTAATATAATGGTAGATCCATGTCATTACACATTCACCCAAATCCATAGAATGTACAATACCAAGAGAAAACTGCAATGTGAACTATGGACTCTGGGTGATTATGATGTGATGATGTAAGTTCATCAATTGTAATATTTAGCTGGTATATCACATGCACCACTTTCGTGGGGGATGTTGAGAATGGTGAGGCTCTGTGTGTAGGGCGCAGAAGTATATGGGAAATCTCTCTCCTTTCAGCTACCACAGCTATGCTATGAACATAAAAGTGCTCTAAAAAATTTGTCTTAAAAAGAAAAGTGAGGCATGCATAAAAATAGTCCAAACATTTTAAAACTCAATAATTGATTGAAGATTAGGTCACTTCTTTCTTGTAATTTTGAAAGGATTATCAATATTTTTAATGAAATATTAGAAATTATTATTTGTTTAAACTAGGGTGATTTAGATTTTATACAATGCCCCTGAGATTTTCAGAGTTCCTTAATTTGTCTCTCTAAAGTTAGGATAATCTAAGGGTAAACAAATGTACATATCTAACTGTAATACGTGATTTAAGATTTGTTTCAAATCAATTTATACATTATTTTAAGACACTATTGCTACTGGTAGCTATGTCCATAGTTAAGAAAATAAACTAATCAGTATGTTTTTGATATAATGTAATTATTGGATTTTCTAATCTGATATAGAATTTCTTAATACCAAAATTAGTTGCAAAGTACTCATAAATAAATGAAAACCCACTACCATGATCTTGTATAGAAAATTAAAAGAACAAACTAATTTTATTTCTGCATAAATTAATCTATACATATTGTATATAATGAAATTTTATTAATACTCCTTTTTTTTGTGAGGGGGTAATTAATCATTTTTAGTCTAAATTAGGTTGATCCAAAAGCTTAATAGTCAACTTAGAAATACAATATCAAAACTATATGCAATATGATTTAAATTGTTACAAATATATATGTTTACATAACTTTTACAAAATATAACCATATACAGCCATGTGCCACATAACAACGTTTCGGTCAAGGATGGACTGCGTACACCACGGTGGTCTCATAAGGTTAGCACCATATAGCCTAGGTGTGTAGTGGCTATACCATCTAGGTTTGTGTACGTACACTCTATAATGTTCATACAATGAAAAATAGCCTAACGATGCATTTTTCAGGACATATCTTGTTGCTAAGTGACACATGACTGTATATGAGTGTATGTATTATAAATATGTACCTGTATCTATCAGCATTTATAAATGCAACTATATATCAATGTCTACAACAATAATTATCTGTAGCTATATATTTGTAATTATGTGTATTTATATAATCATACGGATATATATAAACCTAAAACTAATGTATAGTTTAGTATATATATATATATACACTAACACATAATGTACAAAATAATATGTTACAGTTATAGATATATTTATATCTTAAATAAATTCACCAAAATTGTAATGTATTTATCTTTGCCGAATGAGATTTCAAGTAAATGTCATTGCCTTCATTATACATGTCTGATTTTTTTAAATTTTCTGCAATAATTCTGTACTACTATTTTAATTATTCAAAATGTTCTTTGTGGTTTTACGAAGCACCATGGTCAAAGATCAACACAGGTGAAGATGAAGGCTTTGAGCAGATGATGGTGGAGGGGAATAAATCTTGATGTACACAAGTTATCACTAAGAACCATTCAGTGGATGTTAGCGTTTAATTTTAGGAAGTGGGGGAGAGAGACAGAGACATATGGGGACCAAGAGACAGAGTGTCAGAAACAAAATGTAATTCACAGATCTCAACACTGGTGGGAAGTCGTTAATTTAAGCTATTTTACATGCATAATTCTAACATTATAAGACTTAAAATTACCTTAGTTAATTGAACTTTAAATTTTTATGAAATTAACAGGAATTCTTTACTCTGCCCCTGTAAGAGGAAATACAAATTGAAAAAGAAAAAAAACAGCTTGTCCCTAATGAAAATCAAGGAAAAGACTTAACCCTTTCCCTTTCCTTGAGCATTTACTTTAGAAATTCTATAATTGTAAATTATTTCCCTGCTTCTTTGAAACAATGGAATACTACTCAGCCATGAAAATCTTTTTACATGTTAAATAGCCCTATTGCCAACTTGTGGTCCAGGAATGTCTTTCTCAAGGACCTAAGAACCACCTCTTTGAAATGTAATCATCAAGAAAGATAGAGCCTGTATCTGGCAGTTTCTGTGGTATGTTAGGAGCCTAACTTCTACAGGCACCTTGCCCCAGCTTGAAAAGTACTTCCTGTTATAAAAATATAAGATTTTTTTTCCTTTGAATGAAGTCAAGTGGCTAGCACAGTAGTCACCCCAAATAACAAATGAGTTTAGAATAAACCCTGTCTCACAAATGGTGTCATTGGGTCCTCTATTTGAGAGCTAGTTGCTGTTTATTTTGACAACATGTATGCAATGGGTTGTATCTGCTTGCCTGAAAAAGGGTGATATTTTTCTCTGCCTTTTCAATCTCTTAGCTGTTGCCTGTACACACATTCTAGTTTAATGTTTATTCAATCATAAAACTGTTTTATTTCTCTTCTACCTTTGTGGAGAGACATTCTGATTTGGGAGGAGATTTTGTTTTCATTTCTATTTTCCACAACATTTCCAATTGCTAATTAGTTTCAGCTATTTGCATTGTGACATAATAATCGTGTTAGGTTTTTTCTTTTTAATTTCCTGAATTTGTTCTTTATGGAAACTTCCAAAGTCTCAAATATTTCCAAAATAGGAGTTGTAAACCTTGAACTATCAGAATTAGTGTATGCATCATCTTAAATAAGGTTGCTTTCATCAAAATTTTTTTTATTACATTAGTTCATGGAAACAATAAGACAATATCGTGGAAGAAAAAATAAAATATCTTAATAGTAAAAGTATAATAATTTATAGGCCCTAAAATGAAATATTATTTTTTTTCTTAATAGCTACACAATAGTGATTCATTCTAATATTTTTCTCTCTGGATTTACTTTCATTTTTTGTTCGATTGTTAATAATCAGTGTGTACAGTTAACCAAGATAGCAGAAGTGATGTTCTCCCAAAAAACTACATGAAATCACTTAAGACAAGACTTTCCATTGTCACTATTTGTCATCTTTCATTACGTTTGAGATAATATTATGGATCTTTAAAATTAATATTCCCAGACAAAGGGCTAGGAAACATAGTGGCAATAAATAGATTTATTTAAAACAGAAAAAAAAGATTGAAGTCATAGAACTCTGGACATTAATTAAATGCGAAGGATAAAACATTTTGTTATGATCATAGACTTAAGAATTTGGTAATTGCACAGTTAGAACTTTACACTTTAAAGTTTAAAGTTAGAACTTTAAACAAGTCAATCAAAGTTATTTAGATTCAAGGAGAGAATTTTTATTTCTCCTCATAACTTTTTAAAGATGTTTCATGTATTCTTGAGATAGTTAAATATGACTGTATAAAAATGTTTTAAAGAAGACTTATTCATTAAATATCTTTATCATCTAAGACATACATGCTATTGCTGTCTATATTTTGTTGGTCACTAACATTCAAAAACAAATTGATCTTGTTATTTGATGAAACTAAACTCATCAGGATTTTTTTTTTTTTTTGGGTGAGGAAGACTGGCCCTGAGCTAACATCCATTGCCAATCCTCCTCTTTGTGTTTGAGAAAGATTGTCCTTGAGCTAACATCTGTGCCAGTCTTCCTCTATTTTGTATGTGGGATGCTACCACAGTGTGCCTTTATGAGCAGCACGTAAGCCCACACTTGGGATCCAAACCCACAAACCCTGGGCCACTGAAGTGGAGTGCGCAAACATAACTGCTACACTGGGCTGGCCCCAGGAATGCATTTCTAAATTTGAGTTTGTGAACTTTTACTTACGGTAAGTAAAATAATCTTACAACAAATCAGCTCTCATAAAATAAGGAATTGATCAAAAAGGCAGTAAACCTAAAAATGGTAATAATTAAATCAATTAAATTTACCAAGGGGATCCTAAATAGTGACACAATAAAAGCAGGAAATATTTAATTACACATTTCTCTTTTCAGAAACAAATTCCTGAATGAAAGAGTTTGGGATTGATAAAATCATTGTATTAATTATGACATAGTTTTTGCTGATTGGAACAGAAACCCAAAATGAGTGGCTTAAACATGATATTTGTGTTCTCTCTCACTTAGCAAGCCAGGTATAGAGAGTTCAAGATTCTTATGGAGGTTACACTTCATGAGGTTGTCCAGGGACCACACACTCCTGCTATGGTTTTTCTCTGTCATCCCTAGCACGCTTCCTTCTTCTGCCCTGTCAAAGTTATCTCATTTGCACATCTCATATAGTAAGGTAGAAGAAGAGAATGGAAGCCATTCCTCCTCAAGGAAAATACCAGCATGTGAACCACAGCACTATGCCTTCCATACCACTGGCCAGGCCCTAGTCACATTGCTACAGTCAGCATCTAATACAAATGTGGAGAAGGATCTTATTTTTCCAGAAAATAGTATAACCAGTACCTCCCAATTCTATATTTAAACAGAAACACAAAAATACAAAAGAAAGCAAAAGAAAGAAAAAACAAAAATGTACCCTAAAAACTCAGGCTTCTTAATACAAAGAGAGAAAAGAAACAAAATTAAAACTGAGGGTAAACTAGCTCTGGGATAGTCACCAAAACAAGTAGAAAAAAATACTAAAACAAATTACTTGTAATTCATGTAAAAATTCAACAACTATTTAGGCATACATATATATATATATATATATATATATATATATATATATATTTTTTTTTTGTCTGAGGAAAATTTTCCCAGAGCTAACATCTATTACTAATCTTCCTCTTTTTCTGCTTGAGGAGAATTAGCCCTGAGCTAACATCTGTGCCAATCTTCCTCCACTTTACATGCGGGTCACTGCTGCAGCATGGTTGATGAATGGTGGACATCTGTGCCCGGAATCTGAACTCATGAACCCAGGCCACCAAAGTGGAGCACACCGAACTTAGCCACTCTGCCACAGGGCTGGCCCCAATACATATATTCTTTTTTTAATTAATTAATTAATTTATTTTTTTATTTTTTTTAAAGATTTTATTTTTTTCCTTTTTCTCCCCAAAGCCCCCCGGTACACAGTTGTATATTCTTCGCTGTGGGTCCCTCCAGCCGTGGCATGTGGGACGCCGCCCCAGCGTGGCCCGACGAGCAGTGCCATGTCCGCGCCCAGGACTCAAACCAACGAAACACTGGGCCGCCTGCAGCGGAGCGCGCAAACCCAACCACTCGGCCACGGGGCCAGCCCCCAATACATATATTCTTTCCATCAAAAAACAGCCAATTGATTGATTTGAAGATTTAAACACTGAAAGTAATCTTAATATGCCCTGAAACATCTTATAATAATAAATGTAACATGACTTAGAGCATCAGAAGATGTTAGAAGAAGATTTTAGAAATCATGAAGTTGAAAAATTCAGTTAATATGGTTGTTCAAGGTGACACAATGATGCATTATGAAAGATTCTCAAAGTGATGACGATTTTTTCTAAACTGACAACTAAGAAAATCAGCTATAAGTATACTACAATTAGTGTTTATCACATGAAACATTTCTAACTATAGAATTGTGTTATTTTATTTTATTTATTTATTTATTGAAAGATTTTATTTTTTTCCTTTTTCTCCCCAAAGGCCCCCGGTACACAGTTGTATATTCTTCGTTGTGGGTTCCTCTAGTTGTGGCACATGGCATGCCACCTCAGCGTGGTTTGATGAGCAGTGCCATGTCCGTGCCCAGGACTCGAACCAACGAAACACTGGGCCGCCTGCAGGGGAGTGCATGAACTTAACCACTCGGCCACGGGGCCAGCCCCTAGAATTATGTTGTTTTAATATAAGCATTTTATAAAATTATCAAAATAAAATCTAAAGTAAAATTGTACTTAATATATTTATTAATTCATTAGCTTTATAATAAAATTCTAGTATTCATCTCCTCTCTTGAGGAGGTTTGGTAATAAACAAGCACGCATGCACAGTCTGATTCTTCACCACGGCTTATGAGAAGATAGCTTTGCAACTCCCATGCTGAGTTCTAAATCATTATATCAATGTTATTGCTACATCAAACTAACTTTCTCTTTGCTGTTTTTCTGGAAAAGGCCACAGGGAATTTTTAGGGTGAAATGTTATATGCCTTGATACAAAGTAGATGACATGATTTTGTACATCCCTCAAAACTCATCACACTTTACACTTAAAATCTTTTCATTTTACATTATGTAAATTAAAACTCAATGAAATAATTAATTCCAGGGGAGGGGGATACATGTGGTTTTGTAAGTCAAGAAGTTGCTATCTCATTATGGATTTAATTTAACTCTGTGTTAAAACTCTATGGTACTTTTCTTTTGAGTGATATTTGAAATATAACACATTATTAGATTTTATAAAAGACATGAAACAAAGTGCCCCAAATAATGCCTTCATGATAGTTAAATTATATTCCATTAAAATTGTCTTATAAAGTAATTTAAAATTTACTTTTAAAAATAGATAAGATTAGTGGTTGGCCCAGTGGCACAGTGGTTAAGTTTGCACACTCCACTTCAGCGGCCCTGGTTTGCCTGTTCAGATCCTGGGTGCCAACCTGCCTACCACTTATCAGGCCATGCTGTGGCAGGCATCCCACATATAATGTAGAAGAAGATGGGCATGAATGTTAGCTCAGGGCCAGTCGTGCTCAGCAAAAAGGAGGATTGGCTGCAGATGTTATCTCAAGGCTAATCTTCCTCCAAAAAAAAAAAATAGATAAGATTACAAAACTTCTTAAAATCATAAAGCATTATTATACAACGGAATACAAAAGAATTATTGCTATAACAAAAATATTATTACTATAACAACAAAATTGCCTCTAATATTAAACCAAAAGTGAATAAGTGGCTTAAGGTTTCTGGCATTGTTAATCAACAAACACTTCATGTGATACTCATTATTAGAGGAAGTTGTTGTTATATATCTCAAATATCTCAAGGAAGCAAATCTGCAATACTCATATAGAAGAGATGTATTTGGAAAGTGGTGTTATAATGTAGGAAAACCTTTAAAAGGAATATTTTACCCTTAAAATTTTGCTGACTGGAGGAAAATAAGGATCTCGGATAATAGAGAGATTTATTTAATAAAGCTAATAAAACTTTGCCATGCATGACAATATAAAGAAGTACAATGTAATGATATTTCCATTTAATAGTTATATATTGTTTTTGGTTTTTTATTGAACCAATAATCCTTTAAAATGTTTAAAACTATACTTATGTGGTTTTCATATTTATTATGGAATGTAATGAAAACAATATTTTATAAACTGGACCCTCATGAAAATCCTACCTCTAGAACTCATTTCATGGGCTTGCCATGTAGGTGAAGATGAACCATAATGAGGTCCTTTGATCATTTCTGGAGCTAATCCTTTATAGAGAGCCACAGGATATACTGACCTTACACAGAAATATTCTCCACATTGCATTGCATGTTAACACTGCTGATGTTTACCACAGCAGAAATCACATCATATGAGAATGAAACATCAATACTTTAGACCCCCGATCATCTTCTACTTTACACACGTCAACATTTTTCAGATGTACAGTGGTCACTTTAAGCAGAAACATACATGAAAACTCACACCAAATTAACACACTGCTAAGTATTTCATATTTCATTTATGTATTCAAATATTTTAAAGATTTACTAAAAGTCAGACAATGTTCTGGGTGCTTTGAACAGACCAGAAGATAAAAGTATGTTCCCTATTTTCATAGATCATTCATGCTTGAGAAAGGCAACCAAGAAACTAACAATAAATACGTAACATGTCATATAAGTGCTGTGAAGAAAAATCAAGGTGGTTAAAATGAGGGAGAGGTAGAGGTATTGTGTTTGAAAATGTGCCTGATTAAAATGAGGAAACAGGTATGCAGATATATGGTTTAGAACAAAAATTCATTCTTATACTCAAGGATCTGCAGATCTCTAGGGGTTCAGCTGATTGAGTCTGGGCTTGGCTGAGAGTTCTGCTTTAGGATGATGGTTGGATGGATTTGGCTTTCCTCTGTAAAATGGATCTAGATCCGCTCCATTAGTCCCTCTTTGGACCTGCAGCTGAGGTGTGTTCCCCTCAGGGCAAATGATAGATGTGGGGCCAGACCCACATAAAATCATATTTTAGGCCTCTTTTCATGTCAAATATGCACACATTCCACTGACCAAAGCAAGTCACATGACCAAGTCTAATGTTAATATGGGAAGAGAAATATATTTAATCCACAATGGGAGAGCACCGCAAAGCTACATGGATAGCAAAGAGTATGGTGTTATTATCCTGTTACACAAGAGAGAAAAATTAGAATCAATCATTCAATTTCAGTGGTTGATAAAGTATGGGGTCTTTGGCCATGGTAAAGACTTTGTATTTAATTCCAAGTGAGATAAGAAGCTATGGTAGAATTTTGCACAAAAAACCATTATCTGTCTTATGTCTTGAAAAAAATCACTCTGTTAGTTGGAATAAGCTGTGGAGCAAGGGAAGAAACTGGGATAATCCATCTGAGAAGGGGTCAAATTGAGCCCCAGGGGTGGGTAGTGATATCGTTAGTAAAAAATGATAAGATTCATGATATATTTTGAAGGCAAAAATAATAGGATTTCACCAATTATCCATTTAACAAATGTTCATTGGGTGCCAGTGATGTGTCACTATCCAAAGCACCTTGGAGACATTAACCAATGAAACAAATGATAATCACTAATAAAATAGAGAATACTAATGAAGAGGACCAATAACAACATAAATGAGAAAGTAGAATGTTAGAGAGTGATAGATTCTAAGTAGGAAAATAAATCAAGGAAGAAAAATACGAAACTTTTGTTTTTGGAAGAGTTGGTTACAGATGAAGTTAAATAGGTGGAGGAGTTAGTGGCGACTTCAGCAAGAAGCTGAATTTTGAATAAAGACCTGAAAGAGAGTGAGAGATTCAACCATGCAGGAATCTGGATAGAGAGTATGCAAGCAAGTGTAAAAGTCCTCAGTCAGGAGCACACCTACCACTGTGTTCCAGGGGGAAAAAGAAAACAGATCCCAATGTGACCCGAGTGTAGTGAAAAAATGGAAGAATGGTCTGAAAGAGAATAAGAGCTATTATAAGCCAACACATGGATGGCCGTGCAAGTCATGACAAGCACTGTTAATAGAATTCTCCAAGGAAACAGAACCAATAGAATATAAATGAATATTTTTTAGTAAAAAATTGACTCCAATGACTATGGAGTCTGAGGAGTCCCACAATCTGACTTCTGCAAGCTGGAGACCCAGGAAAGTAAGCGGAGCAAATTCCAACCTGAGTTCGAAGGCCTGAGAACCAGGAGTGCCCATGACCCAAGTCCAGGCCAAGAGCAGAAGATCGTCATCCCAGCTCAAGTGGTCAGGCAGAGAGAACAAACTCTCCCTCCTTCTGTTCTATTTAGGACCTAAACAGACTGGATAAGACCCACCCACATTGGGGACTGCAATCTGTTTTACTTGGTCCACCAATTCAAATGCTAATCTCACCTGGAAATGTACTCAGGGACCCACCCAGAATAATGTTTACTGAAATATCAGAGCACCCTCTGGTCCAGTCAAGTTGATATATAAAATTAATCATCACAAGCACATTAGGTTTTTCTTAGTGTGAGATGAGAAGTCGTAGAAGGTTTTTCTCTAGGGGGTCCATCTGAGTGCCATTTTGGGAATAAAATGATAGACTAAAAGGGGAGGGGATTGGTGGCAGTTTGAAGCAACCAACAAAAGTAAAACAATTTGGAAAGTACAGTATATATACAAAATAGAGACCAGAGTTAAGAGACTTGAACTAGAGCAGTGACGGTGGGAATGATGAGATGTGGTTAAATTGTGGATGTATACTGAAAGTAGCAGTAACAAGATTTTCTGGCAAAATTAGATTATGTGTGAGAGAAGAAAGGAAGTAATAATGGCATCAATGCTTTTCTTCTGAGAAACTGGAAAGTTGGTATCACCATTTGATGACATGAAGAAGACTAACGGAAGAAGAAGAAGTTGGATGTTGTTTTTGTTGTTGTTTATGGGTGAAGACAAATATCAAGAGTTTCTATTTGGACTTGAGATCGTTATTAGATATCCGAAAGAAGATGCTAAAAGATAGCTGGATTTGAGTCTGGAGTTTGGAGGAGAGGTCTGGGCTGGAGATCTAATTTGGGAATTGAAAGTATTAGATGATAATCAAATTCATGATACTGTGTGAGATCATCTAAGTAATAAATATAGACATAGAAGTAATGAAGTCTGAGTACTCAGTTCTGAAGTACCCCAAAATTTAGATATTGGGAAGATGAAGATGTCTGCAAGAGGAGATTTCTGAGGAGCCACTAAAAATTGATATCACATTTTATATAATAACTTAGAAAAGCCCATGTTAAAGTTTTGGACCTTAGAATTCACCCTAGAAAAAATGATTAAATAGTTTAATAGCAAGTTCTACACAGTGCATGACACATATATATTATTTTATTATTCAAAGTGCCACAGAAACAATCTCTAATGCTGATTTCTCTGTTAATACCATAATTTTACTTTGTATTCTGTTTATTTATACATGATATTTGTAGGCTTTTCTGCATTGTTCCTTGTAGAATTTGGTATTGTTTAATTGGAAATGCACATCCCATTTTCCAGTGGGAGTGATTGGGAACTACTATTTGGCGAATATATAAATATATCATAACTATGTTTAAAATTTACTAAATTTGTTCAGTTTTAATACTTTTTTCTCTCTACTGCTTCTATTACTATTAATTCATAAAATTTCACATGAATTAATGAATTACTATAACATCCTACATGCTGATGCAACTACCTTTTCCCCAAGGCCTGTTTTCTACAACATTGGCTTTTAACCTTCTATCCTTCTATATAGTCCATTTTTTACAGAGAAAGTAGATACTTGATGCCATCCATTTCATTTAAAGTCTTTCACCACCTACCTCTTCTTATCTGCACTTATATTTTTTCACTTTTCTTATTGGGTAAACGTTAACTAGCATACAGCATTTGTTTTATAATTTATCTGGCATTCCTATTATTTATTGCTGTGTACCAGAGTTTCCTTTAATTTAGCATCTTAAAAAAATTATTTTAATGTGCTCACAGATTCTGGTTCTCAAGAATTGAGAAAGAGTGAAGTGGGGATGCTTGTGTCTGTTCCATCAGGCTCAGGGCCTCCTCTAGGTACCTTTCAAGTCATAAGTGACTCATCAGCTGAGTCAGGAATTATCTGGATGTGAATTGGATGTATATGCATTCACATGCCTGCCCTCTGACACTTGTAGTTGGCTGGGATCTCAACTGGGGCTTTTGGATAAAATACTAGTACATGGTCTTTTCATGTGGCCTGAGGTTTTTTGCAGCTTGACAGCACAAACTTCTTAGAAGTTAGTTTAGGGCTCCAAATGCAAGTGACCCAAGAAAGGCAGATGGCACCTGTACTGTCTTTTATGACCCAGCCTCAGAAGCTATGCAGGGTTCACTTCTGCCATGGTGACAAGCCCTTCCAGATTCAATGGTAGAGAATATAGGTCTTATCTCTTTATGAAAAGGCTATAAAAGTCAATTATAACAAGAGCATGCGGGATGGGAGATGTTGTGGCACCATCCCTGAACAATGTAATCTGCCACAGTCTACCCTCAGCCTCAAAATTTCACCTCTCGCCCACATAAATAATACACTCATCCCCTCCTTCATTACAGCCATTAGAGTATTAGTTCAAATTTGAGAATTTAACTAGGGATCCAGGTATGGACGAAGCTGCGCAGGTGAAGTATACTGGGTACAGCTCCTTGGTTACCATTTCTCTCAATCTGTAGACTTGTGAACCGAAGAGAAAAAGTATTTCTCTTCTCTACCTCACACTCATCACACAACTCTGGGATAGGCATACGTAACCGCTATAGACATTCCCAGTTTAAAATGGGAAAATCAGGAGGCACATGAAGCCACTAAAAATTAGTTTGGGCATATTTTTCATTTAGATTCGAGCTCAGTTATAGTGTCGTGGAGTTGCTCCCTGTGGATTTTTAATTAATTAATTTATTATTGAGGAAGATTAGCCCTGAGCTAACTGCTTCTAATCCTCCTCTTTTTTGCTGAAGAAGTCTAGCCCTGAGCTAACATCCTGCCCATCTTCCTTTACTTTGTACATAGGAAACCTACCATAGTATGGCTTGACAAATGGTGCATAGGTCGGCACCCGGGATCCGAACCGGTGAACCCCAGGCCGCCAAAGGGGAAAGTGCGAACTTTAAACGCTGCCCCACCGGGCTGGCCCCCCTGTGGCTTTTGGATCAGCCTTCTAGGTTTCTGTTTCCATCATCTGAGTTATCCTTCCTTTTTGACAAGAAGTAGCACACGTGTGTATCTGGGTAGTTTTTTCAGCATTCTCTTTGCTTATTGAAGTTTGAGGGTCAAAAATACTCTTTTAATTTATACTTTTCATTTCCTTTTCAGTACAAGCTGATGCAATTCCTTTAAAAAACCACGTGTATGTCAATTCATAAACCACTCCATAGACAAGAATCGCACCCCCAGATCTCATCAAGATAATCCCCTATCAATTCGTCTCCCAGTGGTACTGCTGTGAGACAGAGTTCTTAAGAGTCTTAGAAACCCCTTTGTTTAACAGAGAAGACCTGTGAGATATCCTCTTATGATCTTTAGAAGGATTTGCGTCTGTCTGAAAAGTTCTATGAGACATCATAGATCTATGACATCATCTTAGATCTTTTAAGGTCTTAACATAGGATCTTGTATTCTACCATGGATTTAATCTTTGACTAAAGCTATTTCTTAATTTGAGAATGATTTTCCACCTGCAAAAGTTGCCAACAAGATGCAGTTTTAATTTAGAATTCTACAAACTCTGATTTTTAAATACTTAACAGTTCATTCTTTACCTCATACCTCTTCTCTTTCGTTTTACTAAAAGCAGAGAGAAAAGGCCAGGTGGCATCTTCAACAGTTTGCCTGGAGAGCTCCTACTTAGGCGGTTAAGTTCATTAGGTATGTTTTCTATTTTGCACATTAATTCAGGCAAGAGTGTTGCCAAATTTTCTGGCACTATATGACAAGTACCCCCTTTCCTGTAGTTCTCAATGCCATTTCCCTTAATCTCCTTTAAGCTCTTACTGACAGACTTCTCCAGGCCATTTAGGCTTCATTGATACTATTCTAAAACCATTTAGGCTTTCATTAACAGGAATCTCAAGACTCAAAGGCAATTTCACATGTATTAGGATATGGTTATGGCAGATACCACTAGCAGTTCCATAACCGGCTCCATTTATTTACAAGCACGTACCAAATTGCCCCCAATTTCTTACCTTAAAATAATCATCTTGTTATGCTTACAGATACTGTGGGTCAGCAATTCAGGAAAAAAGTGGAAGGAATTTCCATCTGCTCAATGATATCAGAAGCTACACCTTAGAGGCCTCAATTTCTGTGAAGAGGCCTCAATTATGTGAAGGAATGCTCACTCACATGTCTGGTGGTTGGTGCTGGCAGTAAATAGGGAATCTTATGGCTTTGTCATCCAGAACACTACTTCACAGATCTTGGGCTTCCTCATGGCCTGAAGATTTGGACTTCTTACACAGACACTCAGGCTCCAAAAGTCCCCAGTTTCCCTTATATGAATTAGCCTCAGACGTCATATCATACAATTTCTGCCATATGCAAAAGCCCACCATCCAGATTCAAAGGAAAGAATATAGACCCTCATCTTTTGATTGGAGGAGTGTCAAAGTCACATTGTAAGAAGAGCATGTGGGATGGGAGACATTCTTATGATTATCTATGGAACATACAATCTGTTACACCTGACCAGCTCAAAGTCCGTGTCTTCCCACAGAGATTATATCATTTAAGCAAAAGGAAAGCAGAAATTATTGTGTATTGAATATATGTATTAGTGAAAATATTTTCTTTGATTCTCAGCATTAAATGTGCTGTTAACTATAATTAATTAGAAGTTACAAATGTATAAAGCATAATCAATAGCACACCACAGAGAATGCCAAACACTAGGTGCATTTTCAGTGTTAATTTCTGAATTAATTATGTCTATGATACCATTGGGCAAAGAAAAATTCCTTTGGTCTTGGTAGATATGATGGCTAATTTTGTGTCGATTAGACTCGCTGTAGAGTGTCCAGACATCTAGTCAAACATTATTCAAGTATGTCGGGGAGCGTTTTTCTGAATGACATTAACACTTGAATTAGTAGACTGAGTAGATTGTCTTTTTTAATGTGAGTGGGTCTTGCTCAGTTTGAAGACCAGAACAGAACAAAAGGCTGAGTGAGACGGAATTCTTATGGCTTGAGCTGAAACCTCTGTCTTTTCCCATCCTTAAACTATAACTCACACTTTGGACTTTTCTGGTTTTCAGGCTTTCCAACTCAGAATGGCACTTAAACCATTGGGGTCTCCAGCTTTCTGACTACAGATCTTGGGACCTTTCAGCCTCCACAGTTGTGTGGGCAGACTTATAGCAAATCTCTCTAGATAGATAGACAGATAGATACATAGATTAGACATAGATATTGATATATAAATAGATATTTTTATATATAGAGAGAGAGATCTCAAGTTGGTTCTTTTTTTTTCCTGGATAAGCCTGACTAATACAGTAGAATTTTGTAATTCTGGAAGGAAAAATGAAATCTCTTACAAAGGAAATTATACTAACTTAATTTTTAAAGTTAAAAAGACAAAGAGCCATCATATTTTTAATTGTCTTAAAGGGAATAAAACCCAGCTTTACACAAATTGAAAAATATTTCACTCCTGATACCATAGAACTATTTTTTTAAAATTACATTAGACTAAAATTGATTTATTAGTATTGAAAACAAAGTAGCATTCATTTTTCAGTTTTCTACATTGGGAATCATACCTGAAATCATCTAAGGGGAGATGTTATGAATGTATATGATTTCACATCTGTTGTTCTCAGTTTGTAAGAGAAGACTGTTATTATATTGCCTTACTAGCCATTTACTTACTCCATGAGTGACTAATAATAGCTAAAAACTCTCAGTATATGATTACCAAAGGAAATTTTACCAAAACTAGATAAGATTGCAACACACAGATAAAGAGTCAAATTTAAGAGATGGTGAAATTTTTATTTATTTTATTTATCATTTATTTACTTTTTGGTGAGGGAGATTGGTCCTGAGCTAACATCTATTGCCAATCTTCCTCTTTTTGCTTCAGGAAGATTGTCACTGGGCTAACATCTGTGCCAATCTTCCTCTAAATTTTATGTGGGACACCGCCACAGCATGGCTTGATGAGCAGTGTGAAGGTCCATGCCCAGGATCCAAATCCACAAACCCCAGGCTACCAAAGCAGAGTGTGCAAATTTAACCATGATGCCACTGGGCTAGCCCCTAAGAAATAGTGAGATTTTTTTAATAAATTGATTTAATACATCAAAATTGTAAAAACAAGAATAAATTAATATATTTTTAATTTGGTAAAATGAATTACGTAATGTTAAGTATTGATCAGACTCTTTATAAATCTAACATCATTTAGTTTTTCTCATCACCCAGTGCTACAGTATTATTAGTAATATTTGCATTTTACAGATGAGAAACTAACACAGAGTTCATTAAATTGCCCAAAATAACAA
The DNA here is from genome assembly GCF_021613505.1 of Equus quagga. Classification (NCBI taxonomy): domain Eukaryota; kingdom Metazoa; phylum Chordata; class Mammalia; order Perissodactyla; family Equidae; genus Equus; species Equus quagga. Next base: position 20,279,640 of record NC_060287.1, read on the forward strand.
AGATAATAATAGTATTTTGTTGTAAATGTCCAGAATATACTGTGCTATTATGTGTTGGATGGCAGTCTTGATAAATTGCTGGCATAACTTTTATTTCTAACAATAGAAAGAAGATATTTTTAAAACCTGATCATGGGGGCCAGCCCTGTGGCTGAGTGGTCAAAGTTCTGTGGGTTCCACTTCAGCAGCGCAGGTTCATGGGTTCAGAGCCCTGGCGCAGACCTACCCCACTCATCAGCCATGCTGTGGAGGCATCCCACATACAAAATAGAGGAAGATTGACACAGATGTTAGCTCAGGGCTAATCTTCCTCCAGCCAAAAAGAAAAAAGGAAGATTGGCAACGGATGTTAGTTAAGGTGAATCTTCCTCACCAAAAAATGCCTTATCATGTTACCCATTGCTTGTAAAATTTTAGTAGATCTGCATTGCATACTCTGGATCACAAGGCTTGAGGCTTGAGCGCTCTTCCTGTTCCAACCCTCAAGCCTCATTTCACACGCTGCCTTGCCACCCCTCCTAACTCAGGTTCTTCACTCTTTTATCATCTTTTTTTTCCATAATGCCAACATATTATTTAACCCTAAAGTTAAATAAAAACTGAATGAATGAATGAAGCAGCCCACAGAATAAGAAAACTAAATTTCAAGGAGAAATCAGTTGATTTCCAGCGCTGACTAGGAAGAACATATTTCATTATTTGATTCAAATGTACCTTCCCACCAGAACCTACTTAGTCCTCCACAAATGTGCATGCATACACATGAAAACACTGCTTCCTGTGTCCCCACATTAATTTTCAAATCTCAAGTTTATTACTGAGATTATATGCTTGAATAGAGTTTTTTATAAAAGGAAAACTAAGTCAACAATATGCTATGACCAACAGTTTATTCAACAAAAGTCATAAAACTCTGCAAGCCAGAGGTTATTTTGCAAATTAATCACTTATAGTTTGAAGTTCTGATTGTACACAATTTTCTCTCAAGAAAGAGAGCAGGAGCTATGATAAAGAACACAGAATTTGGTTTTTTTTGGAGGAAGATTAGCCCTGAGCTAACATCCACCACCAATCCTCCTCCTTTTGCTAAGGAATATTGGCCCTGAGCTAATGTCCATGCTCATCTTCCTCTACTTTATATGTGGGACATCTGCCACAGCATGGCTTGATAAGTAGCACATAGGTCCCTGCCTGGGATCCAAACCGGCAAGCCCCAGGCTGCCAAAGCAGAGTGCACAAACTTCACCACTGCACCACCAGGCTGGCTCCAAGAACAGACTCTTTGAAGTCAGAAGGACCATAGTTTAAACTCTATTTTTCCCACTTAAAGCTATATGACTTTGGGAGTAAAAATATTTTATCTAAAAGCAAGCAATTACTAAATATTTACTCAAATCAATATTATTCTGATTATTCAAATAAATAACATGAAGATTTAAACACCTCTACTAATTATATATTTACGTCTTTTAAATGATTCCAATTACCTACATCTACATTTAACGCTTCTCTAAGTTATTATCCAGAATAGTCTTGCATAGTATATTTTACACAGTACTCATCCAACTCACTGAAGTACAATTATTAGTGATGCTCACATGGAGTGAAATTATGCACCCAACTGCCCAGAGCTGTTCTAGATGATATCTTTTCTCCCACCATCTCATGCAGGTTAGCATTTTTCCAGAAGAAAAGTGTTCTCATTTGGACAATAAATTATATGGTCTTCCTAGATTCTCATAATTAGATGAAAAAATGTTTTAAAACCCAGCACAAATAAATTGAGATTTAACAATTACTTGCACACTATACTTAAATATTGCTAACAAACTAAAATTTTACTTTGGGGCTGACATACAAAATTGGTCTAAATTTTTTAAGCATTCCTAGCTGTGTAGGAACAGCATTTTGCAAATGTTTCCAAAAGCAACCAGGCAATTTTAGAAGCATTAATAACTTTTAAATTTACTGTTTAACGTCTATGAACAATGTGTATACAACAAATGCAGTGGTATTTACTCTTCATTCTAATCATTTTCATAACACAGTTCCACTATTACCATGCACTTTATGTTCAACCATCTCCCCTTAAATACGCTTTTAAAAGATGCAGTTTATATAGGCCTCTGATGAATTTTGCTGAAAATTAGTAACTCATCTTTTTTGAGTTAAATGACATAAAATTTTTTAAACTATATTAATTTTCAAGAATTAATGTGAGTGCTCATGGTGGCATCAGGCTGGTCGTGAGGTGTAAGTCCTGGGTTGATCATCTGGGATCTCTTCAAAACGTCTAAATCTTTCAGGACTGCTTGGTCAGTGTATGTGCCTATCACGGGATACTTTTTCATTGTCTGAAATTGTCTTTCATCCACAGATGGCCACCGATACTAGCAAACAGACCATTGTGATGCATGGAGAAGGTATTCTGATTAATTTTAAAGTGTATTGATAATGTTGGTGTATAATATTTTATGTCAATTGATAAAGTTGAATACATAGAGAATTATATAACTTGTATTATATGGCTTTTATTTTGTTTGCTTTTCATAACAACTGAAGGAGAAGCTGTACTATTAGATGTTTTTTACAAATAAGAAGCCTCGGTTGCTTAAATGACTTTCCTGAGCCCTTCAAGATATAACGTGGAAAATCCAGGAGAAGACACAATTATAAAAATTATAACTTTGTATCCTTTCTAACGGATTATTCTCCTATTTAAACTATACCTTCATTCCCTTTTCTCCTCTCTCACTGTCTTCTTTTTTTAGGTATAACTGACATATAACATCATATCAGTTTCAGGTGTACAACATGATTATTCAATATTTGTGTAAAATGATCATGCACATGTGCAAAATGATCATCACAGTAAATCTAGTTAACATCTGTCACCATACATAGTTGCAATTCTTTTTTCTTGTGATGAGGACTTTTAAGATCTACTCCCTTAGCAATTTTCAGATATGCAAAAGAAGATTATGAAGTATAGTCTCCATGCTGTACAATATCTCACTGTCTTTAAGCGCCTTCTTTCTTTACGTGTCTAGTGAATTTGCTCTGTCTAAATGACAAACCTTCAGTTTACTTTTCCTGAGAGATTATTTTATACCAAAGCACGACAGCTCCTCTCAAAAAATGTCAAATCGTTGACAGCCACTAATAATTATTTAGCACCCATGTTTGTCTAGGAATCTAGTAACTTCATAGAACGTATATAATTTTGGCTTCTCTAAGTTTTTTACATCATTTAATATTCTAATGAGGAGAGGACTCACCTAAGCGACTTCCAAGTTAGCCTTGCTGGAGTCTCTCTTTGCTCTCAGATGCAGAAAACACAGTGGTTGAGCTATAAGAAATTTCTTCTTTCTAGTATACTCTGAATTTTGTTTTTTTGTGAGCATTTAATTAGGGATCAGGGATAGAAAAATTATCATTGGGAGTTAACTTCTTAAAAAGCAATATTACATATATAAATAATTATTTCATATAAATTATATTCTAATTTATCAGAGTAAATTACTACATATAATAAATCAAATAATTATCCAAGTATCTAAATGAAATATGAATGAGTAATAGTACTAACCAACATCTAGAGCATTTATTGGTGCAGGCACTATTTTGGGTGTTTTATATATGCTAACTTATTCAACCTTGCCAACAATCTTTTGAAGCAAGTAGTATTATTATCTTAATTTACAGATAAGAACTGAGGTATAGAGAGTTTACCTGGCCAAAAGTTACATCACTGACAGGTGGTAGATGCAGGATTCATTCCCAGGGTATTTGATTCCAGAATCTACACATGATCCAGTGAGTCCAGTTGCTCACTTAAGATGTCTCTCACAGGATAGTTCAGATGAAAGGAAAGTGATAGATGGAAGTAGCAGATATTTGGGTAAGAGAAATGTTGGATGAAATCAAATGTCTTTATCATCACTGAGATGAGAATTAAATAAAGGTAGCTATTCAAATGTCAACAAGATGAAATTAATCATAGTTTTTCAAACACCGCTGTAGAATTATGGAGTATTAGTCCAATAACAACAAGGGTTAATATAAGCTCAAAACTTATATCTTCCCTTACTTTCTTAGTAAAGCTATGTCCATTTTGAATATAACAAATAATGGCTTTATAAAACAATTTTTTTCCTCTGAATTGTTCTCCTTGAAATGTGTTCAACATAAGCCTAGACCAGAAAGATTGATTATAGGGTACTCATGGATATTTACTCCTATGAAATGTTTTCCATTCATCACAGTTTTCTTTGTAGGTCTCTAAACATGGTCAGTATTTCCTTGTCCTCTTCAGATGCCTTGATCTTTGTCTCAACAGGCACATAATTTCTGCTATACTTGATCATGTATATTCAGAAGGGCCTTAGAGACCACATAGTAGAAACTCCATTTCTACTCTCTGTCTTTTGCTTGTTTAATGGAACCGTAAGTGTGGCCTCAAAGCCAATATCTATGAAACAAAAAGTCATGTGATAGCAGCATGATACTATTCAGAACAGCAATATTAAGTGTGAAATAGGATATGAAAGTGGTGCATATGAGGGACTGAAGCATTTTTAAGGTTGGAAAACATACAGCAGAGGATCCCATAAGGAGCCCCCATATAAGTTAATGCCACCACAGCCAGGTGCTCTGTTCCCTCGTTTATCCTACTACCTCTCGTGCCCAGCACTCCAAACATTCATTCCATTCCATTCATTCCATTAGGGCTGGTTCTTCTCCTGGTATTTGCACTTTAGGCTTACCAAGATTCCTCTGCATTGGTCCCCAAACTTTACCATATCATTGTCAATTGATATTGATATTTTAATCATAGTCAAATACTGTATCATCAAGTGAAATATGAGTGTGAATGTTATTTTCCCTATGGAAACTAAGTTGAATATCTAAGAAAAACTAAAAGAATGCAGGTGAATTAAAAAGAGGCAGAGAAAATAAAAGTGTAAAGATTGCAAATAATTTATAAATGTTTGAAAAATTCCTGCCTTTAGATTAGTGTGCCATTGACAAAGTTCAGGCTACTTTAAAGAAACTGAAACTTGTCAACTTATAGAAAATGCATTACCAGCGAGGATTGTACAAGCAATATGAGTTTGAACCCTAATCAGTTGAATCTATATTTGAGAAAAGAGTTTTCTTTAGATAATTAAACAAATATCTTGGTACCAGAGAATATATTGATATTAATTTTTGATAAAAACTGCTTCTAACACTCAGTGTATATTTTATGCCCAAGTCAGAACATCAAGTATTAATTAGCAAAATGGTGTATGTGCAACTTTAGATTAAAATAAAATAAGTAAAATTAAATGATTGAGACAAGCTTGTATCATTGTGTATCATTCCTTTCTTTAACTTCCTTAATTAATTCCTTTAGCTAAGAAGTGTCATTTTCTTTACTATTGATTTTATATACCAGAAACTTGGTGAGTGACATGAGTTTGATTAAAATGTAGGCCAGTCTTCACTAACTGAAGGGTAAAGGTGCTTTTTTAAAAAAAGTGTTTATCTGTGTAGCACTAAGATGCCTGACCTTCGAATGGAGAGTTCTAAATATATACATATTTATTGAGAATGAAATTATTATATTAACACTAAGGATTGACTACTCTGCCTCATGGGAAAGGTGTCATATTTTAAGTGTGATTTAAAAAGTATGCAAGACAAAGCCAGGTCAACTTAATGACACTTGAATTCAACCCTCATTCCTGTTCAGAATAAAGAATTTTCATGTAGGAATAAACAACATACAATGCCCAGATTAAGAAAACCCCAAAATACAAATCACGACCAGGAATGTAAAGTCACCTCCTCACTCTCTAGTCCTGTAGAGCTCCTTGTTGAGATTTATAATAAGCCTTGAGCTATTTTAATAGGGTCTGCAGTTGAGGAAATTTTATATGAATTTGTATCGGATTGCTAATTTCACTAGATCTCTGAGTATTTTCTGGCTGTAAATTTAATATAATGTATGGCTCCCTTGATCCATCAATTGTACATATTTTAACAGGTTTGTAGAGAACAATTGCACATAATTTTTTAAACTTAGTTTCTATCAAAGAGAAATGATAGAATTTTAAAACAAATGCATGCACAATACAGTACTCTTCCTAATTCTCACAAATTTGTAATACTGCTTCCTACACAAAGTTGAAGTAAAAAAACTCAGCTTTCCATCCATGATTAGAATTAGTCATGGTTTAACTATACTAATGTTCTTTTATACCATTTGATACATCTAACTCCTGTATACAATAGATTGAAAAAAAGTACTAGGAAGGGACACTGGGGCCTTTGTCCAGTTCTTTCAAGGTTAATGTCTATAATCTTAAAGAAGTTAAGGCTACCCAGATTTGAATAACTTGAAATTATATCAAATGTTGCTCATGCAACTATCCCACTGGGTTATACGTACAATCAGTCAAACTTCCATTATCACTAGTTATATTTTTTGTTTTGTTATTTTGCTGAGGAAGATTTGCCCTGAGCTAATATCTGTTGCCATTCTTCCTCTTTTTCGCTTGAGGAAGATTAGCTCCGAGTTAACACGTGTGCCAGTCATTCTCAGTTTGGTATGTGGGTCACTGCCACAGCATGGCTGTTTAGTGGTGTATGTCCATGCCTGGGATCCAAACCCGTGAACCCAGGCTCCTGAAATGGAGCATGGCAAACTTAACCACTAAGCCACAGGTCTGGCCCCACTAGTTCTGTTTTATTAAAGCACAATGCTGTGTTTACTCTGTTTGGCTTTCAAAATTTGCCACACAAACCTTACAGAAAGGAAATATTCAGTTAAGTTCTACAATATTATCTTTACTGTCACCTTTATTTTCTGAAGATAAAGAAAAAAAATAGTATTAGATGGTCTAAATGTGTCAATTTGCTGTACCATTTGGTAACTTAGGTATATTTCTCATTACAATATGATCAGAGACAACTACTCTCAAACATTACATTATATAGAATACAGAAGAGAAAAAAATTAATTATTTCTCTAAGTAACTATCTGCTCCTTTCTGAAGTACAGTCATATCTTATGGAGAAAAGAGGAGAGAATTTTTTAAAATATGTTTTTATGTTAAAAATCTATGCTATGAATGGAGTACATAGTTGACTCATTATTATGTACTGGCTGTTCTGTAAATTAGAATAATTAAAAATAAGAGTATAGCTATAAGGAATTAATCCACTAAATATTAACTCTATCTTGTTAAAACGACAACATAGCTCATGAGACCCTGGTCCATGAGTCTACTCCATCTATTTTTTTCTATGTCCTTAGTTTTTCTTCAGCCTGATTTATTTGCATACCTTTTTTTTAATCTTTTCTTTTTTAAAATTTTTATTTATTTATTTATTTTTAAAGATTTTATTTTTTCCTTTTTCTCCCCAAAGCCCCCTGGTACATAGTTGTATATTCTTCGTTGTGGGTTCTTCTAGTTGTGGCATGTGGGACGATGCCTCAGCGTGGTCTGATGAGCAGTGCCATGTCTGCGCCCAGGATTCGAACTAACGAAACACTGGGCCGCCTGCAGCGGAGCGCGCGAACTTAACCACTCGGCCACGGGGCCAGCCCCCTAAAATTTTTATTATTTTTTAATTGCAGTAACATTGGTTTATAACGTATAAATTTCAGTTGTACATCATAATATATTTCAAATTCTGTGTAGATTACATCATGTTCACCACCCAAAGACTAATCACAATCCAGCACCACACACGTGTGCCTAATCACCCCTTTCACCATCGTCCCTCCCCACTTCCACTCTGGTAACCACTAATCCAGTCCACATCTGTTTCTATGTGTTTGTTTGTCATTGTTCTTATCTTCTACTTACGAGTGAAATCATACAGTATTTGGCTTTCTCCCTCTGACTTATTTCACTTAGCATAATACCCTCAAGGTCCACCCATGTTGTCAGAAAAGACTGGATTTCATCATTTCTTATGGCTGAGCAATATTCCATTCTGTATATATACCACATCTCCTTTATCCATTCGTCCCTTGACGGGCACCTAGGTTGCTTCCAAGTCTCGGCTATTGTGAATGGTGCTGTGATGAACACAGGGATGCATGTATCTTTACCCATTTGTGTTTTCAAATTCTTTGGATAAATACCCAGCCGTGGAATAGCTGGATCATATGGTATTTCTATTCTTAATTTTCTGAGGAAACTCCATACTGTTTTCCATAATGGCTGCACCAGTTTGCACTCCCACCAGCAGTGTACGAGGGTTCCCTTCTCTCCATATCCTCTCCAACACTTCTTGTTTCCTGTCTTGTTAATTATAGTCATTCTGACGGAAGTGAGGTTATATCTCATTGTGCTTTTGATTTGTATTTTCCTGATAGTTAATGATGTTGAACATCTTTTCCTGTGCCTGTTGGCTATCCGTATATTTCCTTTGGAGAAATCTGTGTTCAGATCTTTTGTCTATTTTTAATTGGGTTACTGGTGCTTTTGTTGTTGAGACAAGAGTTCTTTGTAAATTTTGGATATTAACCCCTTGTCTGATATATGGTTTGAAAATATCTTCTCCCAATTGTTAGGTTGTCTTTTCACTTTGTTGATGATTTCCTTTGCTGTGCAGAAGCTTTTGGTTTAATATAGTCCCATTTGTTTAATTTTTCTATGTTTCTCTTGCCTGGTCAGACGTGGTACTTGAAAATATACTGCTAGGACCATTTTCAAAGAGTGTACTGCCTATGTTTTCTCCTAGAAGTTTCATGGTTTCAGGTCTTACATTCAAGTCTTTAATCCATTTTGAGTTCATTTTTGTGCATGGTGTAAGATAATGGTCTACTTTCATTCTTTTGCATGTGGCTCTCCAGTTTTCCCAACGTCATTTATTCAAGAGACTCTCCTTTCTCCATTGTATGTTCTTGGCTTCCTTGTTGAAATTAGCTGTCCATAAATGTGTGGGTTTATTTCTGGGCTCTTGATTATGTCCATTAATCTATGTGTCTGTTTTTTGTGTTAGTACCATACTGTTTGGTTATGATAGCTTTGTAGTATATTTTGAAATCAGGGAGTGTGATACCTCCAGCTTTGCTCTTTTTTCTCAGGACTCCTTTGGCTATTCAGGGTCTTTTGTTGTTCCATATAAATTTCTTTATTCTATTCTTTGAAAAATATTGTTGTAAATTTGATAGGGATTCCATTGAATCTATAGATTGCTTTAGGAAGTATGGACATTTTAACTTTGTTAATTCTTCCAATTCAAGAGCACGGAATATCTTTCCATTTCATTATGTCTTCTTCAATTTCTTTCAATAATGTTTAATAGTTTTCAGTGTACAGATCTTTCACCTGTTTGGTTAAATTTATTCCTGGGAATTTTATTTTTTTGTTGCAATTATAAATGGGATTGTATTCTTAATTTCTCTTTCTGCCACTTCGTTGTCAGTGTATAGAAATGTAACTGATTTTTGTATGAGATTTTGTATCCTGCAACTTGACTATATTCATTTATTATTTCTAAAAGTGTTTTAGTGGATTCTTTTGGGTTTTCTATGTATAAAATCATGTCATCTGCAAGTAGTGACAGTTTCACTTCTTCCTTTCCACTTTGGATCCCTTTTATTTCTTTTTCTCGCCTGATTGCTCTGGCTAGGACTTCCAATACTACGTTAAATAAGAGTGGTGAAAGTGGGCATCCTTGTCTGGTTCCTGTTCTTAGAGGGATAAGATTCAGTTTTTTTCCATTGAGAATGATATTTGCTGCAGGTTTGTCATATATGGCCTTTATTATGTTGAGGTATTTTCCTTCTATACCCATTTTATTTACAGTTTTTATCATAAATGGATGCACATCTTATCAAATGCTTTCTCTGCATCTATGGAGATAATCATGTGATTTTTATTCTTCACTTTATTAATTTGGCATATCACCTTGATTGATTTGTAGATTTTGAACCATCCCTGCATCCTTGGAATAAATCCCACTTGATCATGTTGTATGATCATTTTAGTGTATTGTTGTATTTGATTTGCTAGTATTTTGTTGAGGATTTTTGTATTAATGCTCATCAGTGATATTGGCCTATAATTTTCTTTTTCTGTGTTGTCCTTGTCTGGTTTTGGTATCAGGATAATATTGGCTTTGTAGAATGAGTTAGGAAGCTTTCCCTCCTCTTCAATTCTTTGGAAGAGTTTGAGAGGGATAAGTATTAAGTGTTCTTTGAATGTTTGGCAGAATTCACCTGGGAAGCCATCTGGTCCTGGACTTTTATTTGGGAGGTTTGCTGTTACTGTTTTGATCTCCTTACTGGTGATTGGTCATTCAAATTCTCTATTTATTCTTGATTCAGTTATGGAAGGTTGCATGTTTCTAAGGATTTATCCATTTCTTCTAGATTATCCAATTTGTTGGTGTATAGCTTTTCATAGTATTGTCTTATCATCTTTTGTATTTCTGAGATGTCCGTTGTAATTTCTCCTCCTTCATTTCTGATTTTATTTTATTTTTATTTATTTGAGCCTTCTCTCTTTTTTTCTTGGTGAGTCTAGCTAAAGGTTTGTCAATTTTGTTTATCTTTTCAAATAAAGAGCTCTTGGTTTCATTAATTTTTTCTATTGTTCTGTGGTTTTATCCTGTTCCCTTACTTGGAACATATTCCTCTGCCTCCTCATTTTGCCTCTTTCTCTGTGCTTATGTCTATGTATTAGGTAAATCAGCCATGTCTCCTGATCTTGGAGAATTGGCCTTATGTAAGAGATACCTTTTGAGGCCCAGCAGTGTGCTTCCCTCTCATCACCAGTCTAGATGTTCCAGGAGTAACCCTTGTGTGGGCTACATGTTTTGTTCTGCTGCAACTGGGTTGCTTTTTCTGCAGCTACCCAGGGAGTCTAGGCTTTCCCTCCCTGACTGGCTGTTTGTAAATTAGGTTTGGGGAGCCCCAGCACAGTTGGCTGCAAGGTCTAATAGCACACTCATGTTACAGTTTTTCTGTGAAGAGAGTAGACACCCAGTATGGCTGGCTGCTAGGCTCAGGGGCTTACAATTGCTGTGACCTCAGGCCTGCAAGGCTGTTGTTGTAAGCTGTCTTAGGATTGTGGCTGGCCCCAGGCATGGGAGAACCCAATTGTTTTAGGTTCTGGAAGATGGGGCCTATCCATTTAGTGGCTGTTTGTGAAGCATAAATCTTCTGCCACAGGTAAGCGCCCCCCTACAGGTCCACACACACTGTCAGCACAGTTATGGCCCATGCACACCTCCCCATCCCCTGGAGAGTACTCAGTCATGCCACCACAGAGGCCCCCACACACTGCACCAATACCCCCACACTTCATCTGCTCCTCACACATGCCCTGCCTCACAGAGGCAGACACACTCACCTGCTTGCAGAGGATCAAGGCACCCAGTCTGGGCAGCCTGACAAGTAGAGTGATGGTTTACTGTTGAGTGTAGCCAGTCCCCAAGGTGGTCTGCTTGCTCTGGCTGAGCTGGATTAAACAGATGCTCTAGTGGGTATGGCAGACCCCTGGGCTAACAGGCCAGGGGAAGAACTCCAATGACTTCTGCCAGCATCTGTTTTGGCACACCTGTATGAGGTCACAAAAATGGCTGCTGCCAATGTCTCAGTCTCCAGAGAGGTCTCACCTCTCACTGAGATGCACTCAGACCCTACCAGATGAGTCTCTTTTCACCAAAGTACTGTGCACCTTTCTTTCTGGTGATTTTAGTTTCTTTCTAAGATGAGTGAATCTGTGTGTGGCCCCTTTCAGAGCTAGGTTTTTCCACTTACATCCGATAGCTTTTCTGGAGGTATTCCCTGTTGCAGTTAATAGACAGCAAAGGCGGATATTATGACACTTGTTCTCAGTTGTGCTGAGTCTGAAGGATGCTTATAGCAGTAACACAATCCTGCTCAGGTCCCCACTCCTTCAGGGAAGGCGGAGTACCTTAGGGTTGCTCCTTCTTGTCTGTGAAGCTCCCTGCCTGGCAAAGGAGGCTTTTTTCTTTCCAGAAGGGATTTCTGCCTCTTATGTCTCAGTCAAGACTGTCCCTTTTTGTGAAGGTATCTTTTATCCAGTTTTAAGTTCTGTCTCTAGGATAATTTTTCCAAGAATAGTTGTAACCTGGTTTTGTTCATGGGAGGAGGTGAATTCAGAGCCCACTTATGCCCCATTTTGACAAGATCCCTTGCATACTTTTTGTTTGTATCCTCTCTAGGCAGATTCCTGAAACAAAGGGGAAAAGAATACACACATCTAAGTAAATAAGTATAGATTATTTTGGATTTCTGTTGTTTACACTATCTAACATTCTTTCATATTTTATGAAATATGAAATTTGAAAATGTGAAATCCGAAAATATGAATTTTCATGTTCATATTTTGAACATATTTTGGAAAACTCTCAACAAACTTTGGTGGGATAGACCCTACTCTTGCCTCTGTATAGGCTTAATAACTGGCTTAATTCTATTAGCTTAATCGTATCCCTTTGGTTTAGGAGAGAGTCACAAATTTTGAGCAACTGAAAACAAGGTTCAGAACTTCTGCTTGGCTGCTCAGAGAGAGGAGCTCTCTCTTCCTCTGAAGAGCAACGATGTAAGGAGATTGGCTTTTCTGAGTGATCCCAAGAAGAGCACCTGACGCTGCTGGAGGAGATCTCATGGGACCCAGAGGATTGGGGCCTTTGAGAATTAGCAAAGAATGTTATAGACAGAAGCTTTGTCTTTGGTGTTGTTGGTGAAGAAACTAAGGCAAACTTTGCCTTCTCCCTTAACAACTGAGTTAGTAAAATCTCCCAAACATTTCTTTCTTATTTAAATCAGTTTGAGTTGGGATATTTTGTCACTGGGAATACAGATTTCTATTACACAGAGATAAGCACAAATTACCTTGTTTTGTTCTCTCACTTTGCACTCTGGAGCTAATGCCTCATATGGAGTCAAAAGTCATAGGATTTTTAGATATGGAGCACTTCATCTCAAAGGGTTCTCAATATGATGACTTACATTGATACCTCATGCCAAAAACAAAACAAAAAAAACACAAATAACTCCAATGTTCCTTTTCTGTATAGCTGCTTTCTCTTTACCTAATTGAGTACAAATTTTGAACTGAGAAGATTTTTCTCTTCACTTTGGCTGAAGAGAAGCTCAGAAGCAAATTGACATCATATCCCACCTATATGAAAATGGTGATCAGTCAACTCACTTTGTGTTCAACGCATAAATAGCACCCTTATTTCTCCTCACTTTTACTTATCCCTATTTTTATTTCTATTTCATAGTATGCATTTGTGTTAAGTAACTCAACTATTCTTGATGCTGAATTGGAATAACAATAAGTAAATAAGACAAAAAAAATCACCACAAAAAATAACACAAACTTTTGTCAATCTCTTAGGATATTGTGGAACATAAATGACAAAAATCAGTTTTTCAGAAACAAAGAAAACATGTTGTTTTCCTCAGGAAATCCAAGGTTGAGATAAATTCCAGGTTTGTTTAGTCATCAGTTTTACAATATTTTCAAGGATTCATCTTCAAATATCTTAACTGTGCCATCCTTAGGGTTGGTCCCTCCAATACAGATAGCAACATGTCTGCAGGAGTTCTGGCTATCCCACCTAAACATGACAAATACAAACCAAGGAAAAGGACACTCCTTTCTGCTGCCTATCTCATTGGAGAAATAAAACATTTTTCCAGAAGCTGCCTTAAATTTCAATAGCCAGAGTTTTAACATTCACAATACATAACCCCATGCAAGGGGAATTGAATTATCACAGTGTTCCTGGAATTCATTTGAGACTCTGTAGTTATTGAAGTATTAGTCAAAATATCCATCATCATGTGCCTATCACTTTTTAAATTTATTGTTATTACTTTTTTTATCACTACCAAAACTCTATTCTAGATGTTGATGATTTGATGTTCTGAAAATGAGAGTACCTTTTGAAGGAGAGACACATTTAAAATATTATCACTATTTTACATTTTAAAGTGAATCTTCATTACATCCTCAGTTAATAATTCAAATAACATTTTGAAAATCTGCAATGTACCAAGCACTGTTTTCTCTTTCTGTCAGTGGGAAATCATGTGATAGTCCATGTCTTCAACAGATTATAATTTTTTCTTAATTAATTATTCCATTCAACAGATACTTCGAACACCAAATTTATGTCAAGAACTGTGATAAAAATTGGACAATGAATATTTAAAAAAACAAATATAACCCTTGTAAAGAGTGTTAATTCCAATTCCCTACAAAAAAATCCTAAAGTCCTTACTGCATTTTATAAGATTGTGGCAATTTATGCTAAAAGGTTTGCTCTGATAGTAGTAGAGTGGAAGTGGGACTGTTTAGGAATGAAGGTGTAGTCAAGAAGATAGTTTAGAAAATAAGCCAATCAGAGAAAGACAAATACTGCATGATTCCACTTATATGTGGTATCTAAAATAGTCAAATTCGTAGAATCAAAGAGTGGAATGGTGGTTACTAGGGGGTAAGGGGAGGACGAAATGGGGAGTTACTAATCAATTGGCATAAAGTTTCAGTTAAGCAAGATTAATTAGTTCTAGAGATCTACTGTACAATGTTGTACCTATTGTCGATAATACTCTACCACATGCTTAAAATTTTATTAAGAAGGTAGGTCTCATATTAAGTATTCTTACCACAATAAAACAAAATAAAATAAAAAATTCTCCAATATAGATCCAGCTTAATATCATTGCACATTCTATTACGTTGACTTATAATCCATAGCCTGCCATTTCTATGGAGAAAAGAGGCAACCAGCACATGGGGATGTAGATATACATACACACTCATGTGCATACTCACATGCACACTCACACATTTGCACAATCACGCACACACCCACACACCATGTACACAGAGTCTTGTGCACACATACAGCACTCACATATATACACACTCTTGCGCACACATTCCTAAAAACTGCACTCACACCCACATGTGTGCTCATGCATACACATTTACACACAGATATACATTCACGAATATGCACACACACACAAGCAAGTGTTTTACAAAAATGAACTACTTTTATTGAATCCACACAACACCACCATGAGTTAGATCTCATTAACTTCATTGTACATATGAGGAACTCAAAGCTCAGGAAAGTAAAAGAACTTGTTCAAAATCATGCAGTTAGCAAATGGGAGACTCATTCTAAAGTGTGTACAGCTATTTGTAGAATTAGAAACAAACCAAATCATTGTGTCTATGACTTCTTAAGATTTTCATTAATTATACCATAATTTTAGTTAGCAAAACCAAAAGCATATTTCTTTGAAACACTTTCCCACTTCATTTTTGAACTGTGTCTATTTTGTGGGAAATGTAATATACATGTTTGTGATTCATTTACACCACAATTCTCCAAATATTTTTCTCTTAGAGATATTTGAAATGAAAAAAAAGTTTTTTGAATTTTTCAGGGAGATTTTTCATGCTTTACGTTTCATTAAAAATAGGCATAACCATTGTCCCAAGCTTAGGGAGACCCAGAGTTATATTTGAGATGCCTTTTTCTGTTTCTTATTTTGAAGATCATTTGCTATGCATACTCAGTTGTTTGAATAAATAATAATTTTGTTCTTGTAGAATAAATGTAGTAGACTGATCAAAATAACAGTAACAATAAGCATGAAATAGATATTTGCCAGAGAGGAGTTTTGATCAGAAGAGAACATGAAGTCCCAGGTGAATGACAGGAAAGACAATAATTCAATATTTATTTGAGGATGGGAAGAAAGTGTTTTAGTTGCATGAGAGTAAGGATTTTGTTTGTTTCTTTCCATTAAGCTGTCCTATGAGGTTTCACTCTCTCCAAATTGTGTAGCTGCTCTCTCCTGGGTATAGTCTGATTCCTAATACTCATTGCTGTTTCAGTTTTCCCTGTTTTGGGAGTCACCTGTAATGGTTTTTTTCTTGACACTTTTTTGTAACAATAGACCCTTAAACTATAACAATCCTGATGTGGGGTTGCTAAAATCTTAAAGGAAGAATGTTAATGTACCTTTTGACACCAAGTTCAGGAGTTTGTTCTCCACTTTTTCTGAAGAAGGGCATCTTCTCCTTTACCTAGATGTTATTTCCAAAGCAAATGATGGGGGAGGGGCTCACTCCTTCCTGGTATATCATTCTATCCTTCAGCACCTTGAAATCATGCTTTCCTAGGCTTGGAAAAGACAGGAACAAGCAGTCTGGTTCCAGGAATCTAAGTAGCAGGGACATGTAGACAATCTTATCAGGAGAGCAGAGTTCAGGAAAGGAACAGCGTAAAGTAAGATCTTATGAATATTTACCTCACCTACATAGTTTGATTGCTATCATGAAGTTACAATGCAGTTAAATGTTTTTAATACATTATGTTGGATTTTTAAAAAAAGAAATTTAAGAAAATGAAAGTAATCGAGAAGACAAGGCAGAGGTATATTAGCAATTTTTTTTCCTCTTACAAAAATATCTGGATTTCTGTTTCAAAATTCTGCTCCCAAATAACTCTGTTATTTTGATTATTTCATGTCTGCAACATAGAGGCCACAATATCTTATACAAATTTATAGGAATTTTGGTAAATAAACAAAATCCTATATTTAACCACGGAGTCATTGAGTCAAACATTTTGTCATGTGTGACAGCCCACATAGCCACTAATGCAGCAACTTTACTTTACTAAAACAAACAAAACTATGGAAAGTTCTACACAGATTGAAAAGAAATCAGGTTGTATGTGACATACAGAGTTTATTTTCAGTAGCAAAGCATTTGACCATTTTGGACCTATAAAAAGTCCAAGGGGAGAAATTAAGTTACTGACCCTGAGGCACTTATTTTTAAATGGAAGAGTGAATTTACCTTCCTAACCATTCATCAAAGGGGAGTGGGTGGAACTTTAAATGAAATAAATTTCCAGAGCAAACGTGAAAATTGAAGTCCTCTCAACCCTGCGCTGTGATGTTAAAATAAAAATGGCCTTACCTTTGTGTGGTTTGCCTTCGATACCAGCTCCAGGAAACTACTTTGGCAAGGCCATTCTCATAAATAGTGACAGTAGAGAATAGGATTCTTCATCTTCTCTCCAGATCATTTTGCTGCAATAATCCAGTGTCATCTGAAAGCGTATTTTATCTCTTGGATGAGGAATGAATTAGAAAGATGTTTCTCTCTTGCTCACATGAGGGTCTCTTTAAAATAATAAGTGAGAGAGACAGAGACAGAGTAAAAGAGAGAGCAAGAGGAAGGAAGAGGGAATGGGGTAAGGAGAAAAGAAGTAGAGAGCTTGACAGGAGAAAGCTAATGAGTAAACAAAAAGGCAGAGATAGAGATATCCAGAAACAAGTGTGAATACAGAAAAAACTCACAATTTTGTATGGATGAATTATATTTCTAAATATTGCTAAATGATATATGATAAAATGTTGAACGGTGGACCAAAATATCTGCAAGTTGAAGAAAAACTGAAAGAAACAAACAGGATAGAAAATAAGTTGTCATAAAAAACACAAATAATTGGAAGACGACTAATAGAATTTTTAGTTTTACTAGTTCTTGAATTCTTAGTCCATTTTCAAGAAGGTTCTGACTTCCACAAAAATGAGATCTTGATTCCTAATAGAAATAGCCCTGATGCTTCTCATTCTATTTACTTTCAACAAGTGAAACATTTCATTATCTCTATTCATTCTCTCTCTCCTGCTTTTTCTCATTCTTTGTCTAGTTCTTGAATGTGGTCTAGCTTTACTTTTCTCTTTTTTTTTTTTCTACTTCCATTAAATTATTCTCTTTTCCAATAAATAGAAGAAACAGCATCAAATCTGGCCAATGAGGAAAGCTAGAATACGACAGCATGCTAAGGTTGTGATGACCAATATGAAATATACAGACAAGATAATACCACTCTAGTAAATGCTGATATGCTTAATTATTGAGAGATTGCGAGATTAGGAGGATCTAATCCAAAACAGGAGTTAAGGAAGTTATAGTCTAGTTACAGTATTGTACTGTAAACTCCGAATGATGTGATTAAATATATCAGTAAAGAGAAAACGTTATCATTGATACTGAAATGAAAAAATTATATGCATCAAATACACACAGAAATATACTTCAGCATATTCAACTGTATGCCACAAATATTTGCAAATGAATAAATATTGAAATTCCATTGACAGAAACCCAATTATTGACATTGTATTTAAGAATTTGGATTGTCCATTAAGATCTAATATAATATAATAAACTTGGTCTAACGAATGTAATGAGTAGAATGTGGGAAAAGAGATAAGAACAAGATAATATCTAATTTTAATCAGTTGCCTTGAAAGAGTGAGTGAATTGCACGCTGTGACAGAGTAACATATTACCATTGAATAAGGAACATCGTAGAATTAGGACATAAAGATAAATAAAACATTAAATTTCACTGATTATCCTAATCATAATAGATCACCAATGGCTTCATCATAATATGTAATATGTATGAAACCAAAAAGGTGCAGCTTAACTCCAGCTTGAATCTTAAAGTAATCTTTTGTTATTTTGAATTTTCACCACCTTTGAGCTAATGAGGTGTGACAGAGCAGTGGCCTTAACTGGAAGGAGAAGAACTAGCAAGTGCTCAAGTCTTTTTACAGTTTCTGTAAAAAGTATGGGTGTGTTGAGCCATTTATTTAGGTTAATCCATCCTATCTTGTTTTCTAAGGAGACTTCTCATTGATTTATAAAAACTACAGGTTTTCTCCTGTTTCAGTCCTCTTCAAGATTTGTTTACTGTAGACTTCACTTTGATTCTATGGGCTATCCCATATCTTTCCAATAAATTACTTATTTTGCTAAAGATAGCCTGATCTGTTTCTGTAGCTTGTAAACAAATAATTCAAAAAGACATAGGCACTGTTTATTAGTTATCATTGATCTAAGGACTGCCAGAAGAGTTGTCATCTGAGTTCTGTATAAGCAATTTGCTAGGAGAAATCAATGCACTGCTTTGCCTCAGGCATAAAATCAGATTAAAAAGGAAAGCTGGTGGGAAAGTGAAAGATCTTTTTATCCTCTCTAAAATTATGAGTATAACCAAACAATCAATTTCCTTATCAAATGATTATAGAAGACAGTTCCTATAAATCTATGTATTGATATGAATTATGTTGTAAAATATGACAGTAAGCCACAATTAGGAATACAATTTGTGAGCTTTTGGAAGGTGAAAATAAATACTTCACAACATTTGTACTTAATACCTTTTGCTCTCTCCTCAAGCCTTCAATATTTCTTCACCTGTCTTCATTCCTAGCGTTCACCCTTGTTTCTGATTTCATGATGAAAATATAAGTGAACAGAAAAGTGTTTCTATAAGTTCATTTTAGTCCAGTTACCCATCTACTCATATCTGTCCCCATATACTCTATTCTTCTACTTTGACTTGGCCATCCATATTCTTCCACTCACAGGTTAGATCTCAGACCCTTTCATTCTTAAGGTCACTGCTCCAGCAATTCTTTTCTCTACGACTGCAGCGTCAACTTCTTGCTCTCTCTCTCTCTTTCCTTGGGGCAGACAAGCATGCTATTATTTTTGCCATCTTCAGAAAACATTCACTCAACTTTGCTTTCCCCATCAATCACTATTCCATTTCTTTACTTCCCTTCACAGGAAACTCCTCCAAAATAGTTCTCTTTACTTGCTGTTCACAATTGTTTTTCCTCTGTTCTCTCCTGCACCAATTCTGTTTAGGCTTTTATCACACCCCTTCACTGAAATTGTTCTTGTCAATATCACCAGTGACATCACTTCCTAATATCTAAAGATCAATTCTCAGTTCTCTTCATCTTTAACCTATCAGCAGAAATAACACCAATCTTTAGCCTCTCCTCATCTATGCACTTTCTTCACTCATCTCATGAGAACTGCTATCCTTTAACAGCAACTACTCTTCCCCTCTCATTATTAGTGTCATCTCATTTCTTTAACCTCTTTACATTGGAAATCTGCAGGGTTGGGTCTTTGGATATTTTATCTTTCCATACATGCTTGTTTTGTGATATCAACCAAGTTTGTTGTTTTTAAACATAATCTATACCTAGATGATTCCCAAACATATACTACCTTTGTGAAACTATACCCAGAACTCAGATTAGCATGCCCTGTTACTTCTTGGGTACTTATATCTGAGTGTCTAATAGACATGTCTACCTAAAATAGCAAAAACTAGACTTACAAACTTTTTCCCCAAACCTGCTACTTCTGCTGTCTTCCCTATGTTATTTAACAGCAACTCTTCTTCTTTTCTTAGTCCTCAAAATTTTGAAGATGTAAGTGACTCCCTGTTACATCCCATATTTGATAATATTTTGATAAATCATCTGGAGTTTTCTATATTTTACTACTTCATCTGCTGTCATCCTGGTCCAAGATTCCAAAATCTCTGTATTGTTTCAATAGTTTCTCAACTAGTCTCCCTACTTATATCCACCTTCTCCTTCTCTTCTCAACACAGCAACCATAGTAAACCTGTAAGACCTACATCTGGTGTCACAGGTTGGACTACTCAGTAGGCAGATTCTGAGATGGGATTTAATGTGCAGTATGATTATCAAGGTTTATACTTAGTATTAATACCTGTGGCTGAGAAAGGAAAGAAGCAGAGTGGGCAGAGGGAGGAGGAAAAGTGTAAGGAAGACACAGTGATAGAGACAACCAACCCACTAGGAGCTCTAGAGCTGGAAAGACATTTTAGAGCTGTTCCAAATGGTCCCAGTTGAGCCTAAAGGGCATTCTTGTGGTCTGTGTCCTGAGAAGGGCATGAACTTGGTCAAGGAAGCTCTCTGTAGTTGTGAAAAACTCTGAAGTATCTGAAGGGTAAGGCTATCTATCCTCCAACAGTACCCCTACAGCTTGGGCAGCAAGACTTCATTAAAGTGTGGTATGCTCTGCACATCGCAATGCCCACCTCATTTGATCCTGTCGCATCCCTGCTCAAAAACCGTCTAACAACTTCTCATTTCCTTCAGAATTGAAGTCATATGATTTACAGTGGTTTTCAATAGCCTACAAAATCTAGACCTGCACTGGACCCTGGTATCCTCTGTCATGGTTCACCATGTCACTTACACCACTCAGCTTTTATTGGCCTCTGCACACATATTCAAACATGCCAACACACTGCCACCACGTGGGCAGTGCATTTCTTCTTCTCTCTCTCCTACATGAGTTGCTCTTCCATTTCTTCACTTCTTTCAAGATTTTACTCAAATATCATGCTGATCATATTAAAGATTATGACCTTTCAGCTTTAACTTTCCTCTCCCATGTTTTATTTCTCTACACACACACACACACACACACATTGTTTTGTGAGTTGTGTTCTTATTATACTAGAGTATAAACTCTAAGAGGGTACATGCTTCTGTGGTGTGTTTTTTTTTTTTTTTCCTGAATATCCAGTCATTGCAACAGTGACTAGCACCAAGTCATCATTCAATAGACACTTATTAAATTAGTGAATAAAACCTATTTTTAAAAAAACTAGTCTAAAATGTCATGCATAGAAAACACAAGGAAATACGGAAGGAGATTTTCCATATCCTCCTGCAGAAGCTCATCTTTTGCCACCAGTTCATTTAGATGAGCTAGTTTGTTTGGTATGTTAAACAGTTAATGGCTTTTGAAATTTTATCAAGAAGATATCATCATAAATTAATTCATTGAATGACATTTTTATTTTTTTATTATTTATTTATTTATTTATTTAGGAAGATTAGCCCTGAGCTAACTACTGTTAGTCCTCCTCTTTTTGCTGAAGAAGCCTGACCCTGAGCTAACATCCAATCCCAACTTCCTCTACTTTATATGCGGGACGCCTACCACAGCATGGTGTGCCAAGCGGTGCCATGTCCGCACCCAGGATCTGAACCGACAAATCCCAGGCCGCCGAGAAGTGGAACGTGCAAACTTAACGGCTGAGCCACCGGGCCGGCCCCTGAATGACATTTTTTAATTCTTACTATGAACAAGGTATTTTGCAAGACACAGGAAAGAGGGGATATTATTGCCTCTCATGATGTTGTTTTCATCAGTGATAGTATGTGTTGTAAGGAGGGGAAAACTACGTAAGTCGTAAGTTTATAATACTGAGAAGTATATTGATAAAAAAGTCGCTGACAGATAAATAGAAGTATGGGCAGGGAGATAGGTGGAGAAATAGGTAGACAGATAGATAAATAAACAACCGATAAAAAGAGAAATAGAAAGATATGCGTGATGAAAATGTTTTCCATTCAAGTTTTCACCATAAAATGAATTGTTGGATAGTCACGTTTCTCCAAAGTGGAAAATAAACAATTTATGCCTCGAAATCGATGAATGAATAGTGGCTGAATAATGAAGACAAATCATAATGATTTCTACAAAACTTTAAAAATCTAATTTCATATTTAAACACTGACCATATTTGTGGTTAGATTATGTAATCTGGATTTCTGGTTATAAACGGCAATCACTATTAGCCTCTAGTAAAGATTATTCTAATAACTACTAAAATATCTATGAACATGTAGAATAATAGGAAAACCACAACACACATAATGAACTAAAGTTTGCGTTTGATCTATGCTTAGATTCTGGGATACAGTTTAATGAACTGTAAGAGCCACAGAACTTGAAAGAACAATTTTAAGTTCACCATAGCTAAGCTTTTAAAAACAGCAGATCAGCAAAGTTGAAGGATGTAGAAAACCTCGTCGTCTCTTTCCCCTATTCTCTACCTTTGAATTAGCAATTCTGGAGCTGTACCACTCAGAAAAAAATTATGCAGCCATCACCCAGATAGCTGTGTGGGAGCTTCTTTTTGAAGTAGTAAAATATGTTGCGCTAACTTCCTATGACAAATTGCTGTGTAACGGCTCTCACGTCTCTGGTCTTGGTAAAGAAAATTGTGTTGCTCTGTGCTGAATGAGTAAGTATTTTATATAATGATGTACGAACAGCCTTGCTGTTGAGCAAAGTGACCTGGATAATCATGCGTAAGGAGGGCAAGCAGTCATCAAAATCACTCTTGCCCCATAGACTAAATGTATTGCCTACTAAATTATGATTAGTTACTTATTTACATTTTTAATTGATCTCAGACAGGCAAAGCTAGCCAGAATCTTCTTTAGAAACGGAGTAGGTTTTTTTTTTCTCATTTTTCTTTTGTTTTATGGCTAAAAGTTGCTCAGGAGTATGGTAGAAGCATAAAGCAATGGAAAGGAGTTAAACTGTGGTTATTAAAAGCCGGGTTCTGGAGTAAGATATCTTGTTCTAAATCCTGGCTGCATCCTTTCCTGGTTGTGTGAATTTTGGAAAATGAGTTGGTATCCTTGCACCTCAGATTCCTCATCTGTGATATATGTATAATAAATATACTTAACACTTTGAGATGTCAAGAAGATTAAAGATATTAATGAAGGTGAAGCGCTTTGAGCAGTTTCTAGTACAGCCTGATCTGTCATCAAATGTTTATGGTCCAAATGCTAGTTACCTTAGTTCCTCCTCGGTTAAGTAGAGCTCCTCAAGGAAGCGGGATAGATTCCACGGACAACAATTGCCTTCCAACTTTGGAAATAAGGTAGCAATTTGAGAAGCATTTATAAGATGAGAATAGGAAGATACAATGGAGAAAATGACTCACTACTTGATAGAAATGGAAGAGGAAGGAGTGAATGTGAGAATTTCAAGACGCCTCCTAGCGTTTTTGTTTGAGTGGTATTAACAGAGAGGACAGATAGATGCGACGAGTAAGGAGAAGAGTGGTAGGATAGGAGGTTGGAGAAGGAATCAGGGGCCAGATCAGAGCATAGCAATGCAGGACTGTGAATTCACTCTGTTTCTCTCCACCAACAGCTAATCCATCTGGCTTCAAGCCAGTCACATTAGTTTTCTTCAGTAAATTTGAACTCTCCAAGCTTGTTCCTGCCCCTGGGTGTTAGTATTTGCTGTTGCCACTCCCTAGAAGCCCTTCCCTCAGGTCTCAGAATGGCTACTTCTTGTCGGTCAGGTCTTAACTCAAGCTCTGTCCCTAACTGTGGCTGTGCCTGAACTTATTACCTAACGTTGCCTGTCTCTGCCACTATCATCTCATCGTTTTGGATTTTCTGCTTTTAATTTATCACTATTTGAACTTTTTAAAAATAACTGTGGAAAAAAATAATCAGGCCACAGTAAATCATTAGTTTGTGACAAAGGCTTTATTCTTGTAAAAATATCCCATTCCACGGCAAATTTGGAGCAGCCTATGAAGTAAATAGATGAGACCCAATAGATATCTTTTTTTTAAATGTAGACTTTTACTACGTATAATTGGAATGTTCCAGAATCTCTGAATGTGTCACATGGTTTGAAGAAACAGTGTATCATCTTTATATAACTATTTCTCTATCTTTCAAAAAAAAAATCTGATCTGACTGATTAGAAATAGTCTTTAACACCGTTTTTTAAGAAAGAAAGGACAATTATATGTTTTTACTATTCTTATTTTGAAGCCAACTTTTAAAGACTACATCATGCTTGTTTTTAATGACTTTGCACAGGTTTTAAAGAACTTCCTTAATGTCAGAATAAAGATTTACAAATTTAAAATTTGTTTCCCTAATGTCTGCAAAAGTGATCTTCGACTAACCTCACACATTTTAAGTGGGTATTTATCCTTTAACTGTTTTGGAATGTATAGAAATTTACTTTGGTATTGTCTGCTCTTTGCACCTCAAATGAGGCTTTATTAGCGAATGAACCCTATTTTATTTAACATTGTTTCCAATAAAATAGGAAATCCTCACACATAATTTTTGAATGAACAAGTAAATAAGTAGGACAAAAAAGCATGGGCACTATATTAGAAATAAATGAGAGAGAAAGATAATCTAGATAACCCAAAAGTAAGATATAAGGCAAAATGGATTATACAAAAGCTATAACAAATGAGATGAGAAATGATGGCAAGAGAAATGTAAATTGTGTTAGATTCTTAATCATGTTCAAGACTCCTGCTTGCAAACGTCATGGAATAACTCATGGACAAATAAAACTGTCGTTAAAAATAGCCAGAAAAAATTCAACAACTACCCCTCTAAAAAGTGGTATTTACAAAAGCAGCCAAGATCAATTTTAAGAAGGAAGTCCAGAGGGATTAAACTATCTGGAAGCAAAGGACCGTGGAGAAACAAGATGAGGATGGATCTTCAGCAGCCTTTACACTGTCAGGAATTTAGGTGTAAATCTGGTCCTAGAGGCTCTCTGGGGCTCCAGTTCCTCTCTAGCCGATTCCTAGCTGAAGTCTCCCATTACTTTCTCTCCAAAGTTCATTTGCCATTTGAAGGAGGTCCAGTATTCTGATTATACACTCTACCATATATTTCAGAAATGCTTACAGAATTTTTTTTCATTTTTGCCTTCTAAAACAAAAAATGTTTTTACTTGATTATTTGGAATTTTGATCTGCTTGAAAACAATTTAGAATTACAGACTTCCAAAAGAGAGAGAAATGCAAAAGACTCACTGTGTTTCTCAAATTCTGTTTTTCTTTTCTCATAATTTTCCCATTAAAAAAATATTATTTTCGGGTCGGCCCGGTGGCGCAGGAGATAAGTTCACACGTTCTACTTCGGTGGCCCAGGGTTCACCAGTTCGGATCCCGGGTGTGAACCTACACACCGCTTGTCAAGCCATGCTGTGGCAAATGTCCCACATATAAAGTAGAGGAAGATGGGCACAGATGTTAGCTCAGCGCCAGTCTTCCTCAGCAAAAAGAGAAGGATTGGCAGCAGAGATTAGCTCAGGGCTAATTTTCCTCAAAAAAAAATTATTTTCAAAAGTCTTCTTTGCTATAATTTCATTTCATTGCACACCTCCTCCTATGTGTCCAAGGTAATAGATTTCATAGACTGTTGTTACCATTAGAATAACTTTTTCTCCCATTGCTCCTGAGAATATCTAAAATATGGAATAGCCTCGATCATTCTAATCTGTTTTGGCTAATTCTTTTAATGCAAGGATTCAAATATATAAATTTGTCCAAAAAAGGAAGCTGTAAATAAATGGCATATGAAACTACAACTCCTCTTTCTTAAAAATTCAGTCTGGATATGCTTTCCCTCATCACTTTGGGTTGACTGGTGTGGACACTCTTTTGCAGTTTCCTGCCTGGATTCTCAGGATATTCTCTGGGCCCCCAGGACTGAAGGCCTCACCTCTGGGCATCTTCCCTTGTGGGAAGTCACATTCTGTTCTGTCATCTCATAAGTATCCTTACCATATGACAGCTTCTAAGTGGTTTGGCAACCTACCACTCATAGCTGTGGATTTAGTGAGAAGAGAGGGATAAGAAAAACCAGAAACCTGCTTTTTGCTTTGTATTTTCACTCCTCCAACACCACTGATTTTGTTTCATGTACTTTACAGAGAAAATGTTCAGATCTGTGTCTACATCCTCTGGGAATTTTACCCCACCAGTCAAAACCCTCACCTTATTTTACTTTTGGGGGATAATATCAATTTATTCTTATGAGTAAAGGTGTCTGTTTGCCTTTATTATATAACATATAATGCAATAAATATATATAGAAAATGTAAATACATGTCATCTGTTGACTTAGAATTTAAAACGTTTCAAAATAAATAATCTCTAAATCATCAGTGTAAAGTTTTGAATGACTTCTGGACGTAAATACTATGGTGGCCTGGACAAAGTCTCTTTTATTACACTATATTACCAGCATCACACACCTTTCAGAAATATAATTGGCCCTCAAAAAAGAATTGTAAATAAGTGAATGAATGAATGAACGAGTGAAAGGGTAATAACTGTAATAGGAAGTTAGTGGAAAAAATAAAAGTCAACATTTAAAAAAATTTTTCTGAAATATTGAAATTTCTTTCTTTCCTATTTTTTTCTGATATTTTGATGCTCTTAGACTGTATTCTTCTAGATCCTTGCAATTAAAGCTTCACTGTTTTATTCTGTAAGTACTATCTTCCTGTAAATCAGACAAGAAGATTACAGTGAAGCATGCACTACATGAGCAGGATAAATATGTGTTGAATCAAATCAAAATGATTTGGATTGGGTGGAACCTGTACTCATGATAATGGCTTGGATGTTTCATGTGTAAGATAGGAAACTACTTGATGCAAAGTTGTGTTTTTTCCCCCTGAAAGTTAATTTGTTTTCTTGTATCTGATTTTCTTAAACTTTTAAATAGAATCTGAATATTTAGTAAATTATATATTAATTTAAAGAGTAATTAGTGTAAAACATCTTTGGTACTTTGATAAAAAATGTTTTGCAAAGCCAAAAAGATGTCACCAAAAAAAACGTATCGTTTTAGCTTAATTTGTAATTGTAAGCATCTGTAATATATCAGTAAGATATGTTTGAATATTACTGCCAAATTTTCACAGCCTACTCATTTTATGGGTAATAAATATCATACTATCAATTAAATCCTTCAAAATATGGAGATTTAAATCAATGTCTTGATTCCCCAGTTTTAAGTTTTTAGTTGAATCAGAGAAAATAATTATGATTTGTGGAAATCCACAGTTTTAGCATTTGCAAGATACATATAATTTACAAATGAATAAGGGCATTCTTCTATGTCAAAATAGCAATCTATGTTTATACACTGAACTTTTCTTATTTGGGGAGGAATAAATCCTTTTAGAAATTTTTGACAACAGGCCTCATGTCATTACCAGATTGTCCGTATATCCAGCAGTGTTGTTCTATGCCTCTTTTCTTGAATCTGGAAAGTCACCTTCGTGTATTAGTCCAGACTTCATAGTTTACAGCTGGAAGAGCTTGAATCCCTGCCTATGAAACTTGGTCAATTCACTCAACCACTTTGTGCTTCTGTTTTCTTACAAGGAAAAAATCAGAATAACGGTAATGTCCATTTTACTGTATTATTATGAGGAATAGATAAAATAATGTGCAAAGCACTTAGAATAGTGCCTGGAATATAGCAAATAATTTATAAATATTGCTATTATTATCTCTATCTCAATGTTCTAGATCAGGCCTTCATCATATTGTATTGAAGGTGTTATGATAATTGTCCGGTGGACCTCTATGCTTCCAATATTGAGATGTTCTGTTACTACAAATAGTTTACAATTCAATATTTTAAAAATTAGAATTTAAGTACATTACTTAAATGCAAGTAAATGATTAAAAACTTTTAACTGTTTATTTACAAGAGTAACTACATTTTTTACAACAATATAGAACACAGCCTTGGAATGAATAAAAGTGTTAGGGGCCAGCCTGGTGGCATAGGGGTTAAGTTCGCATGCTTCACGTCCATGGCTTGAGGCTCACAGGTTCGGATCCCGGGCATGGACATAGCAATGCTAATCATCCACATTGTGGCAGCATCCCACATAAAATAGAGGAAGATTGTCACAGATGCGAGCTCAGGGACAATCTTCCTCAAGCAAAAAGAGGAAGGTTGGCAACAGATGTCAGCTCAGGGCCAATCTTCCTCACAAAATAAAAAGTTTTTTAAAAAAGAGGGCTTTGTGTCATTATTCCAATGCATTAATTCCTACTGTTGCTACTAAACAGCTATGAACCCATAGGCAACTCATTTCAGTTTCCTAAAGAAAATCATATCCTCTTTAAGAATGGAGAGTTAAAGCCTGCCTCTCAGATTTATGAGCATTAATAAAATAAATTTATGAAGTTTTAAAATAAAACTCCAAGTGAGTGTTCTTTAATGCAGCACTCAAGTTTACGTAACTTATTATTGTTGTCATTATAGTTTTATTATATTTTGTGCACTTTTCATCAAATGAAATCTTAACTTTCTCGGTCTTGTTTGTTTAAGAATTGATTTACATCAGTAAAGGGATTGTTGTGTTGTGTTGCACAAGAACTACTGCCTTGTGATATTTTATAAGTAATAGTATCTTCATGTGAGTCTATTTATAGGGCTAGTTTTAAATAGTATGCACATGTTTTATATAAGAGCATCTGGAAAAAACAATTGTGCATCAAGTAGCATAAATTTTTTTTAATTTTAGGATTTTAAAATTCTTTATTTGTTTTTGCTTGATGAAGATTAGCCCTGAGCTTACACCTGTGCTAGTCTTCCTCTATTTTGTTTGTGGGTCGCTGCCTCAGCGTGGCGGGTGAGTGGTGTAGGTCCATGCTAGGGATCTGAACCCATGAACCCAGGCCACTGAAGCAGAGCACACCGAACTTAACCACTATGCCACAGGGCTGGCCCAGCACAATTTTAATATAGCAGAAATGAATTGGAAGAGAAAACTTTAAATAAAGGTCAATGATTGAACCAAAAATAAATTTGTCTGGAGAATTGATTTTAAGATATATTTTATTATAATTGTTTGATTCATGGCATTTGAGATTTTCGTATCCAGATACTTTCAGTCCAATTCAATCTATAATTTTAGTTGTTTACTTTATTTTAAAAATAGGAGAAGATGATTTAAGAATGGTATTTATTTTATCATAGTAATATATATGTATATATATTTATCACTATATATAGTGTTTTCACTGTATTTATGTGTGTGTGTAGAAAGCATATTTAGTAAAAGCAAATAGATATATTTTTAATGAATTTAGAATGTTGTTCCAAGTTTGTTTGTGTGACACATGTGTACAATTTGTTGTATAGTGAAGATCTTTTTAGAATTAAAAAGTAAATCTTTTAAATAGTAATGTCATCTATGTATATTACACTGGAGCAGTCTTTCTAATGTCCCTTATATAATTATCAATACATATTGAGTTGAAGAGACCACACTCAAGGTTCACTCCTTACTCTTGAGTACTATTGAGACTGTTCTTGGTATAAATAACTCCGGCGCTCTATGTGTTTCTGCACTGAATACTACCAAGGTATCCTACTGATAACATATACAAGAAGGGGGAATGCAGCTTTGGGAGAGTGATTTGTTTTTCTCAAAATAAAAAGGAAAAAATAAAATGTGCATTTTACAACAGTAGGAACACTTTCCAAGACATCTCCTATTTTGAGAGAGAGCTGAGAAACTCAGTAATGTGAGCAAGTTCAAAAAGTGAACTTAATAGAATTTTTTTTTCTTTTTTTAAGAACTACCAAGTCTAAATATTACCTTTTAATTTACTTCTGAAAATACACATTATGTAGTGGCACTAAAACCTGCATTGAATTTGTGTTTAGAAAAAAAAAAAAACAACTCCTAGTGTCTAACTTCTTATGCCCTGAATGCTGAATAATATTTCTTGATGAGTCATCATCCTGATGATGACAGTGGAACCAGTGTTACTGAACAGAGGAGTTCTTTCCTAGGAAGCATTTAACATGCTACTTTTGTTAATTGTTTGTTTTTCTATATGTAAAAATTACAATTAATCTGATACTCCTGATTGCATGGACAGTAAAGATCTGTGTGTGTGTTTTGTATGCCAGATATTAGATGTTGCATCATTTATTTCATTGTATCCCAGAGGTTTAAAGCAAAATCTGGAGAGATGTGTGGCAAGTGGAGACATGATCACCAACACATAAGACACATAAATCTAGCTTTTTCATGGCCACTTCTGCCATCATCATGGGAATGGAAGTGGTTTCTGAGACAAGAGCTGGAATGGAATGGTGTAGAACACTCCTTCTGTTGTACTCTAGTCCTCATGGGTAGGGAAAATTGACCTTTTTCTGAGTGTTCCATATACCTCATTACTTTTGAGTCAAACAACAATTATATGTACTGGACAGTGTAGTCTTAAATGATCCCTGATCATATTCTCAACCTGAAGTAGTACCAGAAGGGTTAGGATTGGCCCACATGAGCAACAGGATATATTGGAAGTTATGCCATGCAACTTCCAACGCCAAGGTGTAAAAGATACTGAGTCTTCTACTTTGAATTCTCTTGGAACACTCACTCTGGGGAAAGTCAGCTATCATGTTATGAGGACACTTATGCAGCTTGTGGAGAAATCTCCATCAGTAGTTGATAATTGAGTCGTCCTGGCAATAGCCCACATCAACTTGTCAGGCATGTTAGTGAGCCATCTTGGAAGAGGACTTTCCAGCCCTAGACAAGCTTTCAGATGATAGAATCCTCAGTCAAAATCTTGTCTGCGGACCCAGGAGAAACCCTGATTCAAAACCATTTAGCTAATCTGCATCCTAATTCCTGCCTGCAGAAACTCTGAAATATTATTTTGATTTGTTAGTTTAAACCACTAAGTGTTTGGGTAATTTATTATGCAGCCATAGAAAACTAGTCCAGGTAGGAAAGAGATGAGCACTCTGATTTTTTCAGATGACTAAACTAGGGTCAGAAATATTAATTAATTTCACAATATCATAAAATTGGGATTTGATCAGAGAACCACTTCTTCTTAGACAAGAAAGATTTGCAAATAGGCAGTTGGTGAAAATGACCCCAGCGAGGCCAGTTCATCTGCATACCTAATGCTAATACTTCCACACTCATCAATTCCTTACCGATTATCAAGGATCTTCACTCCTGGGTAGGAAAAAATAGATAAATCACAAGTATCATAATTTAAAATGCACCAGAGAGCCACGAAAGTAACAAGGGGTTGATGAACTAAAATTCCAGGTTTCTGAAGTTAGCTGATAATCTAAGAGCACTTCCTTCCCTGGGGTCATTCCCACAAAACAAATTTACTGGTAGCTATAAAATAATAAGCCATCTGTTTGCTAAAGGCTGAAAGAATGTAATCTAGCTACAGTAGAGCCGGAACTGGGTTGAAAAGCAGAGCTTGTATAGTGCATATCTCTGATTCTCAGAATGTGAAAAGTAAGAATACAATGATCAAAGATTATGGATAAACATCAGACAAAAAAGAAGACAGCCACATACATATATTCAGGTATTAGGCTGGGAGACAAACATAGACATATTCTTTCTTCTTACTTCATTACATCTGTTTTTCTATACATATGCCTTCTGTAACTTGATTTCCAGCCTGCCATGAGGCCACAGTTAGGAAGAGATTTGTAGGATGTTTAATCCTCTCTATGTTTAGTGAAATGCTCAAGATAAACGGTCGCTAACAGAGAAGGAAGAAGGATAGGACGTGGACATTAATTTTTTTTTTCCAATGCTAAGAGAAGTACCTGCAAAAAATAGTAATGAATTGATATTTTGTTGGAGGGAAAGAAGAAAGGAAAGAGAGAAGGAAAGGAGGGAGGGAAGGAAGGAAGGAAGATATGATAAACATCTTTTTGTTTAGGTAAGAAAAAAGCCAGTGAAGTAAACATAAGCAGCATATGTGACTCTATGTTATGAGCTTTCTCTTGGGTAGTCCTTATAAAAGTTCAGGATTTGCTACAATATCAGCAAAGCAAATGGGGATTAGCAACTTTGGGGATCAGTAATTTCCCTATGCAAAAGATACCGCGTTTGCATATATCGGACTATGTGTGTGGTAATGTGCATTATGCGTATACACGTTTTTGTGTAACCACTGCATAACTAAATACTGCTATCGTATTTTCATTTGTGGGTACACATCATCACATCATGTCTGTGCCAAATCATTAAAAGTTTGATTTTAATACAATGGTGAATATATTTGGCCATAATTGTAATTTTTCTTAAGTAGGATTTTTTAATGGAGTTTTTGTGTGTAAAATTATATTGATTGCTTCCAAACTGATTGAAAAAACAATTTCTTTTTTCCCAAGAAAAGTAAAAGAAAATAGAAATAATAATAACTCAGTATAATCTGTTATGACCCAAATAAAAAAAAAGCAGACAAATATAAAACATACAGTTATTAAAACAAAATATACCTGATTTGTTTTCATCAATGAAACAACTCATGAGTTGTTCTTAAATGTATTTAGAATGGAGTATTTTGATTATGTAGAATTTTAGTGTTAATTTATTCAAATGACTGAATAAGCCTTCTACACATGAGCACATGAGGAGTTAATATCTAGTTTTATATTTTGCCTGTGATGTGAAGATATTAAATGTTATTTGCTATGCGTATGTACGTTATTGTTTTCCTCTTAACAATCTCTCCACTTACAGCCTTCCTTCTCCAAACGTAGCTTCCATTGTCACAAATAAAAGGCAGATCACTGCCAACCAGAAAGAAACAAGACACCAGAGAGTAAGTTTATATTGTTTGGGTTCCGAGGCATCCAGGCCTTGGCATATGTGATACATTTGGGAAAAAATATGGGGGTTGACAGCTTTTCTGCAACAAGTAGATTTCCTGCACACACACCTCTCTATGGTGGATGGGGAGCTTGAAAGAAACTCAGGAAAAGTTGAATAGGGTGTGGGGGCTTTACGTCTTGTTCACTGTCCTTTGTCCCTATTTACAGGTGAGTAGAGAACAGTGTATGCCCGCATTCCTAGGTAGCAAGCCAGAATATTTGAGAGAAAAGTCATCTTACGGAGGTAAGGTATCAGTCTGGTACAATAGCAGAAATTCTGTTCCATCAGAGTTTGGGGAGGGTGGTTTATTCTCCAGCCACCATGCCTCCAGATGTGAGACTAGAGATGGTTTTCAGAAGTTAGTCTGCAGATAGATTAGAGTCTCCTCTTGGAAGGCCTTCCCATGGTCCATTTGAGCAGCTCTAAATATCCACTTAAATGAGGAAAGGAGCTTAAACCTGTGAAAGACTAATTTTAATTGAATTTTACTTGGAAAAGCTAGAAAGATCCCTTTTTAAATACAGAATATACAGTTCAATTTTTTTTTAATTTGCTACACGTGGTTTAGGGACTAAGTTTTGGATTGTGATAACTCTTTCGGAGGTTTATTTAGTATTGTAATATTTCTAATATTTATTTATGGATAGCATCTTTCCCTTAATTTCACTAATTTTTTAAAAATAGTTGCTGTCTTTGCTTGTGCAATCTTAGTATTATAGTCGTGTTATCAGAAAATAACTTTAAATCATTTGTCTTAAAGAAAACTTTATCTTCTATCCTAAATTTTTTTGCATGTTCATTACTTTGTTGATATCCAACAGGTCAAATGTTTCACAGTTTTAGACTTTATATCCATACCATTCATCATCTATCGGGGTATTTTTGTTCTATAACTTATATTTTAAAGTCAGATTGACCCTGAGCCCACACTCCCATGAATGCATGAGGGTAGCCAAGCAGTGTCTCTATTATAAAAGGGAATCAGAAAGCCCATTTCCTCCTAACACT
Source organism: Equus quagga (assembly GCF_021613505.1). Lineage (NCBI taxonomy): Eukaryota > Metazoa > Chordata > Mammalia > Perissodactyla > Equidae > Equus > Equus quagga. The sequence continues at coordinate 20,313,854 of NC_060287.1, forward strand.
TTTTATTTTAAATGCTCCTATTGATTTAATTACTTAAAGGCTTTTGCTTTATAGGGTTGCTTTGTATATTGAGCCTCAGTTATTGCTTTTTGAATTTATTTTCTACCTAGAGTATCATGCCTACGTGAGAACCATTATAGGGGTTACGCTGGGTAATGTATCATCATCTGTAAGTGTTGGACCAACAAAAATACATTTAATTTGTGGGCGAGATTAAGAAGCAAGATGTTTCATTGGTTGTCATCGTGTCAGGAAAGTGAGTGAGAGACTTTTAAGGGGTAGGTTGTAGGAACAAAAATAAATCCTCTCTCTATTGCTTGAGTTATAAAACCATTGGCCTGTCTCCATCTCACCCATAGGGTGCTAGATAGCCCTGAAAGTGAATGCGCTTGGGGTCAAAAGGATTATAAAGACAGTGAGATATAATGTGAAAAGGATGAAAATGTCGTAGAAGATGTATAAAGCCCCATCTTTTAGTGGGTCTATAATCTCAGCAAGTGACTTGGTCTCTGTTTATTTTACAGGGTCTTTGAGAATCCACGTACGCAAGCATGGAGGTCATTTACAAACAAATATACCTTGCAGACTGGTGAAGCATCCGTACACCTCTACGCACTTACTGAGTGCACCATAGAGTCAGCTGATCCAGGTTACCTTCTCTGAGGCTCAAGGTTATCACTGTTCATCCATAGACGAAGGATGCTTGATCCTTACTGAAGAGAACTGATGCTGGGCAGGTGTCTGTCTTCAAAGACTACATAGAACCTAAACTCACTGGGGTTTCTTTAAAAATACCTTAATTTTATTGATATTTAATGAAGAAATTGTGATACTCCAGACACTAGACTTTGCTGCCGCACAGGGAGTCTGTGGAAAATTGAGCTAAGAAATTGAACTTTCTAGAAGGCAACTGCAAACTCAAGTAATTTTTAGCAATCTAGCCTAATTATTGCAGCTGAGAAAAGTCCCTGAAAGTGAAATAAACTTTTTTTTAGTGTTTTACTTCCCTGATAATCACTTTATCTCATAATAATATACTTTGCTCTGTGCTATGGGAAATTGTTTTCTCGACAGCCAAATTAATGTCAACTGGATCAAACTGTGTATAATGAGACAATATCAAATTATAAACAAATAGAGAATTTCAATCATGTAAACAAAAGCTTTATTATCTTTTTTCTTTCAATCATTTTTCCATTATTCCAAAGCTAAACTATAAATTTCTTCATATAACTTACAAGGCCCTGAATAATATGTCCAGAATGCTTCCGGGTTTGCTAAACCAGAGCTTTACTGACTGACCCTCAGGATTTTTGAACTTGATGTACTCCTGCCTGACTCAAGATTCTGACCACACTGCTTTCTTAACCTAGGAGAGCCATCTTTGCCCTTTGCATCTTTTATACTCATTGTTCAAGTCCCATTATTGGTTTAATGTCCCCCCATTGCTTTAATGTCATATCTTCACGGAAAACTTGTCTAGGAACTCAGTCTCTCTACTATACATGTAAACAGCACTCTAATTTTTTTTCCAAGATATTTTCACAATTACTCTATGTGTGAAATAAATTAAGAGAAAAAAACAAAAACCATTTTCTGTGAAGAAATAAGTTAGAACACAGTTGAATAAGCATCTATGGTATGCTTTGTTTGAATATTGGTTTCATGTTTTTTATCCTTATTATATTCTAAATTCTGGGAATCCAGAAATAATGTTTACTTTGTTGTCCAGTGTACGTCTAGCTCCTAGGGCAATGCCTTACGCATAGTAGCATCTAATAAATATTCACTCAATGAATTAATTGAATTAGCATATTAGAATAGTATTGTACATCTCCAATCTGCTAAACAGGAACACCAATCAAAAATCAAGATAACCACATTCTTCTAAGTTTATCTATATTCACCTCTTACATCTTGAGGACTCCAATCAATTTACCAACTAGCAAGGTTATTAAAATGATATTTCCATAACTGTCAATATTCCATATGAATTGTGATAATTGATAATAAGTGAGGTACACATTTTACTAACAACTTGGTTGGACAAAAAACTGACCAGATTGATGTTAAAGCAAAATTCAGTGAATTTTTTAGAAACATGCATAAAAATTTTTAAATCAAGTACTTTTAGCCCTTTATACAAACATTTAAACTTAAAATGGCTAATAGAAAATTATTTCTCTTGTAAAATCTTCTTCATGGAAAAATTTTTAAATTTGAATGACGATAAATATAGATGCCTCATTAATGCAGTAAACGTTTATGTCTTTTCATGTAGTTAACTTCCATGGACAGAAACAATTGACCTAAGGCATGATCATCATAATTTATATCATGCAACCTAAATTGCAATTAAGCACCATATTCTAAGTATCTCAAAATATACTCATCTTGTATATATTTATTTACTTATTGGGATTTTTGAGAGGAAGATTGGCCCTGAGCTAACATATGTGCCAATCTTCTGTTTTATTTAGGATGCCTCCACGGTGTAACTTGATGAGTGGTGCTAGGTCTGCACCCGGCAACCAAACCTGCAAATCCCTGATGGCCAAAGCAGAGCTTACAAACTTAACCACTATGCCACTGGGCTGGCCCCACTCATCTTTCATTTTATTACCTAATCCCTGATTAGAAACAATGTCAATTCAATAGCTAAAATATAGCAGTAGTCATGAATCAGATGGTTATCAGACAACCTTCTATATCTATTGGTCCAAAGAAAAATTCATTTCTCTTTCTTTGGGCTTCATTCCACACATGTAGGAAAAGGCCAACACACTGCCCACTTTAGTTATAGAATTTGAGAATTTCCAGAGAAAGAAGGAAACAGATACAGAACTAGACAGAGACATTTATTCATCATCACTCATGGTGATAATTTGTGTATTATTTTAGTATCAGCTGCACAAAATTATGTGTGTGTGTGTGAGTAATTTCCTCTAAGCTTATTTCTAAATTTCATAATTAAATGTATGTGTTTTTCTAATTTGAGGAAAGTAGTGGTTTTTTTCAAGATGATAGTGCATTTCATTTATCTTTTAACAGCTATTTTTCTATGTTTGCTTTCTTTATGGGCACGTCTTTTCTTTAGTTTTACATTGTGTAATGTTGAAACTGTATTCATTTAAATCCACTCACAGGTAGAGATCATAAAGTAGCCTCTGTGAAAATATCTTTGTAAAGTAATTTAAGTATAAAAAGGAAAATTGGCATATCTCAGTTATATCTTATTTTAGTAAGAATATTTTTTTCCCACACATAAGTTTTAAGTTCCCACTTACATAAACACCTGTTCTGGTTGTTGTTTCCAATTTAATGAGTTTGGGGAAGTTTATATCTCTGAACTGAGAGTGGTTCTATCATTTTGACATTTAATTTTGTTTCTCTTTTATAAATGTCTTGTAAAAAGAGAATCATTTAGCATCTGTTTCGTTATCTACCAACATCTGTCCCAGTTACCCACTGTAAAAAAAAGCACACACTTCTTAAATCACACATTGAGTCAATCTTGGTGGTAGAGTTGTTAATATCACAAATTTTCAGTGAAACACTAATGTAATACGTTATTAAAAAATTGTTTTCTCTCTCATTATATACATAAATTATATATGTATATATATTGCATATATATAAATTCTGGATCTACATAGACAAGTGATTTGAAGAAGCATCAATTATTCATAAAATTTAGCAGAGATTACTTTTAGAAAAAAGTGGAGGTGGACATAATTTTTGTAGTAATTAATTTGAATGCTTTAAAGATTAGGATCATCCTATAAAATTCAGTTAAAGACATTTAAAAATATGAAATCACCACTCTAAATTCTTTCCCAAATAAAGTACTCCAAAACAATCACAATCTATACAATGCACTCAACCTTTATTGAGCCAAACCTCCATAATGAGCCAAACCTCCTTCATTCAGGCTTATTTATATGAGACTCTGATTTGGAAGTGAGCAAGTTAAGGAAGAAAGCTCTAAGGAGAAGGGAATTTATTTTTGGCTAATTCAAGAGGCATCTAAATTTCAGGAGCAGCTGTGGTTTGAGTTTTGTGTGCAGAAGAGGCATTGATGGGTCCAGCAGCAGCAGCCATAGCAGCGGCTGCCTCTAGTCCTCAGTGAGGTAGTGGCAATTATGATGCTTCCTTTATGGGCGATTTTTTCTCCATCAAATTGTTGACCTTTTAGGCTGGTTCTCTGGCCCTATAAACAATAGCATGAACTGCTTTTTTTCTTGCTTTAAATGAACTCTTTTTCTGCTTAATTAGCAGACTCATTACCTTTGGCAACTGTTAAAAGCCTGAGAGATATAGGAGAAATAAACAATAAACAAATCAATATGTAATCTATTGTCAAGTATTTATATGTGCTATAAAAAACAAATCAGGAAAAAGAGATAGAAAGTAATGGAGGCTACAATTTCAAATAGGGTAATCAGGGCAGGTCAGACCTAGAAATATTCACGTTTCTAGATGCTTCCATTTGATATAAGAAGGCAGTAGTTGGAAAGATTTGATTGAAGTTCAGGAATGAGCCTTAAAAAATCTGGAGAAGAAGCCTTTCATGTTCAACTAATGGAAATGGGAACGCCCTGAGGTAGAAACGCACTTGGTGTGCATGGGAGGGTACATATTGTTCAGAATATTTTTCAAATGATAAAAAATATTGTAAAACAAAAATTGGAAGTACATGGTACATATTTAGTGTAATAGTAATCTTTTGTTCAGTTAAGAAAACAATATTCTATGCAATATATATTGTCTGTTTGAATAATAACAAAACTAAAGAAGAAAATTAAAATAATCAGCACTATATTTATTATTTTGCCTAAAAATACATCATTGTCCATAGTAGAACATATACATCTTTGACTTGTTTTTGAGTATATAATATGTGGTATCTACTGAATACCTTTTTGCTTATGCAACTCATTCTGTTCTGGACCTGATTTACCTACAGATTTATACACTATAATATTCATGCTAAATATTAAAATGCAGAGTTATCTATTTCCTCTTAATTGGTTTAGAACATTCTTCAGCAATATTTTAGAAAGCAAATGTTTTAATGAAAAGTAACTTGTGGTATTTTATTTTATAAATAGAAAGAAGTTATCATGAAATACTACTCATTACTGAGGAAATCGGCACAAATGAAGGAGCCATCAGATGGTGAGATATGGAAACAGATGATAGATAAATAGACAAACAGATATAGTTAAATGTAAATGCTGTGATATTTAACACTATTGTTATATTGTGATAAATTTATGGTTTTATCCTTATTTTTTAACTGGTGAAGGTTACAATCCAAAACAAAATTAGAAATACCATAACTGAGAACCACACACATAATTTGGGCAGTCTTCATTTCTGACACTCTCTATGTAAACAGAAATTGTTGGATGATTCTCCTCTGCTTTCAGATCGTCATTGTCAGTGCTATAGCTGCAGCTGAGGCCTGGGCTGAAGAGTAATTGGAATAAAATAGACATATTACTTTTCTCCAAGTTCAGAAAAACATAAAGCATCTAATTCTGTAAATAAGAATCTTTTAACATTGGTAAATCTGATGCTTACTTGACTCCTAATGCCTGAGGATCATTTGCACAGGTAGTTCTGATGCAGGCTCCATGAGCCAAGGAGTTGAAAGAAAGATTTCTTAGACTCTCAAGGTCCAGAAGTAGTGCTCTTTTATTTAGAGAATAGTGTGGAATAGCATGGGGACAGGACCCATGGGCAGTAAGAGCTGCTGCAAACATAGGTTGAGGGTAGGGCAAAATTTAAAGCATAGGTATGTGAGCTATCTCTTTACAAGACAAAGGAAAAAAATATGTAAAAAAAAGTTGTTAAAATGCTATCAGTGCATGTGGGGTATGGTTATCGAGTGGTCCTATAATTTTTAGATAAGAATAAAACTGGATTAAGTAAATGGCTGAAGCCACCACCTTAAATATTACTTTTAGCTAAAGACAAAGGAGGATGTTGGTGGTGGAGGGAGAGTTGATCATGCATGAGAGATTACCACACAAGTACAGTAAACAAGATGCAGATTTAAGTCCCTGCCTTTGGCATTGATTAAGAGTTTCTAGAGATAAAGTCATCCCCCTTTCTTCCTGGTACAGAAAGGGAGACACCTTTACAGATGGAGATTTCCTTTACAATGTAAATGTCTCTTAACAAAGGGCAAGCAAGTTCCACTCCTCAGAGCCTCCCTCCCATCTGCAGTCTTTAAAAGTAAGCAGTTCAAAATAATCCTCATCAGTTCCACAGTCAGAGCTGCTGAACTTCTGTCTTTCCAAACCTGCGTGCAGACAAATTGCACGATAATCATATATACACATATGATATATTTGATATATAGATAATCTTTGTCCTATGATATATTTGATATATAGATAATCTTTGTCCTATACTCATCCTTTTCAAAATCTAATAATGATCTTCCTAATGATGTTGAATGCAAACTCATACAAGCCAAGTTTTTCATGTAAATTGTACTTTAAGACATTCACATTTAGTCTTTTTTATGATCAAATATAAAAAATACGTAGCTTTACTCTATATGCATCAAAACATTCTAAAAAATACAGGAAAAATAAAACCAGCCTAATTAATCCCCTTAATATTTTTCAGGGGGAATTTTTAATGAAAGTGCAATTTTTCTGTCATTTTTAAATGTCAAAATTTGAACTGGTCTTTAATATAAAAATGATGTTATCATTGGTGTCCAATATGTTTTACATCTTTATGCTGATGACAAAAAGAAAAATTAAGAGGTGCTGGATAAGAGAATAAGAAAATAAGCCACAGACTGGGAGAAAACATTTGCAAAAGATATAAGGGCTCTTACCCAAAATATACAATGACCTCTTAAAACTTAACAAGAAGAAAACAAAAAGCCCAATTAAAACATGTGCCAAAGTCCTTAAGAGACACCTCTCCAAAAAAGATACACAAATAGCAAATAAGCATATGAAAAGATGCTCCATCTCATACATCACCAGGAAAATGCAAATTAAAATGACAATCAGATACCACAACATATGTATTGGAATGACCAAAATCCAGAACACTGACAACACCAAATGCTGATGAGGATGTAGCACAATAGGAACTCTTATTCATTGCTCTGGGATGCAAAATGGTACTTATTTTGGAAGACATTTTGGCTGTTTCTTACAAAACTAAATATGCTCTTCATATATCATCCCATATTCATGCTCCTCGGTATTTACCCAAGGAGTTGAAAACTTATGTCCACACAAATACCTGCACATGAATGTATATAGCAACTTTATTTATTTATAATTCCCCAAATTTTTCAGCAACCAAGATTCCCTTCAGCTGGTGAATGAAAAAATAAACTGTGGTACATCTAGACAATGAAATATTATTCAGCACTAAAAAGAAATGAACTTTTACTCAATGAAAAGACATGGAGAAAACTTAAATGTGTTATTGCTAAGTAAAAGTAGTCAATCTGAAAAGTCATACTGTATTATTCCAACTATTTGAGATTTTAGAAAAGGCAAAACTAGGAAGACAGTAAAAAATCAGTGGTTGCCAAGGGTTAGGAGGGAGGGAGGGATGACTACGCTTGAATGGAGGATCTTTAGGGCAGTGAACTATCCTGTATGACACTGTAATAATGGATACATTTCATTATAAATATGTCCAAACCCATGGAATATACAATACTAAGAATGAACTGTAATGCAAATTATGGGCTTTGTGAAATAATGATGTGTCAGAGTAGGTTCATCAATTGTAACAAATGCACTGCTATAATGGGGATGTTGCTGATGGAAGAGTATTTATGTGTGTGGGCAGGGGGTACATGAGAAATCTCTGTGCTTTCAGCTCAATTTTGCTTTGATCTAAAACTACTCTTAGAAAAAATACTTCCATTAAAAAAAAAGAAGGAGAAATAGACATTCTCCGAACAGCAACAAAAAACGTGCTGGGAACTGTGGTATTCCAGGCCCCAAGGTGTTTTTATTCCTTTGGGAGAAGAAATAGCTTCTGCATCAAGATGTCTCTGGGCTCTGGGTGAGTAACTTTAAGAAAGTGACTGTCCCTTACCTCATCTCTCTGGTTTGATTTCCTGGAAATAGAAGTTTGGTTTGTATTCTGGGCAATCTGGTAGGCTGAGTCTCAAACCTTGGGCCTGAACCACCCAAGGTAATTAGAGGCAGGATAAAAGGTTAACTCTTGAAGTTGATCTTGATCTGGGCAAGTCCTGGTACTGGTTCTAAGTTGCCCCTGGCAATCTGTTCCAGGTAGCACTTGGCACTGGTTCAGAGCTACTCCTGGAAAGCTAGCTAGTATTCTGGTCTGTGCTATATGTAGAATTGTATTATGTGTTAATGTTTGTCTGGATTGTATTGGCTGTTTTGGGGACTGAGTTTCTCAATAACCATTAACAAACTCTTTTTAGAAATTACCTTGTTTGTTGCAGCCAGCTTGGGAAAAGCTCCCTAAAATGAGGGTAACCATAAACAGCTGGCAAGATAACCTGGATAATTTAAAATAACAGTGGCTACTTTGGGCCCCTTTGAGCTTTCAATACAAGAAACAAAGTAATCTTCAAAGAGTCAAGGACTCCACCTTTCAACCTAAAGTTTCCAGGAGCTGTAAATGTTTACAAAGAACTGCAGAATCTTACCAAGTATGTTTTGCAGCCTGAGGGCTTGGCTTGATAATCCTCAGGCTGTGGAGGGTCCCAAACTATGGTGAGATAAAAATGCTGTTGCACTCCTTTTTGTGGTCAGAGATGGTTGGACAGAAATGCAGGTTGCACTCCTGTTTGTGGCTAAGGGTCCTACCCAATGGCTGTCAGCCTCAAGGAAATTATATTAGCCACTAGAAGGAAGCCTTGGCTTGGCCTTCATTGCGAAGGTCTTGGTTTCAGGCACACCCAACATTTTCATGATCTGGTTCTTATTTTAGCATAAATGAACTTTTGACCAGCTGTGTCTAAATTCTGAAGCAACAGTAAATGTTAATTCTACTCCCACCTGTAGTCATTTAGGCTGAATTTTCCCAAGTTTGGTGATTTTTAGCTACAAGTACATAGTATGAGCTACTGAGTAGTCATTGGTTTATTAATCCTGCTCCTCCCAAAGACGGTCACTATTTTCCTTGTCTCTGTTTTTTTGTGTCATTTGTCATAAAAAGGAAAAAACCATAGGGCAAGACAAGGCACCTCCACAAGCTTGTTATCTGGGCAAGCCTACAGTAAACTTTGCCATAGGGCCTGCCTATGGAGTATGTACATAAGGTGGAAGCTGTTGCTTCTTGGAACAACAATCTTGTAAGCCAAAAAAGGCTACAAAATTGGTGGGTGCAGGTCAAGCAGTTAAGAGCCATTAGGGTGCCCACCACCTTAAGAAGACTCCTGTGATAGGATAAGTTGGCTGTGGAATGGCAGAGATGGCCCACCATCAACCTCAAGAAAGCATCCAAGCAATGATAAGGTACTCTGGAAAGCACACATATTCTCCAGTCCTGTGGCACCTCCCTGGTAGGTATTAGTCTGGCTCCAGGAGACCTAAAGCGTAGCTAAAGCTGTCAATGTGCATATAAGATGAAGCTTTTTTCTTTTGTCTTGTTCTCTGTCTTGAGATCTTGACATTATGACTTCTTTGGTCATGAGTGTTACCAGTCTATAGAGGGGCTTTTTCATCTCAACCTTCATTGATTATTAGTGCATTATTGCCTATGCAGCAGAAGACTTTACTTTCTTGGACAACTTTGGGGAGTAAACTTTCTGGATCTTGTGAGTGCTGCTTCTTTTGCACTCCCTTTTGGGGACAACTCTTGCTTCCATAGTTAAGCCATAAGTGCTTTTTGGGTTGAATCGCTATTAAGATCCTACTTATCAAAAGTCAAAGGATGGATCCTTAAATTGGAAAAATTTCTAAGTTGAAAAGGTGTAGCTGAAAGAGTGGGTCAACCTCTTTCCAGTTCTTTGGGGAACTGGAAACAACCATCTCTGTCTTGCAAATCCCTGCAGAGGCAGAGGTACAGCTCCAGAAGGCTGTTCAAAGTTCACTTGTCCTTTTCCAATGCCCAAGCCTCCCCTGTTTCTCTCAAAATGCCCATAGGTATTGGCACCTTAGAAACTGGTCAGGCAAATACGCACCCAAAACTCCATCTTGGATAAAATTTGAGTAGTTTCTCTATGCATTTGTGATGTAGTTGGAGGGGTAGATCAACCTATAATGTCATTTGAGTTGCAACCCCATTTCTGAGAAATCAAGAGCAAGCATCCTTTAAAAAAATATGTCCTTGCAACACTGGAAATGCAGCTCTAGAGGAAGTTCAGATTCCACTGATTTCCCTTATCTCAAAGAGCTTGCAAACCCTCCAGAGAATATCTAGCCCATCACTAATTCCTAGGACTGAAGAGGAAAAAAAGGAGAAAAGGAAAGAAAAATGGCTACAAGAATGTCCTCATAAAATCTACCATCTTGAGTGTCTTCTCTGCAAATATTAGTAAAAAGGCTTCAAACAAAATTTAGATTCATAACTAGGGGGGAGCCTTGTATTAATGTACCTGATTCATGGTGGTAATTTTAAAACAATGGCTGTAGAGTCTCTGTATATGTGTGTGCATGGGTGTGTGTGTGAGATATCTTGCCTCCACATGGTAAAATTTCTAAAGAGCTCTATTCAATTGGCTTAAAGTAAGCACTTATTAAATTATTTCAAAATGTAACAAACCCAAATGTCTTTCAAGTTAACATGACATAAATTAATTTTTGGTATCTGGAAGCTTATTTAAGTGGGTGTATCCTCAAAGTTATCAGCATTGGATATGATACAGACACGCAGCTTTTATTCTATGTTTACTGGTCAAATAAGCTGGTGTTATCTCCATTACAAAACTGATTAGCAAAAATAATAATTTAAAGTGATATCTAACTTTGCCTAATGTCTCATGAAATTTTATAAGCAATCTAATTATTGGGAGCAAGTAAACTAAATATATGTGAAAAAGACAAAAGTGTCGGGTGAACTTTTTAACAATAATTATGTGTCATGGCATGTATATTTATGATAACTTCAAAAATCTCTCTGGTAACTTGAAACCTTGAAGTTTTGCTAGGTAGAATTAAATGACAAAAAATTCATTAAGTTTCTGGGACATTTTCAAATAAGATAAAATCCTGAAATATTATTGTTAAACATGTCTAAGTTTATCTACTTTTGGCTTCTCATTACAGAGAAACTAAGAGATGTTTGGGTCTATTAGTAAATATATATCTTATTTTATTATAATTCTACCATGAAGTAGCATGGTTCTAGAAATTATGAAAAGTGTAAATTTGCCAAGCCACAGAATGCTAATGTAAAAGACAGTTCATTATTGCTTACTTCTTAGTTTTCACTAAAAATAAAGGTCTGTAAGGCTTAAGAATCATAATTAATATATGTGATTAAAGCTACTAAAAATTAATAAGAAAAACATCCTTGGATTCAAGGAAAGTAAGATGTATGTTATCAGTGAAGAAAGTATAAAGAATGGAAATATTTTTGTTTGTTTTGTTCACAAAGAAAACTTGCCTTAAAGTACTAGAAGGGAAGAAAAAGGACATGAGGCAAATTCTGAATGTAAAATGAAAGTTACAGAAGGGTTGTGGAAGAGGCACCCTAAAAAGAGTTTTATGTATGGTCCAGTTGGTTAAGATTGAAGTAAATGAGTTTTAATGTCAAAAATAAGATGGTGCAAAAATTAGAATTTGGTGTTCTCTCTTAAGAGGATAATTCTCTTGAACTTTGAGTTTGCTCTTGGTAAAGAGATTATGAAAGGTTTTTTCTTTGAGTAACCTACCAGAAGGGTAGGGATTTTATATTTTACCCAAACAAATTTCCTGTATTATTTTTATCAGGTCTTTAATCACAGGTGCTAAGGTTTTTCTTACAGGTATTTAATTCTCTGCATTGGCCTGAAAACCTATAATTGGTTAAATGATAACTGAGCATTATTTCATAGGGACCTATGATATTATGTGGGTAAATATTTTTAATATGTGTTTTAAAAATTGTATAACATTCTTAAAATTCTGATCTGTACTGATTGACAGACATAATTCTAGTTATTACGTTGAAGTGTTGTATGTGACAGAAATAGCCAACCTTCTTTGTCAATTGTCCTTTTTGAGTCTTTCATCATTTGCAGACAGTTGTTGTTTTACTCTGCTTTTGCGAATATGTCTCATCTTCAGAGAGGTTCTTGGAAAGGACTCTGACACTTGCTCTAGAATAGCAGCTTCTGGTAAACTTTCAGATCATAAGACTGAGTTGGGTAAGAAATTACAGAACTCTAGTGGAGAAACTCATGACTTAATAAAACTGCTAATAGAAGATTAAGATCAAGAATCAGTCACGCAGCACTGAAGGAACTGATGAGGATGATTATAATTTTTATAGCTTTATGTTTGAGAAATTGCTGATTTTTGTATTTTTTCCCCCAGATTTAAGGAAATCTGTTTCTCTCTTCCTTAAGCCAACTATGATTTATAGCAATTTGGTAAAATTATAGATTTGGAAGCAGAATTCAAACATTTGTCTTTTTCTCCCTACCTAATCCCTTCAGAATTTGGCAACCCTTAGTGACTAAATATTCTTATTACCATGGCAATATAGTTATTTGTATAAGTTCAATAAGAATCTGTTCTCCTTATAACAGGACACAACTGGAAACGTTGGTTATATTACCAAATCTTTGACTGGAATGTTATATTTGAGAGAAACATGCAGACTCAGATGATAAGACAGCTTTTGAGGAACAAAGGTTGACATTATGCAATAAAGCCACCTGGAAATATTGGCCTGGTACTTTGCTTGCCATGTTCCCACCAACCTTACCAGGTGAGTAAGGAAGGCCACTTCTCTGGCAGGTGCAAGTAACCTCAGGATATTTGGCACAACCTCAAGAAAAGAGAATTCACCCAAATCTATAGGTATTGCAGGCAGAGTCTGAGAACAAGTCCTTGGCTTGGTTTTCCTGGTCTCAAGAGGCCTGTATGCTTCAATCTGAAATTCCTTATAAAAAGTTCCAGCAAGATAGCTTCGAAAGAGCCTATATGATCAATTTCCATTCTTGCTATACTTATGTAAATAATTGGGCCAAGTTTATTGAAACTGGACTTATTTTACAAACCAATGAGTCTTAATTGGCTATCTTTGGTAAAAATGAGGCTGCTCTTAGAGAGAAAAATTATGCTTCATTAGAAAGTATAGTACACATTCATAGATATTTGTTTCTAGTTCTGATAACTGTCTTTGAGGTTTTGTTTTATATCTTTAACTGGACTGGATGCTGAATTTTTCTAGTCTCCTGAAATATCTGGCTGGAAATATGCACTCTAATGCTTTCAATTTTTTCCATGACTTTCATTCAAAATCATTGAGAACTGAACCTGCCCTTTTCTCTGAAGCCTTGAAAGCTGAAGCTGGACAACTTGATATAAAGTTAAGAGGGAGTCATGCCTGTTGCTGTGTAAGCTACTCAGAAAGATACAAAACACTTGATGACATCATTGGAGATATTTCAAAGCACAAAAGTTCTTTCAACTCTGACATCTAGAAACCTTTTGTTGGCTGCTCCCTGGGCTGAGAAATTGGTCTATAATTTCCTTCAACCACTAACCTTGTTTTTCTTTTTGTTTCCCTGGAAATGCTTCTTATTAAATACCTGGTTACTTGCTTACACAGTATAAGCCTAACTTTGGGAGGCCCCTTGCATCACTGTCTTTCTAAGAGACTGGTTTGATGAGATGTAACAGCCTACACCCCTTATCAGCAGAAATAAGCTAGAGCAGTAATCACCCTATGCCCCTCAAGATTGAGGAATGAACAACAAAAATGGGGAATTTGTAACCACAGGTCCTCCAGGACCAGTTCAACTGACACCATCTCTTAACAACAGAGTGATTAAAATTTGCTTTTCAGAAAATCTATAGTCACATAGCCAGGGAATGAGCAAAAGAAGAAATTTTGACCCAGAATGACTAAAGAACCAAAGATCCTCCTTCCTCTGGAACCAAAGGACCAGGACACAACTAGAACTTGAAAGACAGAGTCTCATCAGAAGTAAAGGGTCTCTCATTCAGGAAGATCTGGTGTTAAAATTCCTTCCCCACCTCATCAAAAATGTTTAGAACCCCAGCACAAAAGTTTAGAACCTCATAATAAATGTTTACAACCCTGTCATGAATGTTTAAAACCTTACCATAATTCTTGGTGCCCACCAATGAAAATGTGTTCTGCTAGCATTTCTTCATGCCAGTCTGTTCTTCCTAACATCTTAAATTTCACCACAAATCCTGAATCAGGGAGACAGATGTGAAGGCATGCCCCCCTCCATCTTCCTGCAGATTGACTTTGCAGAATAAAGCTGATCTTTCCCAAAGGCTGATGCCAGAATTAGTTGTCCTGTTTGTGTGCTTTGGGCAGAGAACCCCAATTTTGTGTGATAACAATCAAAATGAGAAAAGAACTATGTTATTTATCACCTGGTTATTTCAAAATTTGTGTTTTTGAATTCATATTTCTCATCTTCCTTGCCCTAAAATAAATAAGATTAACTTCAACAATATATGCTTTATTATTACTGTCTATAAGAGCAAGGAAAAAAGTACTACAAATTCATATTTTAAGTGTAATGCTCTCTTTACAAAAATATTCAATTAATTATGGAGCAGAGTTTCTAGCACCTTAATGATTTCTGTTTAATGTGAAAAAGAAAAAAATTATTTTCTGATACAAGTCCAAAGAAGTATTTCCCTCAAAATTGAACGATTGTATCATTTATCAAGTCTTATTTTTAGAGCCATAGTTTCACAAAAGCACTTTTTTGCAACATACATAATAATAATTGTAAATCCCTAAATAAAATTTTAACTAATTATATTATTAAAAATATCTCTGCAAGAATCACTGCACTAACAAATCTTATACAATTTTTTCCATGAATGGCAGTTCCTTTTTAATCATTTGCTCTTGGCATATCTTACAGAAACTCTGCTGCTTTTGTGTAAAGCAATAGAGAAGAACTTCCTATTCTGTTCTATATCATTATGAATCTTTAAGCTTCTAAGTGATTGCAAATGATTCTAAACTCTGCTTTTATTAAATGTGATGAATGGGTTTTATGAGAATAGGCAAAGCTTTCTTCTTCTTTAGCATTGTTTGTAAAGTGTTTATTGGCAATAAAATGTCATATAGAAGACATAGACAGAAAAACAATGAGGAAGATAGTCTTTACTGAAGTGGGAAAGGCAGTTGCATTGCCAAGTGCCAAACATGCTCCACTTGTTCATCAAGATCATAGGGTTTCTTTCAGTTAATATTTTGCTTGGGAAGAAAGTTTTGCTCTTTAAAAATGTTGAACACCCAGTAATTTTCAAACATATTTCACTAAGATCTCTCATCGCATGCTTGACTTCTCTACTTGACAATGTAAAAAACAACCTGGTATGATGCTTTCAAGACAAGGCCATTGTGTTAGAGCAAATCTAGATCCTGATAGTGTTAGCATTTACATCTGAACCTTCTTTGTCCAATGAAATATGCATTCTGATGCATTTTCAGAATGAACATAGGCAAATCTTATTTATTTTCTATAATTTTTAAATATATCAACAATTAAGTCAGGTTTCTGCCTTTCTTCTTTTAAACCCCACCCCCAACACCATTGACATGATCTGATGTTTTCACACAGCTCTCAACGTGGATTTTATTCTGATATCTAGTTAAAACTTTTCTGACACCCTCCCTGTTCTGCAGAACAACCAGAAAATAAGGAGTGAAAACAAAACGTAAACTTGACACACTGCTGCTTTTGTGTCTCTTCATGTTTGATATCAATGAAAGGCCAAAATATACATAATAATGTCTTAATTTTTTCTATTGGACATTTTCAAACATGAACCAAGGTCTTGTGTGAACAAAAAGAGCTACCCATAACCTTAAGTCAGGAATTATTTTTTTACTCCTTGTTAATGAAAAACTACAATAGTACACTGATTTAATATTATGAGTCTGTGCTGTAATAACTTCCTATATCAGACTGTAAGGGAGCAGAATTTGCCACCCCAAAATGTATCTCTTTGGCATGATTATTTTTAAGAACAAAAGACTTAGGAATATACTTTGATTTTCCTCCTAACCTACTGAAAGAGTTTAAGATAGAAGGCCTGTTCTGGGAAGAAGCTATCACCATAGACAACTATAGTATAACCTGAAAATTTTTGTGGTAGATAAGGAGGAACCTAGCAAGGCCCATTTGATCAAAGTCCTCCCCATGTTCTGTCGTCCTTGCAAAACATGGCAAAGATTTGTTTGCCAAACATTTGCTTTTCCATTTCTATGTGAATTGCCTTCTTTCTCTTTGAAGTCCTAAACCACTACCCCCAACACCCTCTCTTGCCTTGAGCTGAAGGTGGTATTTAAGATGGTGGTTTCAGCCATTTTGGTGAGTTACTCAGTTTTCCAGCATTTCTCCCAGGTACACATGTTATTTAACTTGTTTGATTTTCTCCTGTTATTGTGTCTCATGTAAGTTTAATTCTTAGGCCAGCCAGGAGAACCTAGAATGGTAGAGGAAATTTTATTTCTGCCCTACAAGACACCAGCTCACTACCACAGGTGTCTCGTCCTCACCCATCTCTTGTCTTGGCTACCACAATGCACAGGGTCCAGTTGGAATCATGGGAGCACAACCTGCCTATTCCTATTTTCCCAATGCTTATCTTTGATACCATGATAGGATCCCCCTCAGTGCCCACAGGCACAATTTGGAAATGTGAGGGAGTTAATGCAAACCTTTGACTGATGGGAGCTTTTAGCTAAGATATACAATCTCCCCCCTCCCACCCATAGACAATTTAGATTTTCAGCTTATTTGGTTTCTTGGGTTTTCTTGGGGGGGGGGTTCATGCAGCCAATATTACTGATCAGGATTCTAGAATGATAAAGACTCCCCCACTTTCCCTACTTCTTTCCTCTTGTCCCTCACTACTGGCTTGGAAATTGTACTCTCTATTAAAACAATAGCTATGAGTCACACCTGAGGCTCTGCCTTCTGGATAACTCAGGCTATGACAATGTTTATGCAACCATAAATCACTAAGTTAAAAACATAACATGCTTTTTTTTTCTCTCTGATAGTGTTCTCAGAAATAAAATCAAAGAAAATTTTCCTTTTCTTATTTTGCCCAGTGTCCAGATTTTCTCAGGATAATTAAAAAATTTGTGTTAAATTGATCTCTTTCTATGATAGAGCCATAATCTTTTAGCAATGATATATCTAATCACACAAGGGTCTCTGTTTACTTTTGACTTCTAAACCGAAACTGTGAGCAAAAATATTAAACATATCAAAACATAGATATAGCCTTGTCAATACAGATAAGTTAATTTTTGCCTATAAGAATTATGCAAACTGCTATTTTTTCCTAATGTGTTACAGACTGATTTCAATTTCAATCTGGATATTTTGTTGTTCTGTAGGATAGGAAGTGAACCAGAAAAGCTTTACAAAATATCAAATCAAACTAAAATTTGAGAACTATACAAAAGTATTGGATCATGTCAAAAGAAATGGGATGGAGTGTGATGTTGAAAAGAATAAAGTTGGAAAGCTAACTTAAATTATAGATATCTTAAAGAATGTTAGAAAATAAGCGCTGCTTAATTCTGTCAGATGAAGAGAACTATTTTCTTTGACTTTGAAAAGAAGTGTGCATTTATAACAAAAAAATGTAGAAGTGGTGGTTGTGTCTTAAATTCTGACCTTGCATACTTTTTATTTATTAAAATATACATTTTCCCATAATCTGACCAGTATTGCTCATTCACACACATTTTTAATCAGAATAAATTTTTTCACCATCATATCTGGGTATTGGAATAAAAAACATGAACCATTTTTTTTTTTTTTTTGGAGAAGATGGCTTCAGGAAAGAAACATATTTCGAGAAGTATATATTAAAAGAATTTTGGTTTTTTTCCTGAGAAGTTAGGAAGCTTTTCTTCCTGTGTCAAATATATTCCTGAAAGTGAGTAGTGGATGACTAGCTTCAAGCCTACTGCAAAGAAAGATGAAGATGTTTACAATTATTTGTATTTTATGTAAATTGACAATGCATACAAAACATTTTCCCCAATAGGATGCGACATCTTTTTAAAGATAGTCAAGCCTTGTGGCCATTTGAAGAATTAGGATTCTCATTGACGCTCTTCTCTTGCTTATATATATTAATGATTCCATTTTTCTTCCTTTTTTTTTTTTGCTTTTGTTGTACTATAGACATGGTTGGTAATAATATGTGTGGTTTAGCTACATGAAACAAAAGCCAGTCAATTTTTTTACTTCACATATAGCCAACATCAGGCAATACCATCCCTATTCAACTCTAAGTGGGCTGTATGATCTCCATCATTCAAAGAAAAATGGAAGGAAACATCAAACCAGAAGTCATGTCTATGATCATTCATGTTGCATTTTGTTAAAAAAGATACTCAGTTTTGGGGGTTTTTTGAGGAAGATTAGCCCTGAGCTAACTACTGCCAATCCTCCTCTTTTTTCTGAGGAAGACTGGCTCTGAGCTAACATCCATGCCCATCTTCCTCTAATTTATATGTGGGACGCCTACCACAGCATGGCTTCTACCAAGCGGTGGCATGTCCTCACCCAGGATCCAAACCAGCAAACCCCAGGCTGCCGAGAGGCAGAATGTGCTAACTTAACCACTGCACTACCAGGCCATCCCCAAGATACTCAGTTTTAAGTCTTACTTTAACATGCATTGCCTGATATTTCACCCACAGAAGAAAATTATAATGTTTATTCAGTTCTTGGCCCACCCTATTTCCTAAAACTGAACCAAAGAAAAGAATTGCAGTGGTATTGCATTTACTTGACAAGCTAATTGAAATTGCACAATAAGTCAGTCTGATTTCCAAGGACAGAAAGGTTAATGGAGTGTGCTTCTCTAGACTTGTATAATAGCTGAATTTTCTTTACTGAAATAACTGTGATTGCCTGTATTAGTAGTTACATTATTTGAGCAGCAAAGATGTATTTGAAAGGAACACTTAATCATTATAAAATAAGCCGATTTTGGAATATAGAGTTCACAAACTTACTCTAAACACATAATGTCATGTCCTTGTCAAATAATACAAAACATGCAATTCTTAGTTTCTCTGTTAAAAACTGTTGTGATTTCCACTTAAATGTATTTAGTGGGACAACACAACCAGAGAGCATTTTAGACAAGTGGTATTTAGTCTATTACATTGCTGTCATAAATGATAAACATGAGAAGTTCTTTTTGATACAATTCAACTCCAGCTGAAAATAAATGAAAAGCAAAAGTCAATGGTAAATTTTCCGCATGAGGATAATGTTTGAAAATTGGGTGGCCAGAAAGTGGAGTTTATTTGAGGAATGAAATTGGATTGGGAAAGGACAATACATGAACATAGACCTCATCCAAACCTTCTTTTTGTCCTTTTTTTTGGTGAGAAGAGTGGCCCTGAACTAACATCTGTTGCCATTCTTCTTCTTTTTGCTTGAGGGAGATTGTCACTGAGCTAACATCTGTGGTAATTTTCTTCTATTTTGTATGTGGAACGCTGCCACAGCATGGCTTGATGAGTGATGCATAGGTCTGCATCCGGGATCCAAGCCTGCAAACCCCAGGCAGCCAAAATAGAGTGTTTGAACGAAATCACTATGCCACCAGGCCAGCCCCCATTCTAAACTTTTTAATGTAGTGGTTTTATGTTGAAACGAGAAAAACTCTGAAGACTTCTAAAAAGTTGAGAGAAAAGCAAAATACAACCATTTCTATAATCAACTTGGTAATGTTTAACATGTATTTCTACTATCTGTAAATTTTCCATCAGTCTGGGATTTATATGAACTTTTAAAAATAATATTTACTATTTTTACATTACAAAAATAATACAGGCTCAATCATGTGTTTATCACTTCAACAAACGCTTATTAGGCCCCAGTGCATGGCAGGCACTATTTGTAGGCCTTGCAGATTCTTCAGTAGACAAAACACAGAAAAGTTTCTGCTCCTGTAGAGACTACAAGAGAGAGAAATAAGCATGTTGAACATCAATCAGACAACACTAACTGCTAAAGAGAAAAACTAAGGGAGGAAAAGAGGATATGATAGAGCAGAACTGGGAAGGGGTGGTTAGATAGGTAGGTATGGAGTCCCATAGTGAGGTCTTTAAAACATAACAAAAATGGTAAGGAAAAAAATCTTTCAAAATCTCCTATTATGTTTCGCTGATGGTCAGCCATTGTGTATATTTGGTTAAATCTTTTAAGTATTTGATTTTTAGTATACATACTGACAGATATGCAACACTTTACAAAATGAAAATCATACTTTACACATTGTCCTCTTTTTGGAGTTTTTCACTGAAAATGATATTTCTAGCCTTCATTTTGCTTTCTAAATACACATTTAAAGATTTTATTGAATAATGTAAATTAACTTAAACATACATTTCCAAGTTCTAAGCACCTACATTGTTTCAAATTATACTTCACAATTTCAATACATAATATAATTATACTATACCTGAAACAATCTAGATTTAATCAACAATTTTATGGTTAAGAACTTTTAAAAAATATTTTTGCGTAAATTTCTGAGTATTAGGAAAAATAGTTCAATTGAAATGATTGTGCCAAGACATATGGTCATTTTAATATTTTGATGTATATTGCCAAGTTGACCCACAGAAAATGTTTTTTGATTTCATTATTACCAACAGAGCATGTAAGTCTCTCTGTTTTCTCATTCTCCATAATAATAGATAGATGGTACATGACACCACTTAAGAAAATGAGGAATTTACTTGATTATATGGACTATCTTGCTTTTTCATTTTAAATTTTTTACTGGTAAGTATCACCCCAACATAGTAAATCCATAACACAAACATATGGTTTGATGGACTACAATACTGTGAGGACCCAGAACAGGGGATAGAGGTCTGGGCACCTCTCTGATACGTTTCATGCGCCCTTCCCAATCACAATCCTGCTCCCACAAAGCACAAACACTCCTCTGATTTTAGAATAAATACTTCTCTTTTTTCCTTAATACCATTACCACCCAAGGACACATCCCTTACCTCTATATTTTAACTCTGCTGCTCTTTTCCCTTAATATCTCCTTTAACTGTCAAAAAAACCTGTCTAGATTTCTTTGTAAATTGATAACAGGCTTGAGAAGCTTAACCAGAATCAAGTTCAATTTTTTTGCCTATCTAATTCAGAGGTGGTTTTGGATTCTTCAACAGAAGGCATATACTGTTGTAAGTCTCTCTCTTTTTACAATAGGAACTAAAAAATGGTGATATTATAAATCTATCATTTCTTCTTCAGCTATGCCCCAGAAAAAAGAAACCTTGTCTCATCTATCATTTTCTTGTCCAGTGGTTTAGTCCTTATAAGAAGGCATTCTATCCCTTATTTCCCTTTAATACTGATTTTCAAAATGGTGAATGGGATTCCTAGCATTGTCCAAAGGTTACTACTTATTTTAATCACATGTCCAAGTTGTGGAATTAAACATACGTGATATGTTTCAATCAACAACAGTAATCTCCCTAATTATTCTCAAATGATTCCTTCTTTGGCTGATGGAAACCTCTTTTTAAATTGCCTCTTGAATCCTTTCGATATGACTCTGAAAGTCAGTGATAGCTTCCTACTTATTGGTAATGACAATGTTCCAAGCATATCTTGGACATTTTGGTCCCGGCCTTGGAATTAACCATACTTCAAGAAGCCATGTTTTGATTTAGTGGGAAAAGTCAACTCCAGGTCACAATCTAGTCACTAGAGATGCTTATTGCTACTGGTTTGGTTATTATTTTTAGGCATTTTCAGTTGACAGAGCAATATATTGTAAAATACAAATTGATTTCTGATACTTCCAACTCCAATTCAGGACTAGAGATTATTTACTAACTCTCTCCAGATTATTTATCTATCATCTCTCTCTCTCTCTATATATATACCTGTATATATAACATATATACCTTTGTATTTAGCACACCAAAAGTCCCCTTTCTCAAGGACATTATGAGAGACAAAAATAAGATACCATATAATTATGCATTTGCTTTATCCCATATTGTGCACAAAAATATTCCTAAAATAGGAACATTAATACTATGACCAATAATATGAATATTTAAATTGTCTATTTTTTGTATATGCGTTCCCCATTCTCTCTCCATCTTTTATAGTCATAAGTATATTGCTAGATGTGTAGCCTGGAAAAATATTTTATATACTCTGTCCCTTATATCTATCATATTAGTTATTACTCAGTTGTTAGCTTTATACATAAATATATATTTTAATATTATAGACTAGTGTTTATTTTGATATCTCTCCAGTCATTTTAATTGTCTGAAGCTCATTCTAAGAACCCTCAAAGGCTATTGTATGTTGATGACAGTTTTTCCCAAGGCCTTTATATTTGGAGTCAGTTTAATTGGAAAATAAATCCTTGGCTCACATTTTCTTTGATGTCATATATTTTTTTAAAGATTTGCACCTGAGCTAACAACTGTTGTCAATCTTCCTCTTTTTCTTTCTGCTTTTCTCCTCAAATCCCCCCTAGTACATAGTTGTGTATTTTAGTTGTGGTTCCTTCTAGTTGTGGCATGTGGGACGCCGCCTCAGCATGGCCTGACGAGCTGTGCCATGTCGATGCCCAGCAGTGGAGCACACCATCTTAATCACTCCACCACAGGGCTGGCCCCTCATGTCATTTTTTAAATATAACATTCCCTTTTCCTCTGGCGCTAGTGTTACTCTTGGAAAGTGTGATGATAATCTGGTTGTTTTTCCCTGTTTTTCTTGTCTGTATGCCAAAAGAACTTTTTTCCTGAAAATCTGTGGTAGACAATATAATGGTCCCCAAAGATGTCCATGTCCTAATCCCCAGAACCTATGAAAATGTTGTTTTACATGACAAATGGGACTTTGTAGATGCCATTGAGTTAACACTCTTGGGATGGGAAAATTATCCAGTTGGGGTCAATGTAATCTCAGGGGTCCTTAGAAAAGTATGGCAGGAGGGTCAGAGTCGGAGAAGCTGTGATAATGGAAGCAGAGGTTGAATCAACATGCAGCAGCAAGCCAAGGAATGAGGGCAGCTTCTAGAAGCTGGAAAACGTAAGGAAACATCCTCCTTTAGGGCCTCCAAAAGGAATGCATCCCCGTTAACCCATGTTAGACTTCTGGCCCACAGAACTATTAGATTATAAATTAATTTTTAATTCACAAAGTCTGTGGTCATTTGCTACGCAGCAACAAAGGAAAAAGTCAAACCATTATACTGAAATATGCCTCAGGATTAGTTGCTGTTGATTAATTCCCTCAAAAAAATCAGGGTGCCCTTTCAATATGTACTTTCAGAATTTTTTCAGAAAATAACTGCATCTTTAATTTTCTTTCCCCTTGCTTTGGTTTTCTTTTTCAAAAAGAAAAATCCATTTTGTGATATAAAATGTTACTTATTTTCTACATTTATGTTTTTTCTTAAATAAAGTTTTTCTCTCTCTTAATTTAATTTTGATTGAAAATGCTTTTTGTGTTTACTTGTTCATATGTTACTTTTAGTAAAATCTTCATTCCTGAAATAATTTCCTTTTATTTTAGTGTTTTTCCCACAGTTTTCTCTTATGTTGCTTTTTAAAAATTTGCATCAATTTTTTATCTTCTTTTTAATACATTTTGTAATATTATCTTATAGTTTTTCTCTATTTAATGGTCATAACTTTAGGTTATGCTTTCATGTTTTATAAGGATGCTATCTTGATATTTACATCCTTTTCTTTTTGTTTTTTTTTCACGAGGAAGATTAGCCCTGAGCTAACATCTGTGCCATTCTTCCTCTACTTTATATGTGGGTTGCCTTCACAGCATGGCTGACAAGTAGTGTATGTTGTGCCAGGGAACCTGGAAACCTGGGCTGTCAAAGCGAAGTGTGCTGAACGAAACAAATACACTATGGGGCCACCCCTCCCCATACTTTTTTAATAACAACTTTTTCTAGGACTTGACCTTAATCAATTTTTATACCCTCCCCTTTTTTTAACCTGAAATTGCTTTTCCTAACCTCTGGAAGAGAAGCAAGGTAAAGATAGCCTTTCTAACTTCATAGCTCTAGAATTTCCTCCATTTCTAGTTTTTGAAGAGCTCAAAATAAGTTTAATCTTTTGAACTCTCTCAAACTTGTTAAAGTCTCCCAGTTTTGTCTGGGCCTCCTTTACATTTTGGCTCCATTAACCATTTCCTGCTCAAGTTTGATTTTCTTTTTCCTTAGAGTTACTCCTTAGTGAGGGGTTTTGCTGTGGAAGGGAGTTCTGGCTGATGAAGTCATGGGCCCCAAACATCTCTAGCCCCTTCAGACTTTACTACAAATTGCTTGCAAACTGCTGTGAACGTTCACACCAGTTCAGACAAACACTGACACAATTTCTATCATTGTGGATTACTTTTATCTATTCTAAAATTTAAAAAAACGGAAGGATCCTGGATGTACTCCATTCATCTGGCTTGTTCCACGTAGTGTACTGATCTGAGATTCATTCATTATATGAATATTATGGAATTTGTGTATATATTCTCTTGCTGATGGACATTTGGGTCATTTCAAGCTATAAGTATATAGGAAAAACATGGTATAATTATTTTTGTACTAATAATTTTTGAACATAAATATTCATTCCTTTTGGGTAAATAGAGAGCTAGACTCTCTGGGGAATTTAAGTCAGTAATTAATATTGTATGAAAATATCAAAATATTTTCCAAAGTAATTTTAACATTTTCAACTGCCACCAGCAGTGTATGAGTATTCCAGTTGCCTGACATCCTTGTGTTCTCTTTGGGGGTTTTTGGTTTGTTTTGGATTTGATTTTTTTTTTTTATTAGGATTATGATAGTTTACAACCTTGTGAAATTTCAGTTGTACATTATTGTTAGTCATGTTGTGGGTACACCACTTCACCCTTTGTGGCCTCCCCCCACCCCCCCTTTCCCTTGATAACCACCAATCAGTTCTCTTTGTCTGTATGTTAACTTCCACCTATGAGTGGGGTCATACAGAGTTCGTCTTTCTCTATCTGGTTTATTTCCCTTAACATAATACCCTCAAGGTCCATCCATGTTGATGTGAATAGGACGATTTTTGTTGTTTTTGAGTTGAAAGAGTTCTCTATTCTGGACAGAAGTCTTTTGTCAGATACAGATATTTCAATTATTTTCTCTTGATCTGTGACCTCTCTATTAGGTCATCAAAGGGTTCCTAGAAGAGCAGATGTTTTTCATGTTAATTAAGTTGAATATCATTTTTTTCAATTTTATATTTAGGTTGTGTGTGTGTGACATATGTAAGAAACTTTTGCCTAATGCAAAGTTGTGACATTTTTGTTCTTCTGTTTTCCTTTATAAGTTTTATACTTTTAGTATTTTCATTAAAGTCTGTGATACATTTTTAGTTTATCTTTTCATATAGTATTAGCTAAGGTTTGAAGCTTGTTTTTTCTTTTGTCCAGAGATATAATTGTTCCAGAATCATTTGTTGAAAAAGTTATTCTTTTCCCATTGGATTATCTCGTCTCCTTTGTCAAAAAAATAATTGACTATATTGATGCGGGGTCGGTGAGCCGAGGAGTCGAAAGAAAGATTTCTTAGACTCTCAAGATCTGGCAGTAGTGCTCTTTTATTTAGAGAATAGTGTGGAATAGCATAGGGACAGGACCCATGGGCAGTCAGAGCTTCTGCTGCCGCCGCTTCTGCTGCCCCCGCTGGCATGGGGACAGAGCCCATGGGCAGGCAGAGCTGCTGCTGCTGCCCCCGCTGGCATGGGGACAGGACCCATGGGCAGGCAGAGCTGGTGCGTGGGGACAGGACCCACGGGCAGTCAGAGCTCCTGCTGCTGCCCCGAGTTGAGGGTTAGGGCTAAATTTAAGGCATAGGTATGTGAGTCATCTCTTTACAAGACAAAGGAAAAAAAAGTTAAAATGGTACCAGTGCCGGTAGGGTCCGGCCATGGGGTGGTCCCACAACCTTTAGATAAGAATCAAACCGGATTGAGCAAATGGCAGAAGTCACCGCTCAAATATTATCCTCGGCTAAAGACAAAGGAGGATTTGTCGGGGGGAGGGTCAGTTACATGAGGTTGCCAGACAGTAAACAACTTAAGTTCTTGCCTTCCCCATTAAGAGTTTCCAGAGATAAGGCCATCCCCCCTTCCTCCTGGCTCAGAGAGGGAGGCATCTTCACAGATAGAGGTTTCCCTTAGAAATGTAAATGTTTCCCAACAAAGGAGCAAACCAATTCCAGAGAGGGAGGCATGGAGATTTCCTTCACAAATGCAATTGTCTCTGATCAAAGGGCAAACAAATTCCACTCCTTGGAGCCTGCTTCTTATCTGTAGTTTTAAAAGTAACCAGCCTAAAAATCCTCATCATAAACTGTTTTAAAATTAAGCAGCCTAAAAATCCTCATCATAAACTGTTTTAAAATTAAGCAGCCTAAAAATCCTCATCATAAAATCTGTGTTTCTATTTCTCACCTCTCTCTCCCATTCCACTGATCTATATGTCTATCATTATGTCCGTATCACACTGTCTTTTTTATAGCTTTATTCCAAGTCTTCAAACAGGTTGTATAGACTTCCAGTTTCTGGATCCAAAAGTAAGGAGCTCAGAAGTTGCCACTCCCACTGAACAAGTAAAAGAATTGAACAGAGGGAAAAATCAACAATTCTCTGGGATCTGTAAGAAAAGAGAGCACATAGGGCAGACCTTGCCCCCCAGGATTGGAGAGACAGATGAATACAGAACGCAGGGAGTCAGGATTTACCAGAGCAGAGACGCAAGAGTGGCACGCTGGATAAGCTGTGCTGTGCTAGGCAAACCTGGATCGGGATTGATGAATCACTGGAGGCTCAGTGCTAACAAATCTGGGAGTTAAAACCCCCAGGGGACGCAGTCATGAGGGGCCCCACAATTGGTGAGATTTACCTTCAGGAGCTCCAACAGAGTCCCACAACAAATATCAGAGGAAAACCCCCTCTCGCTTCCTGCAGAGAGAAGGGAAAAAGAACCATTTTGAAATCCCTTAGAACACTCTGTTTTCGTTAACAAGGTCTGCCCTCAGAAAAAACCAGTTAAGGACAGCCTAAACTGCTGGGGTTTTATCAGACCCTAACTGGGCTGGGAGAAAAGAAATACCCAATCCCAGCCTGCTGTAGCCATACTCTTGCACCTAAGGGGAAAGAAAAAAACTTGTGAAGTTCAGAGCCCGGAGGCATAGTCTCACTAAAACACCTAGACCTAATTTTAGGAATAGCGAATGCTTCCCCTCCCCCACACCGCATCGCCACATTGCTAAGGCCTATTTGCAGGAGTTCCTTTTACCTAGTACACCGCGTCCAGCTTGCATAGAAAAATTATAAGACGTACTAAAAGGCAAAAAACACAATTTGGAGAGACAGAGCAAACCACAGAGCTAGATCCAGATATGTCAGGGATGCTGGAATTAGCAGACTAGAAATTTAAAACAACAGCGATTCTCTGTAGCTATGTGTTGGTTTTTTTAATCTTCCACATATGCGTGAAATCATACCATATTTGTCTTTTTCCATCTGACTTCTTTTGGTTAGAGGGAAAGGGCAAAAAGAGTAAAGGAACACATGTACGGTGACAGATGGCGATCAGACTTTTGGTGATGAACAACGCAGGCTACATAGAAATCAAAATATAACGATGTACACCTGAAATTTGTATAATATACACCAATGTTACCTCAATAAAAAATAAACTAAAAAATTAAGAAAAGAACAAATAATTATAGGTTAAGGGCTCTAATAGAGAACATACAAAGCATGCAAGAACAGATGGCTAATGTAAGCAGAGAGATGGAAAAATGCTAGAGATCAAAAACACTGCAACAAAGTGAAAAGTTCTTTTGATGGTTTATTAGTAGACTGGACATGGCTGAGGAAAGAATCTTGGAGTTTGAATAGGTAATATACTTTCTTCAACTTTGTTCGTTTTTAGAATTCCTATTGCTAATCCACATACTTTTAATTTCTATTTAATTTTTAAACTCATTTCATCAATGACAAAAAACGCCTGCTGAATTTTAATTAGGGCATTGTGCAACCAAGAGATTATTTGTAAATGATTAATAACAATAATATTATTTTCTAACCAATTAAAATTATAAATCTTCACTCTTTCATCAATATATTGCCATTTTTAATGTACTGTCTCGTACTGGCTTTGTTATTTTTTGCCTTAATTTCCATAATTTAGTGCTATTTTAAATAGTACACATTTACTTCATCTCTTAACGTCCATTGCTGGTAATTAGAAAAAAGTTGATATTTTTATAGTTACTTTTTAGCCCAGAAAGTTTCTACCTATTTGTATCAGTAGTCATTTATATATTCCTTACTATTATCTATGCATATAACATCCTTATTGTGCAAATGTCTTTAATTACCTAGATTAATTATTGAATATTTATTAATTTTACATTCCTAGTATAAACTCCACTTACAGTTTGTTTACATTTTTTATCTACTTTTTCCCTTTTCCTTTATTTGTAGACTTTGTGCAAAAATGGAGTTTTTTTATATTCCTTTTTTGTTTTTATTGACATATAACTTACAGCATTCTTTTCTCTTTATCACGTTACCCCAGTCTGCTTTTGAATGGGTAATATATTTGAATATTATAATTAAATATTGTAATATTTATTTGAATATTGTAATATTTATTGTGTAATGTAAGAAGATTACAACAGTAGTCTGTTTTCCTTCCTGCCTGTATTTTGCAATATATTCACACAGTCTGTATATGTTATAAACTCCACAATTAAATAATATTTTTGCTTTAAACTCCAAAATATATTTTAAATAAATTTTTAGTAAGCATTTTACATTTCCCCCATATATTTAAGTTTTTCTTTTTCTTTTTCTTTTTTTAATGAAGATCTCAACTTGTACCTGGAATGGTTTTCATTTAGCCAGAATAACATACTTCAAATTTTTGGAGTAAGTTTGCTGTTGAATAATTCATTAAAATAATTTTTGTCTGAAAAGGTCTTGTTTATTTTTGATGGACAACTGGTCTGAAAATTCTAGATTAATAGTGTCTTCTTCATTTTCCCTTTTAGCTCATTATGAGGCATTTCATTTTCCTAATTTGCATTGTTGACAATAAATCTGTAATTTTATCTTTGTTGACCCTGCACTATGTGTCTTTTTTATCTTACTACTGTTAATATTTTGCCTTATCATCATTGGATTCACTAGCATTATTTGTTATTTACTTTTGTGGTTTTTTTTGTGTTTAGCTTTGGTTTCTTTAAACTTGAGAAAATTGTGGGCCATCATTTCTTGCATTAATTTGAAATGTTTAAAATGTTGTATGATAAAAGAAGCATGTTCAGGTTATGGTGACGTGTTAATGGATATAAATGGATACCCAACTTTTACATAAGGACACAACTCAAATCCATAACTAAATTTTACAATGAAATCTGAAACATAAATAATTGCTATTGACTTTATAGAAAATTAAAAATATGTATTTTGGGGGCTGGCCCAGTGGTATAATGGTTAAAATTGCACACTCCGCTTTGGCAGCCTGGGGTGTGTGGGTTCAGATCCTGGGCGCAGGCCTGCACACTGCTCATCAAGCCGTGCAGTGGAGGTGCCCCACATACAAAACAGAGGGAGATTGGCACAGATGTTAGCTCAACAACAATTTTCCTCAAGCCAAAAAGAGGAAAACTGGCAAGAGACGTTAGCTCAGGGGCAATCTTCCTCACCAAAATATATATATATATATATTTATTTACTGGAGAATGTAACTTAATAAAACAAGAATTTTAAGTGGAACATGTCCTTAGTTAATCAATTATGTAAAATTAAGTTTCAGCCTGTATTCATTTGGAAGATATATAATTATAATAAATAAAATAATTCAGACTTTTAATCTTAGATTAGTAACAGATTACTACTGAAAGCTAGAAGCTGGATAAAATAGCATGTTTAAAGCTTGACTTAATTGTATTAACATACAAAATATATAAAGTATAAATCAGTATATCGTTAGATATATTCACAATGATAAAATTTGTATGTGTCATATGAAAATAAGGTTGCTATGACAACCATGCAGCTTTGGAAAATCTTAAGGAACAAATACTTCTACAAGACTCTGTGCAAACTCAATGTTTATTAGCAGCTTCCTCGGAAGTCACAGCTTATGCATCTTTGCTTTCTAAAGTTATCTCATATGTCGGCCACTAGAAATACTAGAACAGATCTGTCTTAATTTATCAGATATGTAATGTATCAGAATTAAAAAGAAAAAATCTAGGACCAATATGCCCAGAAAACAACAAATGGTCTTTAAAGAAGACTTACTTTTCTCAAAAAATTACATTTGTGAATGCAGCTTGTTAGACTTAAATAATAATTGACATATCTATTCAGGTGATTACACAACTATAATTCAAAAAAATTTTGAAGGAGATAAGCAATCACAGCATAAATATATTTATATTATTAAACTTTTAAGCTCAAAATAAGCATTACCTGGACCATGTCAACCTTTATTAAAAAATGTTTCATGAAAGTATACAAAAATTTAAATGACTTCCCCTTTAAATTAAAAAATCTTAAGGTTAACTGTCATATTTAATGAAATAAATTGGATATTTCCAAGTAAAGATCATTCTGCTGTTAAAAGTATTTATCAGACGTCTTTTATTTAAGCACAAATTAAATTGAAAATATTTTTCTTCCTACTCATTACAAAGCAAACTTCCTATATATTTTCTAATGCTTAAATCCATTATTAAATGCATAATCTAAATAGCTAATTCCTCCTGAAAACCATATGTTTAGCATACATTTTGCTATATAATGTATCTGTGGCATATTATTCAATCTACATTGTGACCCTAAGAACTTAGCATGAGTGTTAAACTGATTTAACAAATTTTCAACATTGGGTTGTCTACTGTAGCTTTTGAAAAATCAGTTTCATGTTCTGCACTCAGCGTTTCATAATCGATAGTTTGGAGATGGAGCCATGAAGACTGGGTTTTTAACCACTATACTAAGTGACTCTATGGTCACATTGTGGAAATGACAGCTAATACAAAACTGTCTCAGTGTTGTGGTTTTGTTAAAAAAATAACAATTTTATTAACTTTAGAAACTTTATTAAAAACAGAAATGTAATGATAGCTGAAAGAGCCAAAGACTGGAAGATGAGAGAGAGAGATGAATTACTAACCTGTTACTTATTAGTTGTGTTTTCATAAGTTATTTATATAATTTAAATGTGTGTGTTACTATTTCTAAATTTTAGAAAATATTTCTCATATGCTCAGTACAAACATAGTGAAACTGAGAATGATCTCCCCGCTCTGGCCAACAGCTAGCAGGAAAAGGGGAACCTCAGTCTGACAATTGCACAGAAATAAATTCTGTCAACCACTTAAGGGAGCCTGGCTGTGAATCAACCCCCAGTTGACCCTCTGATGAGAATGTGGCCCTGGATGACACTTGGATTGCAGCTTAATGAGATCCTGAGCAGAGGAGCCTGCTAACTTATGCTCAGAATCCTGAGCCACAGAAAGTATGAAATAGTAAAAGAGTATTATTTTAAGCTGCCAAATTTTTTATGCAGTGTAGAAAAGCCATACACAAATCTATACATTTGTCTCTTTCTGTCTTCTCTCCAGTGGGTTGGCTTAGTCACCAACAGCTCCAAGGTCCATTAAGGTTGAGAACGCAAAGGTAGAAACACCCACTGTCTCCTAACATTCATAACAGTACCAATAGAAAAGTCTCCGATTAGCTTTGTTCAGGATGTGCCCAAACCTAAATAATCACTGTGTCCAAAAAGGCTACTCTGGGTGGCTAATTTGGTTTTCTTCTCACCACTGCTATGGGGGAGGCATGGCCATGTGAATGTATCAGCAGGTAGTGCAGAGGATTTTTCTAAAAAAAGAGGTTCTGGGCAGACGGATCAGGAAATTATGTTCAATAGGAGCATTTAAAATAAATATACTTCGCATTAAGTAAAATGATCATTTCAATCAGTTTTATTAGAATTGACATACGATAAAAATTAAAGACAGTTTATTGCTTTATATGGATTGAAGTAGAAATATTTCATTGTATTGTTGTATCATGCAAATGTATCTATGTGTTTTGAATTCCTGTTTTATTTTACTTTCAATTCATGAGAAAATAAGATAGAAAATACATGACATCTGTTTTTTTGCAGCTGCTTCCTAATAAAGAAATTTGTGAAAATAAACCAAATTGATAATGTGGTTGATACATTTGGCATTCAGTTTTTCCTTTATTTTCAATCTAAAATTTTAAATAGGACCTGATATATTTGAAGAAAGACTTTTAATACAGAGTGATTCATATTGGCTACAAGAACAAACAAAAGTTACCAGGGAAATATTTCATTAAGTTCTGAAACATATTAGAAATTTTGAAGATGATAAATCAGAATTTGCTTACATGTTAGTCGGTTCTGAATGAAAACTGCTCGATAGCTGACGTTATGCCGCTATATTATTAACATCCATTAAAAGCCAAAAAGAAAATGGTATTAAAGTTGTTAGACAAGAGAAATTTTGAAAAAATATATTCGCATGTGAAATTGGGAAGTTATCCTCACGTGATAAAAGTAGTTGAACTAGAATAGGTTTTACAGAATTTGTCTTATGTTTTATGCTTCTCTAGGTATTGGTCTGGTCAAAGTAGTGATTTAGAGGCCGGCCCAGTGGCATAGTAGTTAAGTTTGCACACTCCACTTTGGTGGCCCCGGGTTTGTGGGTTTGGATCGCTGGTGTGGACCTAGCACTGCTGGTCGAGACAAACTGTGGCAGCATCCCATATAAAATAGAGGAAGATTGGCATAGTTGTTAGCTCAGCAACAATCTTCCTCAAGCAAAAAGAGGAAGATTGGCAACAGATGTCAGCTCAGGGCCAATCTTCCTCACACACACACAAAATCATCATTCCCCTGATCTCTTTTCTCAGAATATACACATTTATCACTAACAATACAAGGAATTATCCGAGTAGACTAAATTTAAATAGTGTAAGGTGAAAAGAAGAATATTTCTTCTTTTATTAATTTAAGGTAATGTTTACATTAATAATAATTATAAAATAATAATAAAAACAAAAACTAGAAATTTCTTCTTCAAGACTTAAAAATCCTTGGGGTCCCACTTCTTATTCCAGTAAAGGCTGTGGCAACCAGCTCTACCTAGGCCTCAAGACCTGCAGGCTACAAGGAGATATAAACAGATATGTTTGGAATTCAAGCAATCTTCAGTTAATGGGGGCAAAATTGATGCATAACCACAGACCAAGTAGTGTAGTAAGGTCAACAGCAGCAACAGTTCAGAATCTCACCACAAAGTGGTTCTTTGTCATGTGTTACTCAGCAAAATGAACTCAGAATCATGAGCTGATTCTCACTCCTGAACAAAGACATCCCTGCACTTTTTCCAACACTTTGTGAACAGAAACAGATAAAATATGCCAATGTTCACACCTCACACTGCTTTCCCATTAGTCTCTTTAGTAGAGCGTATACATTAATGAGGTATTCAGTGTAGCCCTGGTATTAGATTGGCCCCAGCTCTCTCATCATACACTTTATATGATGAGGTCCCTGAAGTAGATGGATATTTATGAGGCCTACTTTAGAAAAAGCACAGTGAAATACAAGATTTGGACAGAACTTTTAAAGCTAAAGCTTAAGAAGAATACTAAAACAAGAAAAAATGGAAGCCTGGTTAAAAGATCATGAGATATATCATAGAATTCAAAAAGATAAAAAAATTGTAGCAAAAAATTACAAGAAGACATGAAAAAATGAAAACTACCTTTCTTTGTGATATGAGATGGTAAGAGATAAAAAGAGAGAACACACAAGCCAATATAAATACAAAACAAGTTATGCAGATAAGAAAATATTTTTCAAAAAGTATAAGGGGTGATAAATTTGATATTATATTAAAATATAAATTATTCATACACATAGGTAACAAAACTTTCCTGATATGCAGAAAAATCTTTAGTCATATTTAGCATTTAGGTAAAAGTGATGAAAAAAATCAAAATCTATGCATATACTAGTGAAGTTTTAAAAGTTCAAGTAAATCAGAAAGTTTACCAAGTTGAAACAAACCTTTAAGAAAAAGAAAGCTGTCTAAATACTTGGAAATAATAATGTCTTTTCTTTGTCAATATTGGAAATCAGAATATGAGAGAGAGATAACCTCAGAATTATGAGTTTCCTGAGAAACTCTATAACCATCAATCGATGTATTCTTATGTAAAGGTAAAAATGACATATTCTCATTTTCTACTTTAAGAGAATGTTCAAGAGAAAATAAGAGAAAACAAAAAGGAATTTAAATAAACAACATAGAAAGATTATTTGAGAAGCTTGCACTCAAACAATATATATGACAAAATTAAGTATTAACAGTTGCAGCAGATATATATTTAGAACAAAATGTAAATATTTCTTAAATGCCAACACAAAATGTAAATAACATTAATATTGTTTTAAAGAAAAGAAAATGGATCTACTATTACTGACTGCAATAATAAAATGGAGAAATTAAAGAGGGATGAAGAAGTGGAAGTAAGAGTTAGAAAGATTAATTTTTCTAAGTCATTAATGTTTGACTTATGAATTAAAGGTTATAGAAATACATCTTCATTTGTCTTTTTAAAAAACATAGATTTATAAAAACGGGGTGGAAAGATAAACATCATACAATAAAGACTTTAGAATAAATTGGGGAAAGTTACTTAATTTTCATAAATAAATTTATATGTAACAATAGAGATATTTTATACCTCAAATGAAAATATCAAAATAACTAAAACAAAAAATTTAGAAAAGTATGAGAATAAATTGAGAGAAGTTAATATACTTCTTTGAAGTTTTGATATGTAAAAAAGGAAGATAAAGATACGAATGAGGCGATCACCATCATCTTCATCATTATCGTCATCATCATTGCTCACATTTCTTCACAGATTATACAAGAAAAGCATAGTTTTCTGTCATACATAACATGTCATGTATAACAAACAACCATCTTGTTAGGTAAGTAAATTAGTAATTATCACCATCTTACAAATGAGAATATTGAGGTTTTGTGAACTTAATAATTTTCCCAAGGTAACATTTGACAAGAGATGAAGTTACTTATATTTTTATTTAATAAACATGTTTGTCATTTGATGTCTTAAATAAGGCCATTTTTTCCAAGTTTCAATGAGAAATATTTTTAAATTATTCACAAAAAAGCCCATTATAATGTCTCAATGGAGTCAAAAAAAGGGATGCACAAGTCGTATTTGCTAAATATAAATGAGTAAAATTAGAAAATATTTTTAAAAGTTAACTTGAATTAAAAACTTCAATTTATCATATAAAAATAAGTTATATTATTAATTTAGAAATCATTTAATAATTTATTGAAATGAGAACAGTCAAGAGAAGCATTCAAAATTGAATTAAGGAAAACATTTTGCTTTTAATAACTTTTAATATATTTTATTAGATGTTTTTACATACATTAAATGGTAAACAACTAATTCTTGCATAGTTACGATCTTGCGTGGAATCAATCTTATAGGCAGTACTCAAAGTTTCTAGCAGCTGCATGTCATCGTTGCTTGTTAGCAGTGGTGCTGTAGATTTTCTCTGTTGCTGCATTCTTCTCCTTACTCCCCTGAGAGTGGTTAGGATGTGATATTAAAGACTTAGTTCTTCGCATGAAACCATATACCTACACTATTTTTAAACAAATACTTCAGTATATTTTCTGCTTTACATAACCAAATTTCAACTCTATGAAGTAACTTCTCCTGTAGGAGTAATTCATTGCTTTTGTTTTTATTTTGTGAAATAATAAGGAACAACCTCTTATAGAAAAGAAAGGGGCCCATTAATTTATTAGAGTCGACTAATTGCATGAGTGCCTTAAGAATTTCTGAGACCAGTTGATAATTTTCTTGTATGCTTTTGTGTTACTTTGCTAGGGCTGCCATAACAAAATACTGCAGACTGGGTGGCTTAAACAACACAAATTTATTTTCTCACAGTTCTGGAGGCTAAAAGTTTGAGGTAGAGTCGTCAAGGTTTCAAGGTCTCAGTCAAGTTTGTATCTCCAGAGGCCTCTCTCCTTGGCTTGTGGATGGCCGTGATCTTTCTGGGACCCATACAGGTCTTCCCTCTGCTGGTGTTTTTATATGTGTAAATTCCTTTTCTTTTAAGGACATCATTTGGATTTAAGCTCACCCTAACCAGTCCTTTTTAACTTAATCCACCTCTTTAAAGGCCCTGTCTCCAAATACACTCACTCTCTGAGGTTCTAGAAGTTAGAGCTCCAACATATAAATTTGGGTTAACATAATTTAGCTCATACCACCTTTCAAGCAACACTTTTCATTGCTGTTGAATTGTAGGATTTTTAGAAATTGTTAAAATCTTCAAATATGAGAGAAGAAAACTGAAAGCAGAATTTCAGAGCTAGATAATAACTTGGGGAACATCAAATCTAATTATGTTTTTAATATGTGTGTCCTAAGGCTTTGAGGTTAAAAGACTTGTCCAAGTTTAAAGAGAAAGAGAAATTAGTCCAGGGATTTAATTCAGATCTCTGTGATCTCCAGAATACCTTCACTGTTGTCTATGTGATAAAATCATATGCAGATTGTATGTCCTATAAGGACAAATCGCATTGCCTCATTTCTTATAATCCTATAACTAGATTTATTTCTTTTTAAAAAAACGCATAATTTGAGTCATGGAACACATAATTCAAAGTAAAGCAAGAAAAATATTTAATAATTTTTAAGTGGTTGATTTCTGAATAATCACAGTTTATAGTTCCATTAACATGGAAGGTCCTCAAGATGATGTATATGTCGGAAATTTATACCATATGGAAAATACATAGACTTTCAAAATATTTTGAAGAATGTCTTTATAGAGAGATAGCTCGCAGATTCCATGTTAGTGTATCAGTTTCTTAGGGCTACTGTAACAAAGTACCACAACCTGGGTGGGTTAAAACAACAGAGATTTATTCTCTCACAGTTCTGAAGGGTGGAAGTCTGAAACCAAGATGTAGACAGAGTCATTCTCTCTTTGAAGATTGGAGAAGAATCCTTCTTGGACTTTTCCTGGTTTCTGCTGGTTACTGGAAATCTTTGAGATTCTCTGACTTGTGGATGAATCATCACAGTGTCTGCCTCTGCCATCACATGGTGTTCTTTCTCTGTCTGTATCATCACTGGCTGTCTTGTAAGCGGTGAATATTTGTTACATTGGATAAAAGGACACTGGACAGGGACAATGACATGTAAGTCATTAGATTTAGAGTCCACCATAATCCAGTGTGACCTCATCTTAATTAATTACACCTCTAAAGATTTATTTCCAATAAATGCACATGAGATTCTGGGTGGGCATGAATTTGGGGGGAAACTTCATCCTTGTGTACTTGGTATCACATCTTTTTGAGGCAAGACAGCTATACAATAACACAGTTTATAACAATGATTTAAAATTTTTTTCTATCCAATGGAATCAAATTAACTCATCAAAGCAAAGCTAATATGGAAAACCAACAATTAAAAAGAAAATAGTCAAAGCTCACCTGATTGAAACAGGGTTCAGGGTCTGGATCCTTCACTCATAATACTCTCATAGCTTTCCCTCAATTTGAAATTCTTCACAGAAGATGCAAGAGAGATGATAGAAGATAAACAATGAAAGAAGGTACAAGATACTTAGCTTGTATCTTAGCTGGTAGAAGATATAAGTACCTAGTTGGAAACTCAGTGAGTTATTAATTGGATTAATGATAAGCAGAATATGAGAGATGAAGAGAAGATACTTCTAAAATATTGTATAAACTGAGATTTTCTTTTAAAATTGTAGCAGAATTGCTGACAACTGTTCTAGCAAACATAAAATTAATAATTTTAGCTACTCTGTCTTTTTTGGCATGAAGTGATTCTATATTATATTGCAGACATTCCACCTTACCTCGGGTATCTTCTGAAAGTAATGAGAAATGTCATTCAAAGATGTTTGAAGAACTAGAGATCAGAGAGCAAAAAGCCCTTTGATCTTCCTTTGAGTAGGGGAGATATCGAATTGGCAAATGTTACTATAAAGCACAACAGCAATCCCATGAACTGAAAAGAAATTGTATAGTGGCATGATGCTCAATAGGAAAAATAGAGCTTGTTATCATATAACCCTAATAACAATTCAAGCTCTACAAGAAAGCTGAAAATCAACTGGATTATACAGCCTATGAAGTCACTACAGAACATAACTTCTATCTATTGCTTTAAAGTTGTGCTAAAAAATTCATGGAATAACTTTTAATATTGAAATAATCAATAATGCTTTGTGAAGTTCAGCAATAGTTATTTGACATTAATTGATAATAAGAATATTGGAGCAAAAATGATAGTTAATGAAAAGCAGTTCTACATCCCATAATAGCTGCCGATGTGACAATAGCCAAGAAGATAAGCAATATTGTGAAACAAATATGCAGTCTCTAATTCCACTTTCCCGTATTTAAAATAAGAATTCATCCATTAAAGAGAGTGAAAACATCTAATATGGTCTATTGAAACTGTAGATTAACTTATTAGCCTGCTATCTCAAAATCTCCATATATTCATTCATTCAGCATATATTCTTTGAGTTCCTGCTAAGTTCCAGTGAGTATTCTAAATGCCAAATTTGTCTGAATGAAGAACACAGACAAAAATAATTGTCTCATGGAAATTACTATTTTTTTAATTGATGTAACATTGTTTTATAACATTATATAAATTTTGGATGTACATCATTATATTTTGATTTCTGTGTGGACTATATCATGTTCACCACACAAAGTCTAATTATCATGCACCACCATACATATGCACCCTTTTACCCCTTTCACCCTTCCGCATTTCAACCTTCTCCTCTGGTAACCACTAATCTGGTCTCTGTGTCTATGTGTTTGTTTGTTCTTGCTGTTTTTTTTTTTTTTTTTTTTATCTTCCACATATGAGTGAAATCATATGGTATTTGGCTTTCTCTCTCTGACTTATTGTGCTTAACATAACACCCTCAAGGTCCATCCATGTTGATGCAAATGGCAAAATTTCCTCTTTTTATGGCTGACTAGTATTCCATTGTGTGTACGTATATATATATATATATATATATACTGCATATATATGTATATACTGCATCTTCTTTATCCATTCATCCATTGATGGGCACTTGGGTTGTTTCAAAAAACTGACTATTGTGAATAACACTGCAATGAACATAGGGGTGAAAATATCTTTTCAAATTAGTATTTTCTTGTTCTTTGGGTAAATACTCAGGAATGGAATAGCTGGATTGTATGGCAGACACTATGGAAAACAGTATGGAGATTCCTCAAAAAAATTAAGAATGGAAGCTACATTTTTGTATTAGGGAAGACACAACAAACAAATTTTATAGTATTATAGAAGCTTGAAGTACATTTAAAAAATTGAGTCTGGAATTGGGAACTGGCTACACTGCATGGGTCAATGCCAATTCCAAAAAGGAAAGTTCTCACTGAGAAGATGATATTTGATCAAAACTTTGAGAGAGATGAAGAAATGAGCTATGGAGATGTTTGTGGAAGCGCATTACAGGTAGAGGTACTAGACAGAATAGAAGTCCTGAGTGGCCAGAATGGAGTGTGTTGGTCATGGAGGGGATATGATAATAGATGAGGTCAGAGATGCGACAAGGGGCCAAGTAATGGAGATAAAGCTACATGTTCATGGTCATCCAGCCAAAGACAAATTCTGCATATTCTTGGGTGCCATGAGTCATGCTATCCAAGCAGCTTTCTTTTTTTCTTTTCATCTAATATTATAAGTGTGCTTATTTTCAGATAATTTCATGCACAAATATACTAGCATAGAAAATTAAGTGCTCCATAAAACATTTGATTTCAAGATTGAAAAATTTTTAAAAATTTACCTGATCCAGGCATACAATGTGATTCTTCTATTTCAGATACATAACAAAAGATATTTGAGAGATCTAGATGTTTTTGGATGAATAATGTCAAAATTATCAAAAATTTTGATATAGGAATATTTAGGACTAATTTTGATACCATAATATCAAACAATACAGTTTGTATTACCAACCTCCAACAGAGCCCTTAATGACCTCAACTTCTCATGTTAACACCTGGATGTAGTTTCTTCCACATAGCACCAGGTTGGTCTGTACAGCAAGTAGCATATGACAGTATTAGCAGTATGTCACTTCTAAGATTAAATTATAAAATACTGAGATTTTCCCATCAGGCTCATTCTTGCTGTTGCTCTCATCAATCACTCTTGGGAAACAAGCTTCCATGTTGTGAGCAGCCTTATGGAGAAACCTACATGGTGAGGAAATAAAGTTTCCATCCAAGAGCTGACAAGGATGAATCTTGCCAAAAATCACATGAAGGGGCTTGGACATAGATTCTCAAGCCTCAGTTGAGTCTTGAGGTGGTTGAGTCATCAGCCAACAATATGGCTGTAATCTCATGGGAGATCCAAAGCCAAAAGTTCTCAGCTAAGCTACACTCAGAATCTTGACTCTCAGAAACTGTATGAGAAATAAATGTTTATTATTTTAAGCTACTGTGCTTTAAGATAATTCATTGGAAAGCAAAATAATACTAATACATATTTTGATATCAGAATCTGGGCACTAAAGGAACAAACTTGAAATGTGGGAATGACTTTGAAACCAGACAGTAGAATTTAAGGAGAATGATAGTAAAAGTCTAAAGTGCTTTGTTGAATCACTTCATAGAATTTCTATGATCTTGGATAGGGCCACGGGAAAGGACTTACAAGAAAGTGAGGTAAATGTTATTAAAAATTAAAGAGGATTATTGTAATGTAGTAGCAGAAAGTTTAGGAACACTATAGTCTACAGTTAGATATAGAGTATAAAATATGTAATCAGACTAAGGTAGTCAAATTCTGAGAAAGGTTTGAGATTTTTATCCTGCTTAAAAGCTAACAAATTGGACTACCATGATCCCATTGATGTTGGCACAAGACGTCAAACTCCTAGATCAGAGACAGAGGACCTTTTTACTCACATCTCTGCATACACCACAAGCTTCATATTTGCTTCAGTTCCTCTTGCTTCCTGCATCCCAGGGGATGCAAAGTGCTCCAGTGCACATGCATTGGATTTGCGTGACAAATGAGGAACCGCAAACTTAAGAAACTCCCAATCTTACAAAAAAGCTGTATCCAAACTAGTAGGCAGAATACTGTCCTCCCTCAAAGAACTCCAGAACTTCTGAATATAATACGTTACATGGCAAAAGGGCCTCTGCAGATGAGGTTACATTAAGAATCTTGAGATTGACAGAATATCCAGAAGGATTCAATGTAGTTAGAGTGGTCCTTATAAGTGGAAGAGAAAAGTGGAAGAAGCAGTGTCAAAGTGATGTAGCTTGAGAAAGACTGGACTGGACATTGCTGGCTGTGAAGATGGAAGAGGTGCATGGAGCCAGGAAAGGCAAAAAACAGTTTCTCCCCTGGAGTTGCCAGAAAGGAGTGCATCCCTGCTAATACCTTGATTTTAGTCCAGTGAGACTCGTTTAACACTTCTAATGTCTAGAACCATAAGATGTTACACTTACGTTGTTTTAAGCCACCACATTATAGATTTTGGTACCTGGAAGTGGTATGTTGCTCTAACAAATATCTAAAAATGTGGAAATGACTTTGGAATTGGGTAGAGGTCAGACGCTGTAGAAAATTTGAGGAGCCTTCTAGAAATAGCTTAGGCTGCCTGAACAGACTGTTAGTAGAAAAATGGACATTTAAAACCCTGCTGGTGAAGACTCAGAAGAAAGCGATGAGAATGGTATAGAAAAAAATATATCATTTAGGAATGAGAGAATTCCTAAATCATTGTGAATAGATTGTTGATAGAAATATATGGACATTAAAGTCCTAACTGTTTGTTAGGACTCAGATAGAAATGAGAAACATGTTATTGGAAATTGGAAGAGAGGTATCCTTATTATTCAGTGGCAGAAAGCATGGCTGAATTGTGTCTTGTGGCTATGGGTAAAGCAAAATTTGTAAATGATGAACTTGGATGTTTAACTGAGGAGATTTCCAAGCAAAGTGTTGAGGATGTGGCATGGTTGCCTCTTGCTGCTTACAGTAAAATGCAGGAAGAAAGCAATACATTGAGGGAGGAACTGTTAAGTGAAAGGAAAGAGAACTTGATGATTTGAAAAGTTATCAGCCTATCCAGAAGGCAAAAGATGCTAAATTAGGAGCTTCTCTAGCAGGAAAATGTGCTCTAAAAAGAATGCCGTGGGTACTACTGGAGACTTGCTAGGGCCTAAGAAGGAACTACAGGTCATAGTGTTCATTCACACAAAGACCCTTTGAGGGTGTGTGCCTCATGGATCACCTCAGCTATCTGGACAGAAGGCATGAATAGAAATGGTTTATTCAGGAAAGATCTGTGTTGAAGTCTCTTGTGTAATAGAGTGAATTCCCATGACATACACGGGAGACTCACAAGGGTGCTACAAAATTTCTACCAGCAGAAACACTGCTAGATTGTACCAAA
Source organism: Equus quagga (assembly GCF_021613505.1). Classification (NCBI taxonomy): domain Eukaryota; kingdom Metazoa; phylum Chordata; class Mammalia; order Perissodactyla; family Equidae; genus Equus; species Equus quagga. The sequence continues at coordinate 20,356,692 of NC_060287.1, forward strand.
AGGAACAGAGAGAGGATGAAATGAATAAAATGAAAGAAGGCTGTTGATTTCCCCAAATTCTGTGTCAGGAAACAGATAAAATTACCCAGCTGCAAACATAAGCTACACTTTTAAAAACAAAGGATAACTGCAAGGATCGAGGGGCCATGACACAGAGAATAGAGCTGAGAGCCAAAGAAGATTATTTCTAGGATTTGAAACCTAATAGGTTTGCCTAGCTGGATTTCAAAATTGTTTGAACTGGTGACTTCCTTTGTCCTTCCTTCTTCTGCTACTTTGAATGGGAATGCGTATAACTGCTATCCTATGCTTGTCCTCCACTGAATTTTGGGAGCATGTAACTTGTATTCTAATTCCATTGGCCCATGGGCAGAGTGGAATTTTGCCTTGGAATGGATTATATCCAAAGCCTCACTCAGACCTGATTTAGATGTTTTAATCATGAGATTTGGGACTTTTGAGCTGATGAAATATAAATGAGACTTTGGACGTGACATGATGTTATAATTGTTTGAGACTTTTGGAGATGTTGCCATGGGATGATTTCATTTTGTATGTGGCCTGGAATTGAATCTTTGGGATCTGAAATATAGACTATTGTTGGCAAAATAATGGCCTTACAAAGATGTCCATGTCTTAATCATCAGAATCTAGAATCCTCAGAATATGTTACCTTACATGGCAAAAGTAATTTTGTAGCTATGGCTAAATTAAAGATCTTGAGATAGAGAGATTATCCTGGATTGTTCTAGATTATCTAGGTGGGCCCAATGTAATCACAAGGGGTGAATGAAAGAAGCAGAAGCGTCAATATTAGAGTGATGCATCATGAGAAACACTGGACCAGCCATTTATGGCCTTGAAGATGGACAAAGTCATGAACCAAGGAGATAAATATATTCGTAATTTAAGCAACCAAATTTGTTACAGCAGCAATAGGAAACTAATACATAAACTTAAAAATTGCCACAGAGGGAGACATGATCTTTATTATCCCGGGCTGCAAATCCTGGAGGGAGATTCTATCTCTGTCTTCCAAGTCTGTTTGCTATGCAAACATCCTTGAAAGGCTGCCAGAAGTGCAGAAACATGAGACCCATGGAGAATTGTCTCCCAATGAGGATATTTCCAATCCTAGTGTTAAAAGTGATGCCTGGCTTCCTCTTATTGCTTATAATAAGAGAGGAGTGAGATAAAATAAAGGATTGTTAAAATACGAACAATTGATGGTTTCAAAAATTCTCAGGGTTTTCAGTTGACAAAGGATGCTAAAATTCCAAGGAAAGATCAAATCCATGACACTACAAAGGAAGCATAGACCAAAGCTAAAGCTAAAGGTGTGACTGAAAATTTGTTGAGACCTCAGAAAGATCAAAGTTTACGTTAGACAAAAGACTCTCTAAAGAGATAAAACATGTGCATCATGTATCCCTTCAATGAAACATTAAAGATTTTAATAAGTTTAAGTCATTGTTCCTCAGCTTTCCCAGATGAAATGCAAATTAAAAAGAATTTATCCCCAAGAGGTTGTAAATGTGGATTTTATCTAACGGTATGGACTGAAATAAGATTTACAACTTTTAAAGGGAATTTTGTATTCAGAAACATTACCAAATTTGACTGAAAAGGCCAGAGAAAGTAGAAAATGAAAAGAGGTCTTTTGACTCATAAAATTCTATTGACAGTAAGCTGCCTGAGAAGTAATACCTGCTACTTTTTGTGAAAAGGAAGGAGGACTCAGAGTGGAACCAAGAGCCCAGAACAATTATTTCCTGGCCTTGAGACCTGCTCACAGAATGTACAGCACTCATCTGGCTGAATTTTAGAATTGTTTCGGACCATTGTCTTTCCCTTCTGTTTTCTATTTTCTTTCTATTTTTGTATTTTCTATTCTTTCTACTTTTCTATGTTTTTCCTCTATTTTTTCTTTTTGAAGAGATTCTCTATGATAAATCCACCATTATAAACCGGGTATATTGGAGTCAGATAACTTGTCACTTTAGTTTCACAAGTCAAAAAGAACTATGCTTGAGGGGTTGCATTTAAGGAACCATACCCAAAGAGCCTCATCCACACTGGATCTGATTTAGATACATGATTCTGGAATTTGAGCTGATATAATACAGTAAGACTTGAGGGGGGCCTTATGAGGAAGAGAGTGTGTTTTGTTTGTGGGAAGAACATAAATCATTGAGAGCCAGGCAGGACTATCGTAGCGAGCCCCCAATGATCCCTGTCCCTTGGTCTCACACCTTTGTATGGTCCCCTCCCATGTTCTACTGGAGTTTGTCAAAGTGCCAAATAGCATATGGCAGAATATTGCTCACTCTTTGTCTCTCTCTCTCCCCTCTCTCTCTTGTTACTCTCTCTGGTAGGAAGAAGCTGTCATATTTTGAGCAAACATATGAAGAGATCCCTGTGCTAAGGAACTGAAAACTCCAGGCAGAGAAAGTAACTAAGGCCTGCCAACAATCAGGTGAATGAGTGTGGAGGCACATTCTAGAGCCCCAGTCAAGGCTTGAGATGGCTGCTTCCCCAGCTAAAAGCTTGATTTGACCTGGTTACAAACTTTGAACTAAAACCACCTAGCTCAGCCTCTGCAGATTCCTGACTGTCAGAAACTGTGGGAGATAACAAACATTTGCTCTTTTAAGCTACAAAGTTTGAGGGTAATTTGTTAGGCAGAAAAACATGACTTATTCAGTTTTGGTTTTCCAAATTACTTTAGTTCAAAACAGCAATTATCACTTTAAAAGGGAGGTATTCTCAGACTTAGAGTAAATGTGAAAATTCAAAGTAGCTTTTCAAATGACAACAGAAAATATCATCATAAATATAGTAGACCAACTCTTCAGGGCAAAACTCCATCAAACATGTGGCCGATTGAAAATATGGATCAATATAAAGATCATTCTAAATAGAACTGAATATTTTTTGCTTTTACTTTTTATTTTTAATCATTTGTTTTTTGTACTGCTGATTTTGCTCTTTCTCTAACTGAACTAAAAAGCAAACAGACACTGAACTGCTGAGTACATGAAATACTAAAATGTGACATATTCCTGTCCTTACTTCTGAGGAAAGTGGTAAAACATGTGTAAAGTTTTCTGAATATATTTTCAATTAATAGTTAGAATTTTAGGGAAAAGGAAAGTTAAATTTACATGAAATAAAGAATCAGATGAAAAATAAATAAACAGTTTTTATTAACCAAAAATAATCAGTCTAGAACATAAAAATCAAATGACTATTTTTTTCACAACATATCATGCAGTTATAATACAGAGAAAGTAAAGCAAGAGTTTTAATTTTGAAACGGTGCTTTTTCTGTGTAGTAACAATTTCTTTGAATATTTCTAATGCTTAGCTATAACTTTCTAAATATACAATTTAGAGAGAATTGCCAGGTGCTCCATTTGTGTGGATTCATGCAAAGCTCCTGGTAGATCCTAAGCAAGATTCTCTATTCTATCTTAGCTACCAATTTTCAGTTACTTTTTCTATTAGATGTCACAGTTTTATTAAAGTTGTTTTTATTGCATCTTAAATTCACTACACTGCAATTCAATGGTCTCCTTTAAATTGGAAAAGAATGAGATACGGAAATATTTAAGTGAATTGCCAGAGCACAAATGCTATTTAGTGTCAGAGGGACAATTTGAAATGTCATTACTTAATTTCAAAGTTATTTGACTCCCTAAATTATTCAATAACTTAGAAAACTCTTCACACATACTCTTACTGTTTTAGAAATCCTCTTTTAATAAGTCTTGGGTGCTTTAAAAAAGTAGTCATTGCTTTGTAGTGCCCTATATTTTAAGCAATAGTACTTATATGTTTTCTAATAATTAACACATGGGAAAGACATAGAAATAGGAAAGTAAATGAAAAGAGTGAAATCATTAAGTCCTCATCATTTTAAATTAAGTTTCCTGTGTTTTCTATAGTCAAGTTTCTATACTGATGAGTCAAAACTAATTTATTCCTCTGTTTATATCTTGAATGATTTTCCTATTTGGCAAAAGTGAAATACTGATATATATCTTTGTTTCGCGTGTGTTTATACTTTTTATGAAATAATGAGGAATATATGATGCTGTAAGTCCAATATTTTCTCAAAATTTTAGCCAAATATCTGCCAGCATGTATTGAATAATCTGTAATTTTATTACTGAACCAGATTCATTTTGCCCATTACACTGTATGCCAACCACCGAGATGATGGATTTTGCAGCAGAGAAAGGATTTATTCAGAAGGCAGCCAAGTGAGGAGAGGGGAGAACAACTCTCAAATCTGCCTCCTCAAAAATGAGGATTAGGGATGTTTATGGGATAAGGAGTAGGGTGGTCTGAAGTATGAAAGTAGATGATTGGAGGTGAGGAGGAGTGAGGTGATTGATGATCTGTGCAAGCTAGTCAAGCTTCATGGCTCTTCATAAGACACATGTTCACAAAGTGGTGGTGTAGCATGATCTGAAGGTTGAGTTTTTGGTCCTCTAACATCAAAGGGTCACCTATCGGGTATCCACACAGGCCCAGTTGATGAGTCGGTGGTTTTAATCAGCCTGAACTGGACAAGGAGTCAACCCAGTTCCTGAAAGACTCAAGCACTCGTTACCATGGTGACCCAAGCATCAGAGATTTCATCTACAGGGTGGGCTTTAGTAATGCATTATCTAACTACTTTTGCAAACAAATAACTAACTGAGTATAGTTAAAGCAAGTTGGCCCCCAGTTTCAATTTCCCCACTGATATGAAATAACAGCTGTATACAATTGTAAATCCATGTATGTAATCAGCTTCTTATTTTTGTTGGTCTCTTACCTGTTTGCCAATGCCTGTTTGAAATTCAAATTGTACAACTGCATGAAGTTTTAAAAATAGTCTTATTTTGGCAATGGAAGGGTCTACTCCAAGTCTTTCTTGTTGCCTTTTAAATTTTTCTTAGGAAGTTCTCTATTTACTCTTTCCATTTAATTTTAGAAATACTTTCAAGCTAAAGATAAATAACTTGAAAACATCTATTATAGTGACTTCTACTATTTCTTGGACCCAATGCTCATCTTCCTCCAGTGTCATGGAATGAGGCTGGTGTGTGATTAGATTCCTGCTCCTTGGAGTTAGGCAGAGATTTGTTACTCTCTCTTGCTGATTGGCTTTGTCTAGAAATTAAATGAGTCATTTGTGGCTTGAGATTTACAAAGTCACATGAAAGCTCCTGTTTGTCTCCCCTGCTCTGTCGCAGTTTCCAGACAAGATCTCTTGTTGAACAAAAAAGAAATAAGACCAAAGGTCAAACTGCTGGATCTCTATATAGAGGAGGCCTCCCTGGTCAGCTTACCAGACCCACATGATTGGTATGAGGAAAAACGAAACTTTTGTTAGGGATTGTCTTACTAATTCTTCAGTTACGTGTCTTTCCTTTTAGACATTGCAATCAGTCACTACCTTGAAGAATCCAGGAGAGAACACAAAGAAGCTAATGTGAGGCCCAAATAAATCAGAGTGGGCTCTTCTCCCATCAGCCCACCTTAGAGGTCAAATATAGGCAGATGCCATAACACAGATGGGTGATTTCCTGCATCCCTCTGCTTGAGGGTCTTTTTTGACCATTACAGTATACTCAGATGTTGTTTCTGAGTTCCTGCCTGCCTGCATGTGCAGAGATTTTAATGTGCTAGGAGTGTCCTGTAAGCAATATGATCTGTGAATGGGTATATAAATAGCCCAGCTTCTTTGCCTCTTCACAGAACAAATTTTAGTTTATTCCAAACAGTGTATTGGTGGGATGGAGTCGCAGTTTCCCTTATAGGCAACCTGACAATTATGAAACTCTTTATTGGTTTTCCTCTCTTCCTGTCTCACTTTCCTGCTTCCTGCATACTTCTTGAAATGAGCTCCCAAATAAAATGCTTAAATACAAATCCTCGTGTCAGGTTCTGTGTTCAGAAGATTCCCAACTAGGATAATAAATATGCATCAAACTTTCAACAATAATGTATTGACAAACAAGGCAGCTTTGTGCTCTGGCTCTGCTTTCAGTGCCAACTTTCTTAATAACATCGCCTAATCGGCTAACACTTACACTGCAGGAAATAAAACCTGGGAACTCCTGGGATAAAGGAAAAGGTAAAGGATCAAGGAGACAGGATCGTTATGTCTATGTGGCAATCACATAACTTGGACACCTTCCATTTTTCATTTTAAGTCCTTATTTTTCCCATAGTTTTAGGTTCCACAGCAAAATTCAGAGGAAGGTACAGAGATTTTCCATGTAACCCTTGCCCCACACATGCATATTTTCCCCCACTGTCAACCTCCCGCACCAGAGTGTGACATTTGTTACAATTGATGAGCCTGCATAGACACACCATAATCACCCAAAGTCCATGGTTTACCCTACGGTTCACTCTTGGTCATGTACATTCTATGGTTTTGGACAAATATACCACCATTATAGTATCTTTCAGAGAGTCTTCCACCATTATGGTATCATTACACTGGAAGTTCTAGTTAATGCCATAAGACGAGAAAATAAAATAAAATGTATACAAAATGGCAAGGAAGAAATCAAACTGTCATTAAGACTTAATGGGGAGTGTGTTGAGATTTCTGGATAAGATTTCCAAATCTGACTTTGAAAATGAGGGCCTTGATTGTCAACGTCAATTTTCCTTCTACCTTTCACCTTCCTCCTTTGGATAATGCCAGGGGGTGATACGATATTTAGCATTGTTTCAGGAATCCTGATACAATGAGGGAAAGTCAGATGAAATATTCAGGTGCCAATCTAGAGCTGTGATAGCACTAAATAGCTGATCCAACCTAGCATCTGCCTACCTAGGACTTTTTTTTTCCTGAGGAAGATTCAACCTGAACTTATATCTGTTGCCAATCGTCCCCTTTTTGCTTGAGGAAGATTCACCTGAGCTAATATCTGGCCAATCTTCCTCTATTTTGTATGTGGGTTTCTGTCACAGCATGGCTGCCAATGAGTGGTGTAGGTTCGTGCCCTGGAAGTAAACCCGGGCTACTGAAGTGGAGCACACTGAATTTAACCACTAGGCCACAGGGTGGGCCCCCTACCTAGGACTTTTTGATCTGGAAGTCAATTATATGTCTCCATTTTATAAGCATTTTTGTTCCTCAAAGTATTATAACTCATACACAAGGCTTACCTTTAGCATAATTTAGAGAAAATCCTTAGTTATATTAAAAAATAAGTTTTAAATTATAATGAAGAAAACAGATCTGCCAAATAGTATTACAGAGTAAATGAGGTATACTTTTATCTGTTAAAAAAATCAGAAGGAGAAAAATAATAAAGAAAAAACTGCAATCAATAAAAGTCAAAACAGAGACAATAGGGCAAACCAATGAAATTAAGTCATAGTTGTTTAATGATCAATAAAACGTATAAATCTCTCCACAGATTGATCAGGAGAAGAGAAGAGTGGCACAAACTACAAGTATCTGTAATGGAAAGAAGAATATCACTACAGATCTTACAGACATTGAAAAGACAATAATGAAATATAATAAACAACTTCAATAAATTTGGCAACTTTGATGAAATGGACACATTTCTTGAAAAATACAAACTATCAAAGGTTAGCCAAGAAGAAAAGACAATATATAAAGTCTCATGTATGTGGATAAAATTGAATTTTTTAGTTGGAAATCTTACCACAAAGTAAACTGAAACCCAAAAGCCATCAATGGCAAATTGTACCAAACATTTAAGGAGGAAATACTATCAATTCTACACAGACACTCAGAACAGAGAAAAAGAGGGATGAAATCACAATTCATCTTATGAAGCCAAGATTACCTTGATTCCAAAAACAAATTATAAGAAGATAAACAACAGAGCAATATGCCACAAAAACAAACAAAAAATCTTTTAAAATATTAAAAAGAATTAAATCCAGTGACGTATGAATTTGGGAATGTATTACCAACAATTGGCTTATATAGGGAGCATCCTCTACCTCTAAGCCTGAGATAAAGCACGCATGAAAGACCTCCCCACCCCCACACCAGTGTTGAGATCCAGACTTTGCTTGACAGGGTACTGTCATGGATCACTGCATGGTAGAGAAGCTGTGTGGTGCTGGGCCTGAGGAACTTACTGGAAATCCACCCTCTCTGGTGCCAGTGAAATCTGAACATGGGATCAAGTTTTCAGAGGTACACTACTACAAAACTTCTCAAGGTAGCTATGCAGAGAAGTTTTGGGTGCTCTTTGCCATGGAGCAATGAAGAATCCTGGAGCAAGACCATCTGCACAGGCTGGGTTCTGGAAGTACCACCTCTGCTATAGGGCCTGGGCACTGGAGAAGTTGCACACATTAGAGACTTTGTGCTGGAAATTCACCTCCTACTGCAGGCCCCTGGTGCAAGAGAATCTGTATAGTTTACAGGAGCTTATTACTGGAAATACCATTCATGCTACAGGACCCTGGTGTAATAGGAGATGCAAGTGTCGTAGGAGATTGATTCTGGAAATATCACCTATGCTGCAGGGCCCAGGTGCCAGGGAAATGTGCACAGGAACTTTGTTCTGAATATACCAATCATGTTGCAGGAAAATGATGCAAAGAAGCCTCACATGGTATAGGATATTGGTACTAGAAATACAATCCTTGCTGTAGGTTCCTGGGACAAGAGAAGCTTCACATGCTTTAGAAGCCTGGGACTGGAGAAGTTGCCCATGACGCAGTTTCTGGGAGATGCATCATACACTGCAAGTGCACTACACTGGAGAAGCTAACCACACAAGAGGAGATGGGTGCTGGAGAACACACGAGCCAGAAAACAAAATTATTTCCTTGTTCAATGTCTACCAATGCCTTTTACTGACAGCTTAAAAACATAACAATTGGTAAATGGAAAATATTTAGTTGCCCAGATCCACATTCTCAGAACAGAAAATGAGGGAGAAATTTAATAAAGTTTATGCAAGTCTTTTACTTAAGTTTAAAATATTGTTGAGATGTATTAAAGAAGATTTAAATAAATATAGTATATTGGTGGATTGGAACAGACGATATTTTTATGACGTAAATTCTTTCCAAATTGACCTATAGATTCAATGCAATCACACCCAAAATCATAACAGGATTTTGTAGAAGTTGTCAAGCTGATTCTAATATTTATAAAGAGATGTGAATGACCTAGGATAGTAAAATAATTTTGAAAAAGGAGAACAAGGTAGCAGGATTTACACTACTGGATTTCATGATTTATTATAAAGATATAAAAATTATTGCAGTGAAGTTTTGTTGAACGATAGGCAAATATGTCAATAGAACAGAAAAGAAAGTTCAGAAAAAGAAAAGAAGAGTCTTTCCAAAAAATGATGCTAGAATGATTGTATATTCAAATAAAGGAACAAACACACATGCAAAGAAAAAAACTTTGATCTTTATATCATACTATACACACAAGTTAACTTGAAATCGATGATAGACCTAAATATAAAAACTCAAATGCTAAGGTTTCTAGATGAAAACATATGAGAAAAATCCTCACAATCTTAGGATAGGCAAAGATTTCTCAGACAGGACTAAAAATTAGTTAATTTTGAAATTAAACTTCACCAAAGTCATTTTTTAAAGGATACTGTTAAGAAAATGCAATGGCAAGCCACAGAGTGGAAGAAAATAATTGCAATACGTATATCTTACAAAGGAATTTTACTTAGAATATAAAAAGAGCTCTTCAAACTCCATAATAAGAAGATGTAAGAACCTGGTATAAATGGCAAGAGATTAGAACACTTAAAAATAAATTCTAATACAGTCATGCACCACATAACATCATTTCAGTCAATGATGGACTGCATATACTATGGTGTTCCCGTAAGGTTAGTACTATATACCCTAGGTGTGTAGTGGGCTATCCCATCTAAGTTTGTCTTAATTGCACTCCATGTTGTTCACACAATGACAAAATCACCTAAGGACGTGTTCTCAGAATGTATCCCCGTCATTAAGTGATGCATGACTCTATATTTATACTGTTGAAATTCTACTCAACAATATAAAGGAAGAGATACCGATGCATTCAGTAACATAGGTGAGTCTCACAAACATGTCAAATGAAAGAAGCTGGACTTCAGTTATATGAAATTCTAAGAGAACAAAAACAGGAAAAAAAAGCAGTAGGTTATTGTCTCGGTCATGGCATGGAAGTGACTGACTTCAATTTGTAGATAAAAACTTTTTGAGGTGATGGTTACATGGGTGCTTATTAGTCAAAACTCATTGAACTCTGCATTTAAAATGGTGTGCAGGTATAAAGACTATTGATAAAAAGACTTCTCCCGTGATTAAGACCCCTCTACTCCTCAAATTTCCTTTCTGCATGCTTTTCCATGAATATTTCTCAGTCCAGTCATCAGCACAGCGTGGCCTATGTTTACACCGTATTAGAGAATGAGCTCTATACTGTAACACATTTTTAATCTGTTTATTTCTGGAGCTTTGTTTTGCTCATTCAGGGTTTACTATAAGGTCTTAGGTAACAAATATGAACATTAATTATTCCAGGAAAGAGCAACAAAGATAGAAAAAAAATGACCTAAAGTATTTAGATATTAAAGTTTAGTTTTCCATTAGAAGGAGAAAAAGAAAAAAAGTCCCTATGTGAATTCAGTGCAGTACATGATCAAAAGGAAGACTTTATTAGGTAAGAAAATTGCTGTGGTTTCTGTGTTGGTTTTGTGAAACCTTAACATGTGTAGTAGATTTTAGGATTATTTTTATGAGAAATTCTTAAAATAATAAAATGTTCTTAAATTTAAGTAGGTATACTTTAAATATCTGAGACCATCAATTATTCATAAGAGCTCATTCTGAAACAGTGACATGTAAGTATTAGACTAAGGTATAGATTTAAATATTTAAATATATTGTGGAAGGCCTGATTTATCAATGCATAAATATACTATTAAAATAATGTCAACTGCTATGTGTGAAATTAACTTACCTATCTATGGTCAGTCTACACTTGAAGAATTAGGACCACATAAACTAACACAAATGAAATGTAATATGTTTCAGAAAACCTAAGTATAACAGAAAAGTCAAGTGATTGAAATTATCTACTTTATTAAAATCGTGGATGATTCATAGCCAATTAACCTTTTCAAGCTAAATGATATGATTCAAAGACAGATGATGACAAGCAAAATGTTAATCATAAACTCTTAGGTTTTCACTGGAACTCGCTTTGATGAATATATAAAAAGAAATCTCATCAATAAGACTAGATCTACTCTTGTTTGAAAACAAACCGGTTTTCTCATATCTGGTGGAGGACATACCCTAATGATTCTATCCATGGCCTACCTTTTCTTAATAAGAAATATTAAAAAGATGCTGAAAGGGATGACAGAAGCAAGATTCCCTGGAATTACTTCTCTCAACCGGGTTATTCCATTCTGAACAGGTGGCAGGAAAATGGTGGATATTGGAGTTTTTAATTCCTTCAGGCATGTGGGCAAATAGGTGAGGTAAAAAGTGAAACTTGATAGAATCCCTGTTCCTTTTGTTATTATTTCGAACTCAGATGGAAAGAGGAATCTGTTTTTCAAGTATTTAGCTGTCATGTTATGTCCAATAAGAAATGAAATTGGGGAAAGAAGAAAAATATCGAGTTATCAATTATTGTGTGTTTTGCACTTTACGTGTAAGTTTTCAGGTTTTTAGTAGTTCCTGTTTTATAGGTTCAGGGTCACTAAACTTGAAAATTTCAAAGTCAATGTTTAACATTATTTTCCTCTAATTTCCTAATACAGTTCTCCTTTTGTTGGAGAAAATGATCTTGTGGATAATTGAACATTCTTGCATTCTCCCATAACTCACTTGCTTCCCTGAATAAAAAGAAACAGTTTCTCACAGAAGAGAAGAGGAAAAATTGAGACTTTCATCAAAGGGGCTAGTTTCCTCAGTGACATGATGTTTGAAGTCAATAGAGAAATGTAGTTAACTTCCTGTCTCCACCTCTTCTCTTCCATTGGCTGATCTCTAATGACCTCATCCTCATGTAAGCAGAGGGCTGATTAAAGGTAGAATAGTTAGATAGTTAATAACACATATCTTATTTGTTTTATAAAAAGGGAAAGCAATAAAAGTAATATTTTTGAGTAATAAGTTCAAGGTATTTTGGAAAGCCTGTTATATTTTTATAACATTTCTCACAAAGTTTTGAAGGAGACTATTAATGCTCCCATTTGCTAGGAGGTGAGCTGGTCATGGAGAAATGTAGAGACTAGACCGTCAATTTAGTAACAGCTTGTAAGTGGAGCACGTGGTCAGGAGGCAGTGTCTGTTTGACTTGAAAAACTTTGTATTCTCAATGACATAATAGTTGAAGCTATAAAGCGCATCAAATAATGAAGGTGATGCCAGCCTGAATGGAGCTATCCCTTTTGCAGAGATGACTTAGAGAGGATTCCACAGAGGAAGTGAATTTCACTCATTCTTCTAATCTTACAAAAACTGGATTAAATGAAGAAAAGCCTTATTTATAAAACCTAAGAAAAAGATTCAACACTTCAGCCTCCATTTAACAAGAAATTTGCAAAATCCTGTATCAGGAATAGTTTGAAATCCTCCAGGAAAAAAGCAAAATAGTTTTGCACATGAATAAACAGACATAAAGTGTGACTTATTATTATCATACCAATTTTCCCTTAGTTAGTCTACACATTTAATACGATCATAATAAAAATACCATCAAGCTTTATTTTCTGAAACTAGGAAGTTCATGTTGAAGGTTTTATGGAATAATAAAAAGCAAGAATAACTAGGAAATTCTTAAAAATGAAGAACTAGGAAGGGACTCTATCATATTATATTATGATATATAGAACTATATTATAATGCCATTTTAAAGGCTTTATAAATAAAACAATGTGTTACCTGGCACATGAATGGGCAGTCAGCCTAGTGGAATAACATAAAAAGATTAGAAATAGGTCCAAGAATATATGGAAATTTAGTGTGTAATAAAGACAGCATCTCAAATCCAAGAGTAAAGATTGATATTTTAATAAACGGCATTGAAACAACAGGTTAGCCATTTGGAACACAATAAAATTAGATTCATACCACATACCAAGTGAGAATAAACTGCAAAAGAATCAAATATATAAATCTGATTAAGTAAGACTGTAAAGTACCAGAAGTAAACATGAGTTTAATCTGAATGTGAGAGAAAACTTTCAAATTATGCCTCAAAAACTAGGTGCCATAAAAATAAGTTTGATTAATTCAAATACATTACCAAAAAAGTCCCCAACTTTTACATGATAAGAAAATCATAAGAAATATAAGAGAAAAATGATGAACTGAAAATAGTGCAAATCAGAATGACAAAAATCAGAATTACAAAAATTCAAAATTTTGGTAGAGTGCTATGTTAGTGAAGTTATAACAAATAGTCACTTTTTTATATTGCTGATGGGAATAAGGAATGATAGAATTCCTATGGTTGGGAACATAGCAACAAGTACCAAAATTGACACAGAAAGGCTACTTCTAGAAACTTTCTTGAAGTTACACCTCCAATAACATAAAAAAAATCACAATTATTAATTGTAACATCATATGTAATAAATATACTAAGGTAACATTCATACAATTTAGTACAAGGCAGTGATAAAAAACAAAAAGATCCCCATTAACTGTTAAAGAGTGATGTCAACATTACATTTTTAGGTTATATAGAAAAGTGCAAAGCAGTATATGTAGTGTGCTGCCTTTTATTTTAAAGAACTACTTTGGCAATAACAAACACAGGAATAATAAAGCAGAAATTATGAAACTGGATATCCAAAGCAGATGATAGACAATAAGGTGGGAAATACAACGAGGTGGAGGGAGCTTCTAATTTTGAAATTATGATATTAATTTATGTATTTTAGCAAGCATACATTTACAAGGAACAGACAAGAAAGATAATTTCTGCTTTATCATTCTTGTGCTTGTTATATCATGTTTCCTTCAATCTCTCTTTCTCTCCTCTCTTTTCTTCCTTTATATACATATAGAGAGATGCACAATTTGGTAACGTGAATTTTCAGTGTATCAGAAACACTCCTCATGGCATTAGCTGTTCCTTTAAGTGTCTTTGAGGAAGCTCATGGCATTCCATTGTATGGCTAGACTACAGATTTTTAATCTCCGTGACTTAGCATTTTTACTTTGTCCATTGTTTTTGTACTTCCTTCATGACAAACTTTTCATACATATTAAAAAATGTACAATATCCTCTAGAATGATTTTTCATTTTATACTCCACAAACAGCTCCAGATATTTCCCCCATCGTTGCTCATCTAATATAGGTAAAAATAATATCTCTTCAATTTTAATTGCAATTCTTTACTCATCACAATGCTTTTTATGTTCAAAATTCCTTTTTCTATTGTTGTATATAGGCTTTTTCATATTTTCTGTGCTTTTTGGTTTTTTTATATGGGAAAATTCTCTACATATTTAGCCAAATAATACCTTATATCTGCTGATAGATAGAAATCTTCTAATTTATAAATCAAATTAATGACATATGAAATGATTTTTGGTTTTTCCTGGAGTTTTCAAGGTTTTGTAATTCTACCTATTATTCCTCACAATATCAAAACTTGATAACTGTCTCAAAACATTTGCAGACTTTTTGTTAGTTTTGTCTTCCACTCTTTGGACATATTACAATAGACAAATTTTCTATTTGTCAAATAAAAATTACTCAATAAGTAGCATTTAAAAATTGTTTGCTTCATAAACTAATTTAATCTCCAGTCCATAAAGTTCTAATACTTCAATGAAATAGCAGAGTTGAAGTACTGTAATGATAAGAGAGATACAATGGAATCTGTCAGATCTGAGCAGATTGCCAATCTATTGTTTACTTTTAGAACAAATTATCCTCTTCAGGCCTTAGTTATCTCATCTTAAAAAAGGAATGATACTAGATTTTCCAACTATTTAAGTAAGTTATATACTAATTAAAATTAGGTTGGTGCCGGGCTGGCCCCGTGGCCGAGTGGTTAAGTTCGCGCGCTCCACTGCAGGCGGCCCAGTGTTTCGTTGGTTCGAATCCTGGGCGCGGACATGGCACTGCTCATCAAACCACGCTGAGGCAGCGTCCCACATACCACAACTAGAAGAACCCACAACGAGAAATATACAACTATGTACCGGGGGGCTTTGGGGAGAAAAAGGAAATAATAAAATCCTAAAAAAAAAAAAAAAAAAAAAAATAGGTCAGTGCCCTGTGCATATTGGAAGTGAAATAATAGTTTCTTCTTATGTATATGTAGCTGACTAAAATAAAATATGAGTATATACTTGGCCTGAACCTGGGACCATGGTTTTGTATGCAGTATAGTGATCAGCAGTTTTTAAATTAAATTTTGCCTACTTCTATTAATCTTGGAAATTTGTTTGTTTACAAATAATGTGTATGTATTTTCTGAAGAATATTTTCTACTTGAGTCCCTAATAATATTTTTCTAATATTTGTGTAACTTTTTGATTATGGTTTTAAAACAATGTGTATCATAACATTGAAAAGTTGAAAAAGTTGGAAAGTTGCATTTACGTTATAAAATTATTTTCATAAATTGCCAAAAATGCATTTATATCCATATATATTCTATTTATATTTATATATTGGAAATCTAGTCAGTATAAACATTTTTCAACATGAAATGTCTTATGGGTCCTCCTGGAGCAGAATATGTTAATTTTGTGAAATTGGTATTTCACATAAAGGTGTCTTCCTGATAAACCATGATTCTAGGTTATAGCATCCCATCTTTGATATAACTTAAAAGAGATCATGCTGTGACAAAAAGAACATTCTTGAAACTGCTTCATTAATTTGTTCCTTTGAGGTCATTTATATTTGCAGTTTATACAATGGGGGTTATCTTTTAAGCAGAAGGTCTGATGATACCTCCTGCCAGTTTGACCTAATTAGAATCAGGAAGATGGTTTTTTAAAAATGCCAAATGAGCCTTTAACCTTGACCCAGTCCAGTGGCCCATTATTTTAAGTCTGACTGTTAGAACCCATACGTGGTGTTAACTCCATGTTGTGACAAGGCCTTTATGCTGCATTAGTGGGGATGGAGAATACATTAGTAATAAATCATAAATAAAGAACAAAACTATAAATTTGGTAATAAATACCTTACTTTATAAATTATGTGATGAAACATAGCTATTACAAATAAACACCAATCATCTATGAATTGTGGAAAATTATATCACCTACTCTAGAGAGTTAATTAGTGAGATTAACAAACAAATATTTATAAAGTGTAAAGAATAATGAGTGTCCCCAAAATGACTTACTTGTATAAATATTAATTTTTATACTTATGTTGGTGAATTATAGGAATAATTCAGAATAATTGTTACTGACTCTCTCACATCATAGGTTCTAAACTAGATATTTCTTATATAATGTATTCATTCACATGATCCTGTAGAATAAGTGTTGCTCCTATTTTACAAGATAATAAACAACAGGGACTTATCTGTGGTAAATAAATAGTAGCAAGTACTAAGGATGTTGCTCACCTGCACTAGAATGTTGATTTTAATACCCCTGTAATGTTTCCTCAGTCTTGGTACTTTCGCTTAATAATATTGAAAAGTTCTTTAACTTAGAGTCTTACGAAGACAAAAAAAATTAACTAATAATAAGTGACCTCAAATGCACAATGAGAATTCTACCATGATGACTGAATTTACTTAGTTAAACTCCTGTATTATCAATTGTAAATCATACACAGTGACTTCCAAATCAGAACATCAGGCAGTCAATAGAGTATAGACTACATATTGTCAATTGAGTTGTACTTGGATTTACCAGTTGTATACCATATACCATATATATCATATTCAGTGGCTTCTCAATTTGATCAAATAATCAGATCAATAATCTGTTATGTAAAGATAAAAAAATTCTCACATAAATTTGATCATGTTTATAGGAGAATATTTTCTAATTAGCCTTTAAATTTGCATTTTAAATCTAATAATCATATAATATAAAATGATAAGTTGCCTAACAATAATTTTCACCAAATTATAGTCTTATGCAATAATACAATTTATTCCTATCTCATTACTTTTTATTCTGTTTGCTTTCTCTTACTCTAACCTGAAATGGCTCCTTACCATTCTATCATAAAAAATTCTTGCTTTTTCAGAAAGGAAAGGTAAGTATCATAGTGCCTACTACTGAAGCAATAACCAAGAAAAATGATATAAAGTTAATTTATGAGTGAGCCAATTTTGGTGGTGTTTAATCTTTTCAACTGTAGTAATTCCCTTCCATTCTACTCAATTAGTTTGGCTCTGAAATATTTTAACAGCGTACTTATTAGCATTCTACCTGTGACTACTTCTCCGTGGCAGAGGAAATGGAACTGAGTAACAGGCTCTGTATGGAAATTACTTAGGGAATACAGTTCATGAATATCTCATAATAAAAATTAGGGTAAACAAAAAGAGCATCTGTCTGTTCAGGTGTAACACATACTATTTTGAACATATGCATCATGGATGATATTTTAATAATTATTCAGATCTGCATTGAAATTTTTGTTTCCATCTTTAAATGTAGTTTGTATGCAAAATAAACATTTCATTAAAACTAATTGATCCATCCCAACCCTTTTCCTCATAGTGTTTCTTTTCTTTTTATTTTTGTGAGGAAGATAGTCACTGAGCTAACATATGTGCCAATCTTCCTCTATTTTATGTGGGATGCTGCCACAGCATGGCATGACTAGTGGCACTAGGTCTGCACCTGGGATCCGAACCTGTGAACCTCATGCCACTGAAGTGGAGCATGCGAACTTAACCACTATGCCACCAGGCTGGCCCCTTCATAGTGTTTCTTGGAAGTAAAAGAGCCAAAAGTAAAGATAACACATTTTCTGATAAGTCAGATTGATGAGAGGGATCAGTGAGAGACAAAACTTGTTCTGATGGACAAGAATATGTGTAGTGGGTACAGGATGGTGGTGACGGCAGTGGCACAGAATGGCTGATACATGATCAAAAAGGACCTGTTAGCTGCACATTTGTCATCAGTTATACCCATCAAATCATGGAAATATTCTGACATTGTATCAGAGAATGGAAAAAAGCAGTGACTGATCATTAAAACAAATAAATGGAATAAATGATCTGTTTTCTCTACTAAATATCTGATAATGAATCAATAATTAGAACCATCTATATACACGGTAATGCAGAAATTTTGATAATCTGTCTCCTACAATAAAAATACCTTTTGTTTCTTTCAATCCTCATACGTTTTTTTAATATGAGAATTTTTTATGATGATATTTATGGGAGGTATTGATTAGTATGTTCATTTTTTTTAGTGGGTTCCCCCTCCCTTTTCTTTTTTGCTGAGGAAGGTTTGCCCTGAGCTAACATCTGCTGTCAATCTTCCTCTTTTTGTATGTGAGTCGCCACCACAGCATGGCCACTGATAGACGAGGGGTATAGGTCCACACCTGGGAACTGAAAGCCTGCTACTGAAGCAGAGCGCACTGAACTTAACTGCTAGGCCACCAGGGCTGGCTGGATATGCTCACTTTTTTGACGCTTCCTTTTAATTTTATTTTCTGATATTTTTAAGGCCACTATGCTGTGTATTTGTGTGCATAGCTATGCATGTGTGTTTTCAAACATATGTAACTTTATACTCTGCTTTCCTAGTTGCCTTGAACCCACAGTAAGACAATGTGGCTACCATCTTCTTAGAGCTCCTATCAACAATGTCATGTTACTATGCTTTTGAAGTCATTATTTTCCACTGATAACGCGCCTGAGTATATACTTACATTGAGAGTTCCCTGGAATAATTTCTACTTAGCTTTCTACTTAGAAGCTATTGCATTTTTCTCTGCATTTGCTGGCTTTATTTATCCCCTGTATTCTCTGATTATCTCCATATATTTGCTGAACAGTTTGGTCTGTAAGATTTGTATTTAAAAACTAACTTTTGGAATTAACCAACATTGATATGTCTTCCCACATTGATGTCTAATTCTGTATCATCCATTAATGATGACATTTGCATACTTATTGTGGTGGATTCTGGCCACAAATTATTTCTTAATTCTCATTGAGAGATGAGGTCTGATTCTCTTAACCATTATTCTATGCTGGCCTAAGTAACTTGCTTGACCAATCATATGTGGTGGGAGTGAACACTAGGACTTCTGAGAGTAGGTCACACAGGGACTTGAAGCTATGGTCCGGGACCACAAAAATACTCAGTTTTGGAGCCATGAACAATCATATAAGTTCAACTAACTTTATGGAAAGGCTAGCTGGAGAGTTCCTGAGATGGCATGAATAAGGAGAGGGGCACTCTCATGGATAGCTGAGCCCAGACTTCCAGACAACTCTGTCAAAGTGCCAAAGAGTTGAGGGAAGTGGTTTTAGACCTCATGTCAATCTTTAGTTGAAGAATCTCCCAGCCAAGTCCTGCCTGAATTCTTTGCCCACAAACATATGAGATCTCAAAAAATGTTAAGTTTTGCAATAGTTGGTTATGTAACTATCTATGCAAATGATGGCCATAATACCCACTCCAAACTTGCTGAAGACTATTTCTTAACCAATATTTAAATCTGTATGTTCTCTAAAATACTTGAATATTCATCTTTTTATTGTCTTCATCTTCTAAAATTTAAATATTTGACTTGTACTTCTAGTTTCTTAGAACCCACACCTCATCTCTTCAGCCACACCCATTCTGTCAAAGAATTTGGACAATTCATCTAAGCATTGAACAAGACTTAAACATATACATGTTCTTGGAATTATCCTAAATATTTGATTTCTTTCTGCCTCAGGAAATTTCTTTCTTCATGACAAGACTGCTAATAGGTTAATGAAAGACTTTTCATACTTTTGGGGGATGTTTCTATCTACTTAAATATATTCCATTATTGTATTTGTTTGGATACTATTGAAAACAAGAGCCTGAGAGTTCTGCCTTGCCTGTTGCTTCAGAGCTCTGTTTACTTTCACTTGGTAAGATTTATGTATATATGTGCATACTGACACGGGCAATTCACACACACTCCTGAAGTAAACATGCAATCCAAATTGTATAATTACAATTTTGTGGAGAATATGAGGAATGAGAAATGCTATGTTGGTTAATTTTATGTGTCAACATGACGGGGTACTTAGATTAAACATTATTTCCGGGTGTGTCTGCAAAGGTGTTTCCAGATGAGATTAGCATTGAGTCAGTGGAGTAGATAGCTCTACCAGATGTGATGGGCATCATCCAACCCACCGAGGGCCTGAATATAACAAAAGACAGTGAAAGGAGCAATTCATACTTCTTGCTTCCTGTCTGCCTGCCTACCTGACCTGGGATATCAGTCTTCTCTCACCCTTGGACTAGGATCTGCATCATCAGCTCCCCTGGTTCTCAGACCTTTGGACTTGGACTAGAGTTACAGCACTGGTTTTCCTGGGTCTCCAGCTTGCAGAAGTTAGATCATGGAACTTCTCAGTCTCCATAATCATGTGAGCCAATTCCTCATAGTAAATCTATCTATCTCCTACTGATTCTGTTTCTCTCAAGAACCCTGACTAATGCAAATGCTTCAAAATTTAAATGTAACAAATGACACATATATTACTGCAGAAAAGAACTGACATTAGAGATGCGAACAGGAAAGATAATGTATATGGGTACAATAAATTCAGAATAGAGATATAACATGATGATATTAATTTGAAATCACTATAGAGAAAAGGAAATACCAGAAAATTCTGTAATCTATCAAAAATCGAACTTAAACAACACACACACACACACACACACATACACAGCCTCATATTCGCAAGTTTGAACAGGTATACCTTCCTAATGGGAAAAATATTCATTCCTAGAAATATCTTTAAAGAGTGTTTCACAGAACATGAAATGGAGAAACAAATGAATACTCCTGGCGATGTTCAGCTGTAATGGAAGGAGCAGAAGCTAAGGAAGCAAATGAAATTAAATACGCTCCTAGCTGTGACCTTTACTTGATATGTAATATAGCACCATTTATGTTACTTTTTTATATATCATCTTCATTCTCTTGGAAATATATTTACACAATTTATCGTTATTAAAAGGACTAAATATTTCTAAAAATTGTCTCTTTGATTTATATTAATTAAATTTGAATTAATTAGGAATTGCTTACATTTGCCCAACATGGGAAACAGAGAGCAGGGAACCAGACAGACATGGTTTCTGCCTCAAAACAGTGCATAATCCATGCTTTTGCGGCATAAAAATTAATTTTGGTTCATCCCCAGTCTTAAATCTTTATAAGTATTTTGTTCAGAAAAAAATTAATCATGTACTGAAATCTCCATTTTCCTTCAGACACAAGGACTGGATTTTACCTATTTTATAAAAGTTTTAAGTCAGTCAATAGCTCTTGCCTTTCTCCTTCATAGGAGCAGATCCAGGTCATTTACTTAAGAGTCAAAATAATTTTTAAAAGTCCAGGTTATCCAAAAGATGTATTTTCTATCTGTTCTTATTTAAGTGTCAAAGCGGGTTCTTAGGACAAAGGATATCTCCTGGTGTCTGAAATTTTTCCCTGCCAGATTTGATTCAGTTCACATGACTTGCCTTTATGGCATCCCAATGTGGACTAGAAATCATTTTCCAAGTCAGAAGTAAGTACTCTAACTAATTCTGTCATTCATCATCATTTTAAGTCTCTCTTGAGTAAATTGTAATTTGGACCAAATTGTACAGTATGGTTTGGGGATGTGTTGTATTGTCTAGAGAAGGGTAAAACACAGTCTGTTAAACTCTTTTCATTTACGATTTTGTGTAGGATATGAGTTACAGTAAAACCATAAAGTAAAATGTGCAACTGACTTGAGATATGAATAAGAGCTATTGGTGCAGGTAGTTTGCCTGATATACGGAATCTTGTATAGTTTCATCCAAAACTATAAAATCGACCTGGAATTCTGATATTCTAAGTTGATATTCTGAGTCTATCTAATATTATAGGATTTTATCTAGAGTGAAAATAGGAAAAGATTTGATACTAGAATTAATCATTCAATGAATTCAAAAAGCTTCCAATGGATTTTAAGTTACATATCTTTTTCTTGTACTATGTATCAAAGTTAATATAACATTTTTATTTTTATGCATTTTTTAAAGAATATGAATACTACATAGAAAAGACTGCTGCTTCTGGTTTTAATAAAAAAGACTGTCTTTTCTGATTAAAATGAAATGGTTCACAGTAGAACCCTATTGCCACCAATAAGTACTAGAAGAACTGGTAAATAATGAGAAATATCTGTTTTCAAACAGATAAGAGCATTATAAGTATTAAGACCTAGAGGTGCTGTGGATGTAGAGATGAGGTGTTCTGCAGGGGTGAGTTGAAGTAAACACTTTCCCTATGGGTATTGCCAGACCTGTGCTGTGCCAAGAGACTGAGAATGCACACTTGGTCTCCGTATAAGTTTGTTTTTGTTTTTGTTTTGGTGAGGAAGATTGGCCCTGAGCTAACATCTGTGTCAATCTTCCTCTATTTTGTATGTGGGATGCCACCACAGCATGGCTTGATGAGTAGCATGTAGGTCCGTGTCCAAGATCTGAACCCATAAACCCAGACCACCAAAGCGGAGCACATGAAACTAACCACTGCACCACCAGCCTGGCCCCAGTATAAAGTTTTTATTGAGGAAGAGAAGAACTTTTGGCACTCACTAAGCAGGAGTGACAAAACAGAACACTTACTGTGCCTAAATCCTTGACCAAACCCACACCCTGTCCCTGCCCTAAGGATTTGTCCAGTTCTGAAACTGTGTAACGGTGTAGTGTAGGAGTCTAAAGATATAAGTCCTAAAATAAACACCAAAGGGAGATTTTCCAGGCTAGAGATAAAAAGGTCCACTTTATAACACTAAAATGATCAACCAAACAATGTGACACTGCAAGGTCTATATAAACCTAAAAATATAATTTCAAAATACTTGAAGCAAAATTTGACACAATAAAAGGAGATACATGCAAATCCATAACCAGACAAGAATACATTAATGGACCTCTCTCAGTAGCTAAGAAAACAAGGAGACAAAAGCATCAGTATGTATGCAATGGATCTGACTTAACTGATGATCAAATTGAGTAAATTTTATATACATATGCTCACACACATATACACAACATATATCTACTTTTATAGCTCTATACACAATAATGAAAAGAATTCATATTTTTAAAAGTGTTCATGAAAGGCTTATCACAACACTTACCAAAATCTATTACAAGCTGAACCACAAAGAAAACTGCAATAAAATATCTATAATATTTTCTCTGACCTCATTTGAATTAAGCAAGTAAACAAAAAACAAAGTCTACAAATTAAACAGTACACTTCTTTTTTTAAGATCGGCACCTGAGCTAACAACTATTGCTAATCTTTTTTTTTTTTTTGCTTTTTCTCCCCAAATCCCCCCAGGACACAGTTGCATATTTTAGTTGTGGGCCCTTCTAGTTGTGCTATGTGGGACGCTGCCTCAACATGGCCTGACAAGTGGTGCCACGTTCGCAACCAGGATCCAAACCGGCAAAAACCTAGGCCACTGAAGTGGAGCACGCAAACTTAACCACTCGGCCACAGGGCCGGCCCCAAAACAATGCACTTTTATAAGTGTTATAGGCTGAATTATGTCCTCCAAAAATTAATATGTTGACGTCCCAAGCCCAAAATCTCAGAAAATAACTATTTATCTATTTAGTGAAAAGTAAGAAAATTTGATATATCACTACCAAAAATATAAGTGATAACATAAATGTTGGATTTGAAAATACTGTATAAAACAGATATCAATAAATTATCCACAATTGTTTTCATAGGTTCAGTAAAACTTCAATCAAAACACAATTGAGTGTCGAGATTTTCAAACTGATTTCAAAGTATACAGAAATATATATAACATATAGAAACGCAAAGGCCTGATAATACCTATGAAAGTCTTGAAAAATATACAGAAGCAGAAGACTTCCATTACCAGATATATATGAGGCTTTCTATCAGTGACGAGATAGCCAAACAAAACAATGAGACAGAGCGCTGAGCCAGTAATATTAGTCCTGCTAATAGAATGTCACTTGAATTAAAACAAGGATAACACAGCCACATCATGAGGAAATTATTTTCTTTTTAAATAAATGGCAATGCTTCAACTAGATATCCATGTAGAAAAGAAGAATTTTTGAACTCTAGCTCACACTATACAAAAAATAAATGTGGATGGACTATAGATCTAATTATGAGATGCAAAGGATAAGACTGCAGGAGAAATCAAATTAGAGTTTCTTCACAATCTTGGCATAGATTATTTTTTAATGAGACAGGAGAAATAAAAAGTTGTACATAAAAAATTTAAAATATTTGTTTATCAGAAGACATAGTATGAGAATAAAATATCAAGGTATTAGAAATTAGAATTGGAAATTATATATATATAATTTATTTATATTATATGTAATTTATATTATATATAATTTATATGTAGTTACGTATATTTTTTAATAGAGGATTCATAGTTTGCAGATAACTCCTAACATTCAATAAGGAAGCAATATCATACAAAATGGTGAAGTAGGAAGATCCAGGGGTAGTTGTTTCACCAGAACAAATAAACGAAAAAAATGACCAGATGTTGGGGTTGAATCTGTAGATTGCTTTTCTGGTATGGAAATTTTAACTATGTTTATTCTTCCAATCCATGTGCAAGGAATCTCTTTCCATCTCTTTATGTCATCATCTACTTCTTGCAATAAAGTCTTACAGTTTTCATTGCATAAGTCCTTCATCTCCTTAGTTAAATCTATTCCTAGGTACTGTATACTTTTCGTTGCCATTGTAGATGAAATTGTATTCTTGAGCTCTCTTTCTGTAAGTTCTTTATTAGTGTACAGAAATGCAGCTCATTTTTTGTAAGTTGATTTTGTACCTCGCAACTTCACAGTAGTTGTTAGTTATTTCTAATAGTTTTCCTATGGATTCTTTAGGGTTTTCTATATGTAAGATCATGTCGTCTGCAAACAGTGAGAGTTTCACTTCTTCACTCCCTATTTGGATTCCTTTTAATCCATTCTCTTGCCTAATTGCTCTGACCAACACCTCCAGTACTATGTTGAATAAGAGTGGTGATAGTGGGCATCCTTGTCTTGTTCCTGTTCTCAGAGGAATGATGTTCAGTTTTTGCCCATTGAGTATGATGTTGGTTGTGGGTTTGTCATATGTGGCCATTATTATGTTGATGTAATTTCATTCTATCCCCATTTTGTTAAGAGTTTTTATCATAAATGGCTGTTGGATCTTGTCAAATGCTTTCTCTGCATCTATTGAGATGATCACATGGGTTTTGTTCCTCATTTTGTTAATGTGGTATATCACATTGATCGATTTGTGGATGTTGAGCCATCCCTGTGACCCTGGTATGAATCCTAGTTGATCATCATGTATGATCTTTTTGTTATATTGCTGTATTTGGTTTGCCAATATTTCATTGAGGATTTTTGCATCTATGTTGGTCAGCAATATTGGCCTGTAGTTTTACTTTTTTGTGTAGTCCTTGTCAGGCTTTGGTATCAGGGTGATGTTGGCCTTGTAGAATGTGTTAGGAAGTATTTCATCTTCCCTAATTTTTTGGAATAGCTTAAGAAGGATAGGTATTAAACCCTCTCTGAATGTCTGGCAGAATTCCCCAGGGAAGCTATCTGGTCCTGGGCTTTTATTCTTTGGGATGTTTTTGATTGCTGTTTCAATCTCTTTCTTTGTCATTGATTTATTCAGATTCCCTATTTCTTCTTGATTCAGCTTTGGGAGGTTGTAAGAGTCTGAGAATTTATCCATTTCTTCTAGATTGCCCATTTTTTTGGCATACAGGTTTTCATAGTATGCTCTTATAATCAATTGTGTTTCTGTTGTATCCATTGTTAGTTCACCTCTTTCATTCTAATTTCATTTATCTGAGCTTTCTCTCTTTTTTTCTTTGTAAGTCTGGCTAGAGGTTTCTCAATTATCTATCCATTGATGTGAGTGGAGTGTTGACGTCCTCTACTATTATTGTGTTATTATTATTGTTTTCTTTTAGGTTTGTTAACAGTTCCTTCATGTACTTTGGTGCTCCTGTATTGGGTGAATAGATATTTGTAAGTGTTATTTCTTCTTGATGGAATGTCACTTTGATCATTATATACTGCCCCTTTGTCTCTCTTTACCTGTCTTATCTTGAAGTCTACTTTGTATGACATAAGTATTGCAACATCTGCTTTCTTTTGTTTGCCATTAGCTTGGAGTATTGTCTTCCATCCCTTCACTCTGTGCCTGTGCATGTAGTTGGAGCTGAAGTGTGTTTCTTGGAGGCAGGATATTGTTGGGTCTTGTTCCTTAATCCGTCTTACCACTCTGTCTTTTTATTAGAGAATTCAATCCATTTACATTTAGTGTGATTATGGATACATGAGGGGTTAATTCTTCCATTTTATGATGTATTTTCTGGTTCACCTGCATTTCCTTTGTTACTTGTCCTGTGTATTTTCGTCTACCAATCAAGTTATGTAGTTGTTTATGTTGTATTTCTTTGTTTTCTCCTTATTTATTATTTGTTTCTCTGTTCTGCATTTTTGTTTAATTATTATCTTCAGGTTTGTATTCAAAATCTTGTGGATAAGATAGTCCCTTTTCTGATGGCTTCTAATTTCCTTAGACTAAACTGATTCAGTCCCTTTCCTCTTCCCCTCCTAACTTGTTTTTCCCACATCTTATTCCATCTTGTGTTACGAGTTTGTGGTTAAAATGACAAGATTATCTTTGTTTTTGGTGTTTTCCTTCCCTTTGTCTTTAATTCTATACTTGAGCATTTGCTAACCTGCTCTGATTCTGTCTACCTATTTATCTCCTTACTGTGTACTTTGAAACTCCTTTTGCCTTTTTTTTTGTTTGTTTAAGTTTTGAGGGCTTTCTTGAGGATTTCTTTTAGGGGGGTCTTGTGGCTGTGAATTCCCTTAGCTTATGTTTGTCTGGGAAAGTGTTTATCTCTCCATCATAAGGATGTTTTCACTGGATAGAGTATTCTTGGCTGAAATTTTTTGTCCTTCAAAGATTTGAATATGTCATTCCAGTCTGTCCTATGCTGTAAGGTTTCTGCAGAGAAATCCACTGAAAGCCTGATTGGGATTCCTTTTAGGTTATTTTCTTCTGCCTTGTTGCCCTTAGTATTCTTTCTTTGTCATTCAGTTTTGCCAGTTTCACTACTGTATGCCTTGCACTAGGTCTTTTTACATTTACATATTTAGTAGATCTGGCAGCCTCTTCCACATAGATTTACTTCCCTAGGTTTGGGAAATTTTCTGCTATGATTTCTTTGAACAAGTTTTGTACTCCATTCTCCTTCTCTTCTCCTTCTTGAATACCTATAATTCTTATGTTGCATTTCCTAATTGAGTCACATATTTCTGGGAGACTTTCTTCATTTCTTTTTAGTCTTAATTCTTTCTCCTCCTCTATCTGGAGCATTTCAACATGTCTATCTTCAATTATGCTGATACACTTCTCTATGGTGTCCACTTGAGCACTCAGGGAATCCATATTTTGCTTTATTTCTTCCATTGCGTCTTTCATCTGTAATATTTCTGATTGATTCTTCTTTACAGTTTCAATCTCTTTTGTGAGGTAGCCCCTAAACTGGTTGAATTGTTTCTCTACATACTCTTTTACCTCGTTAAGTCTTTTGGTGATAGCTGTTTTGAATTCTTTGTCATTTAGATTGCATATTTCTGCAACCTCAGGACTGATTTCTGGGTACTTGTCATTTTCTCTCTGGTCTGGATATCTAATATAATGTTTGCTATTGCTAGAGGGAATGGCTATGTTTTTTCAAATCATGGCATTATTTGTCACAGTTGCAAACTATCACCACTGAGTGCAGGTCAAGAGCCATGTATTCTGAGCCCCCTGCCTTCAGCCAAAATCCCTGGAGCTGGAGCTGTGCTGAGTGGGTGGGGGGATGGACATGTTCTCCTGTGTCCTCTTGGGGTTTATTCCCTCTGCTCTCACTATCTGTTCTCCTGTGGTGTTGGCTTGATAAAGTCACCCCGCATGTAAGTCTTTGCCCTGGTAGAAGGCTTCCCTCTAGGCTGTAGGGGCCCTCAGAAGTCCTTGTTGTTCCCATGAAGGAAAGTCCCCTCCACTATTCTTTCCCTTTTGGAGGCCTCCTGGGCTCCCAGATCGCAGTCTTTAGGGGAGGGATAAAAATTTTCTCTTACCCTATTCCACTTCCTCTGAGGGGGGCTCCAGCATCTGAATCCTCCATTGTATAGCTGTGTGGGTCTCTCTGATGTTTCTTGTGTTGCATTTGGATGTCCTTTGCTGGAATGTGAATGACTTTTCATTGTATTTTGGAGGGGAAAAATTACTGGAAAGACTCACTCTGCCATGATGCTGACATCACTCCCATTTGGATTCATTTTGTTTCTTTTTCTTGCCTAATTGCTCTTGCCAGCACTATGTTGAATAGGGTGGTGAGAGTGGGTGCCCTTGTATTGTTCCTGTTCTCAGAGGAATGGCTTTTAGTTTTTTACTGTTAAGTATGATGTTGACTGTGGGTTTACCATATGTGGCATTTATTAAGTGGATGTACTTCTAAATCATTTTATTGAGATTTTTTATCAGAAATGTTTGATGTTGGATTTTGTCAAAAGCTTTCTCTTCATTTAGTGAGATGATCATGTGATTTTTAGTCCTCATTTTGTTAATGTGATGTATCACATTGATTGATTTGCAGGTGTTGAACCATCCCTGTGTTCCTGGTATAAATCCTACTTTATCATAGTGTATAATCCTTTTAATGTATTACTGTATTTGGTTTACAAATAGTTTGTTGAGGATTTTTGCATCTATGTTCATCAGCAATATTAGTTTATAGTTTTCCTTCCTTGTTCTGTCCTTGTCTGGTTTTGGTATCAGAGTAATGTTGGCCTTATAGGATGAGTTAGGAAGTATTGCATCTTCTTCAATTTTTTGGAATAGTTTGAGAAGTTTAGGTCTTAAATCTTCTTTGAATATTTGGTAGAATTCTCCAGAGAAGCCATCTGGTCCTGGGCTTTTATTTTTTGGGAGGCTTTTGATTATTGTTTTGATATCTTTACTTATAATTAGTCTATTCAGATTCTCTATTCTATTCCTCTTGATTCAGTTCTGGGAGGTTATATGAGCCTAAGAATTTATCCATTTCTTCTAGGTTATCCAATTTGTGAGCATACAGTTTTTCATAGTAGTATCTTTTAATCCTTTGTATTTCTGCAGTATCCATTGTAATCTCCTCTCTTTCATTTCTAATTTTATCTATTCAATCCTTCTCCATTTTTTTCTTTGTGGTTCTGGCTAAGGGTTTGTCAGTTTTGTTTATTTTCTCAACAAACCAGCTCTTAGTTTCATTGATCATTTGTATTGTTTTTTAGTCTCTAATTCATTTATTTCTACTCTAATTTTTATTATTTCCCTCCTTCTGCTGACTGTGAGCTTTGTTTGTTCTTATTTCTCTAGTTCATTGTTTAAAATTGTTTATTTGGGATTTCTCTTGTTTGTTGAGGTGGACCTGTATTGCTATGAATTTCCCTCTTGTAACTACTTTTGCTGTGTCCCATAAGAGTTGGTACATTGTATTTTCATTTTCATTTGTCTCCAGGTATTTTTTTTTTATTTATCCTTTGATTTCTTCATTGATCCAATGGTTATTCAGAAGCATGTTGTTTAGTCTCCAAGTATTTCTCACTTTCCCAGCCTTTTTCTTATAGTTGATTTCCAGTTTCATAACATTGTGGTCAGAAAAGATGCTTGATCTGATTTCAATCTTCTTAAA
Source organism: Equus quagga (assembly GCF_021613505.1). Taxonomy (NCBI): domain Eukaryota; kingdom Metazoa; phylum Chordata; class Mammalia; order Perissodactyla; family Equidae; genus Equus; species Equus quagga. The sequence goes on from NC_060287.1 coordinate 20,386,665, forward strand.
TTTATTGAAGCTTGCCTTCTTTCCCAACATCTGGTACATCTTTGAGAATATTCCATGTGCACTGGAGAAGAATGTGTACTGTGCTGTTTTTTAACATAATGCTCTCTCTATATCTATTAAGTCCATCTTATCAAGTGTTTCCATTAACTACACTTTTTCCTTGTTGACTTTTTGTCTGGATGATCTATCCATTGATGTAAGTGGGGTCTTGATGTCTTCTACTATTATTGTGTTGCTGTTAATTTCTCCCTTTAGGTCTGTTAACAGGTGCTTTATGTACTTTGGTGCTCCTGTGTTAGGTACATATATATAGATAAGGGTTATGTCCTCTTAGTGAAATTCCCTTTTATCTTTATATACTGCTGTCTCTCATTATCTTTTTTGTCTTGACATCTACTTTGTCTGACATAAGAATGGCAACACCTTCATTCTTTTGTTTGTCATTTGCTTGGAGTATTGGCTTCCACACCTTCACTCTGATCCTATGTTTGTCTTCAGAGTTGAGATGTGTTTCATGCAGGCAGCTTATTGGCGGGTCTTATTTTTTAATCCATTAAGCTATTCTGTGACTTTTGATTGGGGAATTCAGTCCATTTATATTTAGAGTGACTATTGATATATGAGGGATTAGTACTTCCATTTTATCTCTTGCTTTCCAATTGCTCTATATTTTCCACTGTTTTTCTTCCTTTCTGTTTCTTATTGCCATTTCAGTTTGGTAGTTTTCTGTGTTGACTTTCTCAGTTTCCTCTATATTTATGAATTGTGTCTCTGCTGTAAGTTTTCTTTATTAATTATGTGAAGTTTGTTTAAAACATCCCATGGATGAGAAAGTCCATTTTCTGATTGTTTCTTATGTCCAAGAATGCCTCTTATGCCTAAGAATGTTCCATCCCTCTCCTCCTCCCCTGCTGAATTATTGTTGTCACTAATTATTCTGTTTTGTGTTGTGAGTTTGTGACTGAGTTGAAGTGTTTATAGTCACTTTTGATGCTTTCTTCCCCTTTTAAGTTATAATTAAGTATTTGCTACCCTGTTCTGAAAGAGAGCTGCAGTTTTCTGAATTTGTCTATTTAGCTCCTTGCTCAGAGCTTTATAGACCTTTGGCTTTTTGTTTCAGGTAAGACGGCATTCTTGATCACTTCTCATAGGGGAGGTCTACTGGCAAAGAACTCCCTCAGCTTTTGTTTATCTGGGAAAGCTTTTATTTCTCCATCATATCTGAAGGATAGTCTTTCTGGATAGGGTATTCTTGGCTGAAATTTTTTGTCTTTCAGTATTTTGAGTATATCATTCCATTCTCTCCTAACCTGCAATGTTTCTGCTGAGAAATCTGCTGAAAGCCTGTCATGGCTTCCTTTGTAGATCATTTTCTTCTGCCTTGCTGTCCTTAATATTTGTTCTTTGTTATTGACTTGCCAGTTTTACTATTACTGGATTTGGAGAAGGTCTTTTTGCCTTGATGTAATTAGGAGATCTGTTGACTCATGTATGTGTAAGTCCAATTCTTTTCCAGGTTTAGAAAGTTCTCAGGTATTATTTCTTTCAAGAAGCTGTCTGCTCCTTTCCCCCCTCTCCTCTCCATCTTGAATATCTATAATTCTTGTGTTACTTTTCCTAATCGAGTCAGATATTTCTCAAAGAATTCCTTCAGTTTTTAAAAATCTTAGTTCTCTCTCCTCCTCTACCTGAAGCATTTCTGAAGTTTCTAGCCTCTAAATCACTAATTCTTTCCTCTATAACATCAGCTTTGTTTTTTAAGGATTCTAGATTATTTTCTTATTTTTTTATTTGTTTGGTGAGGAAAATTGGTCCTGAGCTAATGTCTGTTGCAATCTTCTTCTTTTTTCTTGAGGAAGATTGTCCCTTAGCTAACTTCTGTGCCAACCTATCTCTATTTTGTCTGGGGGATGTCATCACAGCATGGCTTGATAAGCAGTGTGTAGGTCCATGTTGAGGATCTGAACCTGTGAACCCTAGGCTCCCAAAGCAGAGCATGTGAACTTAACCCCTACACAATTGGGTAGCCAGTTCATCATTTTTTATCTTGTTAATTGTGTTCCTCATTTCCAGAATTTCTCTTGTTTCTTTTTTATAGTCTTGATCTGTTTGGTGATTATTCCTTCTTATCATTCATTTTATTCCTGATCTCATTGAACTGAATTTTCTTGTAACTCATTGAGTTTCTTTATGACAGCTATTTTGAATTATCTGTCACTTAGATTGTAAATTTCTGTGACCTCAGGGTTCATGTCTGGAGAAATGTCATTTTCCTTCTGCTCTGAACTGTTACTGTAGTTTCTCATGGTGTTTGATGAACTAATCCTTTTCCAGTGCATTTTTGGTAATATCAGGTAACAGATTTCACCTCTACCACTAGGGGGAAGGAGTAGCTGTGTTTCTGATGTCACCCAGTCTACTGGAATTTGTGCGGGTATGGTGAGTGCTCCCACTGGCCAGGCAAGCATTAGTGCATGTGCATAGATCAACCACCGCCTCTTCTTATGCTCATGCAGACCACTGTGTTTGGTGAGTGGGGCTTTTTTGCTGGGTCCAAGCTGGGTCCAGTTGTTGGGACTGCAGTGGCATAGTGGCTACTCTCATTGGCTGGAAAAGTGTTCCCTCATAGGCTCAGGGCTGCTGCTGCCTCTTCATACAGTTGTGCCAAGGCATGTTCCTATTTACAGGGCCTCACTGGTAATATGGACACTCCTGCAGGCCAGGAATACATTTGTGCACATGTTCATGCCTGCCAGGAAAGGGTAGGTGAGTGCTCACATATCTCTACTACTTCCTGGTGTCCAGTTCACCCACCTTCAGATGTATAGCTGCATGGGTCTCTCAGGCATCCTGTTGTGCTGTGTGAGTATCCTCCATAGGTCCATGAATGTCCATTTAGTTGTAGTTCAAGAAGAGAGAGACAAAGAGAATAGTTCACTCCACCATGTTGATGTTGGTAACTTATTTCACTCTAAACAAACAGCAGTTGGATACTAGAGCATGTTGTCATTCTTGAGAAATGCTGCTACTTGAAAGCTATCTTATGAATGAGTATTTTTTTTTAAAGATTTTATTTTGTTCCTTTTTCTCCCCAAAGTCCCCTGGTACATAGTTGTATATTCTGCGTTGTGGGTCCTTCTAGTTGTGGCATATGGGACACTGCCTCAGCATGGTTTGGTGAGCAGTGCCATGTCCGCACCCAGGATTTGAACCAATGAAACACTGGGCCGCCTGCAGCAGAATGCACAAACTTAACCACTTGGTGATGGGGCCAGCCCCATGAATGAGTATTTTTATTAATCAATTCTCAAAATTTAAAACAATTGTTAAATTATTTACCTGACAAGCAAGGCATTTCTTTATTTTAGAAAATTCTTCATTATTTTTAATGCTTCTCAACTCACTTGTGTTCTAAAAACATTTCAAGAAAAATTGAATTTTGCCTGTTTATTCTGCCAAAATACTGAAGTTTATCAAAATTCCTACTGCTTGTAATTGATCAAACTCCATCAAATGCTAAAAATGAGATTTTAACACTACTTGTTTTCTTTCATAGTTATTTACTATAATAATGTCACTTTGAGAAAACGTCTTCTAATTTTCCTTCTCATAAAAAATCCACTCCATATAATTCTTTATTATTGATCTATGTAAGATTTATCAAGCAGCTTCCTATCATGTCTGGCAGACTAGATAAAGGTTTAGACATCTCTCATGGTGATATATTAAAGGATCAAGGAGTGATGCAGATTCAATGAGATTCTAATGAATACTGTGATTTTTTAACAAATACATTGCAAGTCCATAACTAACAAGACTTGTGAACATCTATGTCTTGAATTAAAAAATATATATATAGTATTTACATTTGGATAGCATAGTACAATGGTCCTTATCTCATGTGCATCATTTACAAAATATTAAGATATATTAAAAAATAAGAAGAGTAAATGAAGATTTAACAGTAAATATTACATTTAGATGTATGTATGTGTATGTATATACATATGCATATATATAAAGTAGAAAAAGTCTATAATACATTCTACTATATCTCTATGCCTATTATCTACATTAACAGAAAAATTAACAGGATATACTAAGTAAAACAGGTCTATAATATATTGTATTTTATCTATATACCCATATATATCTAGATTAATAGAAAAAATAAAGTTACATTACAAAAAGTCAGTTGTTATTTAATAATTTAGAAATTTAGGCTGTTGATGATCAATCAGTTAAACGGCTCAAAACTGCCTAAAGCAAATAAATATGCCCTGGAGAGCAAACTTGGTGAAGAGAAATTTCGGAGAGAGCTTTTGGCTACTACAGCGCTATAAGTCTCTGGGGATGTTGCTAGGCACTTCACCTCACATCTATTGAAGTAGCTTTCATAGGATCACCAAGAACTTGAAGTATATATACCTTGCCATTTGGAGAACACCATGGAATGATGCCTGACTCATGCCTAAGACAATGATGTTTTGCTTTGGGTTGCTTTGAGTCATTCTGCACATTGAGAGGATTTGGGCCACAGTTAATGAGCCACGAGTGTTTGAGACTCAATTCAGCCATTTTAAGATGAGTCCAAGGAAACCACAAGGAAAGGTGAGGAGACTTAAACAGCGAGAATTTATGTGAAGAGGATCATGGCAATGCTAAGGATGGGTGAAATGTTCATTGGTTACATCAGTGGAATTGTGGTGGAGGTGAGAGGACAGCATAGGAATCTCTGAAGAACATCTCAAAGAGTCCATGAGAAAAAGTGTCAGCTTTGCACATTTGCCAATGTGGAGAATATGAAATAACTTATACAATTGCCTGTCATATGCTGAGAAAGAATGTTCCTGCTCCCCTCTTCAACGTGTCCTCTCCTCTTAATACTGGCCGTGTACCAAAATAACCATTTTTATGTGTGTGAGGAAGATTGGTACTGAGCTAACATATGTTGCCACTCTTCTTTTTGCTTGAGGAAGACTGTCACTGAACTAAGATATGTGCCAATCTTTTTCTAATTTGTATATGAGATGCTGTCATAGTATGGCTTAATGAGTGGCATGTAGGTCCACACCTGGGATCTGAATCTGTGAACCCCAGGCTGCTGAAGCAGAGAGATGAATTTAACCACTATGTCACTGGGCTGTCCCCAGATTTTTGTTTATTCACGTTAAGTGACAAGTCTTAATCTTGATTTAAGAAATAAAAGTTTCCAGTCAAAATTTTTAATTCATATTTCAATCACCATTCAAAAATAAGACTTCTTTCCCTCTAGATAGCCAGGTTGCTGCCATCAACGTAGCAAACAAAATGTTCACCTATTGCTTCTCTCTATCCACTTGTTGCAGTTTGAGGAACTTTCTGGGGACTGGGCTACAGGTGAGGGTAAATCCTAGTGGATTATACAGTTGAGCACCTTTAGTATCTTTTCCAGTCAACATAATTAACTAAATAATTGAATATCAGCTTTTGAGTTGTTTAATGATAGTTCACCTACTAGCGGTATACCTTTTAAATAAATATGTATATGTATTTGTATTAGATATGTCTTTATATTAAACATATATCATGACTTCATTCTAGCATATAAGACTTCATTTTCTGAGAATTCCTTTCCTTATACAGAGTGGTAAACACACTCGTATTTGTTCACCTTCAATAGTATGCACCAAGACAAAAATATTCTTTAATTCAAGATAATTCAGTTGAAAACACAGGGCTACGAAAACAAAACGTGAGAGGTTAAATCTAGGAATGAAGCAGGCACCTTGCCAAATTACACTGACCAAAGCAATTTTACATTTTTTTTGCTGATGTTTCACTTTATGATGAGAAAAATATAGGATTCTACAACTAGAATGGGAATATTTGTTAAAATTCAGATGTGTTATAGAATTCTGACCCCTCAGATCATAAGCAGTGAACCTTAATTAACCCTTGAAAAATGGCCTTGCTGGTTTTTTAAAAATTATTTTACATGTTTTTGCTGAGGAAGATTTGCCCCAAGCTAACATCTATGCCAATCTTCCTTTATTTTGTATGTGGGTCACTGCCACAGCATGGTCACTGATGAGTGGCATAGGTCTGCACCCAGGAACCAAACCTGGGCCGCTGAAGAGGAGCACACAGAACTTATTCACAAGGCCACCCCATGGGGCCACCCCATCGCTGGGTTTTTAAATTATGTTTTAATTATTTTTCCAGTTTTTTAGGAGTTCTTTTATTAAATACAGTGTATAGAATATGAATTTGATAGAAAGTCATTAGAATTATTTTTATGTTTTATTGATCAACATGAAAACCTGGAAAAAAGTGACACAGTACTAAAATCTGTATTGGCTTTCCATAGCTGTAGTATACACCTAGTGACTTAATTATTGTAAGCCTAGTGACTTAAACAACACAAATTTATTAATTCCAATCCCAGAGATCAAAGTCCAAAATGCATCTCACTAGGCTAAAAGAAAAGTACCATCAGGGCCGTGTTCCTTTTTTAAGACTCCAGGGGAGAATCCATTTCTTGGCACTTTACAGATTCTAGAAGTCTCCCATATTCCTAGTTATGTGGCCCATTTGTTTTGAGCCACAAAGACAGTAACAGTGGCTCAAGTCCTTCTCTTATCAAATCACTCTTACAGATTCTCCTCTTCTGCTGTCTCCTTCAACTTTCAGGTCTCTTCTGATTACAGTGGCCTCATCCACTGATTCAGGATAATCTCTCCATCTTCAGCCCTCTGATTAGCGATCTTGATTCCATCTTAAATCTTAATTCCCCTTAACCATGTAACCTGAAGTATTCTCAAGTTTTAGAGATTAGGATTTGGGCATATTTATGGGTGGGGGACATTTTTCTGCCCACTATAAGGGGACACTGCTAATTATTCAGATTCTATTGTGCCTTTCCTTAGCTGACGACTTTTCATGAGGCTGATGAAGTATCCTGTAAGATAGTTTTCTAAAATGCCTCAGAATATCTCTTGGAAGTTTTGACTACTCTGCTAATGTTCCATGTTTCCTGCTGTCAAAACTTGTACTGGAACCACAGTAATTTCACTTTCTGCATTAGCTGCTTAACTCATTGGGATGGAAACCAACTTCACATCACTATTGCGATAGACAGAATAATGACCTCCCCAAAGATGTGCACATCCTAATCCACAGGAACCTGTTAATCTGTTACCTCATGTGGAAAAAGGCCTTTGGAGATGCGATTAAGTTGAGGGTCTTGAGATGGTAAGATTTTCCTGGATTATCTGTGTCAGACCAACGTAATCATACAGGGTCCTTATAAAAGGGAGGTGAGAGGATCAGAGTCAGAGAAGAGATGTGACAAGTCGAGGTGATAGATAGATAGACAAATAGATGATAGATAAATAGATACATTAGATAGACATATAAATAGATAGATGATGATAGATAATAGGTGAAAAAGATAGATCTTGTATACTTGTTATACACAGAGAGAGAGAGAGAAGGGGATGTGACTTGGAAGATGCTATCCTGAATCTGAAGATGGAGTAAGGGGCCATAAGCCAAGGAATGCAGGTGGCCAAGAGATGCTGACAAAGCAGGAAAATGGGTTCTTCCCTAGAAGGAAGGCAGCCTTGCCAACCCACTTCAGATTTCTGACCTCCAGAATTGTAACAATAATTTTGTGCTGTTTTAAACCACTAAATTTGTAGTAATTTGTTATAGCAACAATAGGAAAATAATATGCCCATCCACCAAATTTTAGAGTTTCAGTGGATGGTAAATGATTGGAGTAGAGATGAAGCCTGGAACTAAGAGGGACACTGACCAACACAGCCAACTCTAAATGAGTTCTTTCCAGGCTTTCTAAATTTAAGTGTCCTTGGGTCCATGTCCTGAGAAACAAAAGCTCTAATTTTAGTAAAAATTCCAGCACACTTTCATCCATCTTCCAGCATAAATGCATAAATTTAAGAAATGTATGCTCAATATTCAGAGACTTCCAATGCTGCCAAAAACTTGTTTCAAAAGACACGGACGTTCAGCTAGAGTCACAGAAGCCTTGCTGGTTTTGAGTCCAAATGACCTAAGAGGTTATTTTCTTTAGATTGTTCATTTGGCAATTCAGCTTCTGGGAATCAAGTGCATGCCATTGCTGTAACATTTTCTAAAACAATCAGAGACGTGTTGGCTTGGTAAAGATACGAATTTCTCTTCCCCTTGGGAGGGAATAGCATCTTTAACAAAAACCTTTCATCTTTTACTTATGGCAGGTCAGCCCTTTTATTTTATGCAAAACCTCCTTCCTCAGGTCACCCTTGACAAGCAGGTCCAAGGCTATGGTTGTATTTGGGACTATGTGGACTCTCTTCTCCTGAAAAAATTTTATTTTCTTTTGCTTGAGGCTATTTACAGTTTGACACAGACACTTAACGTTCTCATTCTTACCTGCATTTTCTAAGAATTCTCTTAGTATTAATAGGGATTATAACATCATCCCAAGAAACATAACTGGCTGCATTCTTAAACTCTTACCTTCCTTGTGGCTGGACATCCAGTCTTTCAAAACATTCCAAAGTTAACTTCCAAAAGTGGCCTCTTCACCATCCACTGGAATTCAGAAAATGAACAATGCTGTGAAATTCCACTCTCATCTCCGCAAACCATTTCCAACAGCAGCATGACCATCTGTCAAAATAAACTGACTATTACTCCAGAAGTCTTAATTGGACCATTATGCAGACCTGGCCTGAAATCTTAGAAGCCCAGATGCAGTGCCTACATTAAATGGGTACAAATCAGAATTTACAAATGTGAGATGTGAGATATAGTACTTTTTTTTTTCCTTTTAGTCAGTTTAATCTTGGCTCTAAAGCAAACATGGCTCCAAGCTAATGGTGAATTCAAACTCAGTCACTCTAGTGGCTGTCTCTGCCCAGACTGAGTTTGGTTAATAAACCAAAATATTATGTGGACACATTTACTTCTCTGAAAAGAGTCCCTCATCCTAGTAAAAGTTGGGTTTTCATATTAAAGTAAGATTGTTTCACAAAATGTTATCTAAAGCCTATAAAGTTCTAACCATCCCTTATTAAACTTTTCATCTTTAGTTTGCTGTGTTTTGTTAAAAACCAGACAATGGGCCTAAAACGGAGTTGCTTGTGCTAAGCAACCAAGTCACTAAACTGAAATTTACCTTAATTACAATTTTGACTATCTCAGACACAGAATCTCAAACCAGTCAATCAAGAATTGGGTGATCAGCACTAGGTAGGTACTCTGCCTGAGAAACACTTGACATCCTCTAAAAGAATGTAACTTTGCATTAACCAATCCACTTCTTTGTCAGTATAAGTTTTTGTTCCCACTCCTTTCTGCCTATAATGGTGTCTTGTCTTGTACAGCTCCTCAGAGATCTTTTGTACATGCTAGATTGGATGCTTCCAGATTCATAAGTTGTTGAAAAAGGCAATAAGATCTGTAAAATTTACTCAGTTGAATTTTGGTTTTTTGGTGAGGAAGATTGGCTCTGAGCTAACATCTGTTGCCAATCTTCCTCTTGTTTTTTTTTTTCCTTCCCAAAGCTCCAGCACATAGTTGTATATTCTTGTTGTACGTCCTTCTAGTTCCTCTATGTGAGACGTCACCTCAGCATGGCCTGACAAACGGTGTGTAAGTCCGCGCCCAGGATCTGAACTGGCGAACTCCAGGCTGCTGAAGCAGAGAGTGCAAACTTAACCACTCAACCATGGGGCTGACCCAGAATTTTGTTTCTTAACAGTTTGTTCTGGGTGAGGAAAGGCCTTATGTACAAACTGAGTATGTTTTGCACATTTAGGCACTTAAAATTTTATTTGAAATTATCTGTTTTAGATGACAAGATTAATTGCATACACTCATAAAATTGGGTTGTACTATTACTATTTTATGAGTATACTGCATCAAAAAAATCTTCTCTTTTCCCTCCCTATATGGATCAAATGAATTGAAATTTAACCCCTATAACATATAATGCTACCCCGTGTTCATCTCTATCCTCCAGTAGGAAATGTCTCCCAGGCTTCTGCATCGCGGTATCTATTTGTGACACTTATGAACATGTTTTAGGCTGATTAATCAAAATAAAAATCATACTGAGTTTAATGTATGTAAAAGCCAGTAATTCTCACTCTGCCTTTTCCCTCACTATTACTTCTACCCGCTAAAATAAGGTTTTTTCTTCAGGGTCTGCTTCTGGGATCTGAGTCTAAGATACAGGGGTTTGGTGTTATTTTCCCAATTTGTTGCATTTTACAAAAAGATTTCCCACCCCATGACAAGTAATATCAACACCAGAATTTCATTAGCCTATTAGTCCCCAGTTTGCAAATTCCATGACCTCAAAGTGCTTCCAACTCTTTCCTCCACCTAAAAATATGTCCCTGTGGTATCACTGAGTGTCTCTAAGAGTGGCGTCAGGATGTGTTTGTCCTGCTGTTCACCTAGTCTCATGAGCACTGTGATTTTCTATTCCTGGTCTGTTGCTGGGTGAGTGACACTCCTTTAACATGTCAGATGCTGCTGCTCTGGTCCCTGCATATATAGAAAAACATCATATTATAAAAATGTCTTCTCTAATTCCTCCCTCTGCCCACTATTTTAGAGGGTTCTATGTGACATAAGACTAGGGTTACTCAATAGAAATTCCAAATAATACGGCTTTAACAAGATTAAAATGTATTTCTGTCTTAAGTTTCTGAAAGAAATCTAGTCCAGGATCATAAGGGCAGCTTGGAAAAGTCATCTACAGCCAGGACCCTTCTATCTCAATGCTCTACCAACCTCATCCTCAGAAATGTCTTATACCTCATAGTCCAAGGATGCTACTTGAGTTCCAGCCATCAGAGACTGTTCCAACCAGCAGAAGAGGGATGGAGAAAGGTATAACAGTTTTCATTCTAGGGTAAGTATTCACTTGCCTTCAACTCTCTCTGTGACCCTCGTCTTGGCCTCTGTATCTTTTTGGGGAAATCTATTGTCTAAATTTTGGGACCTAATCTGAGAAGAGAAGAGCAGAATCAGCACACTGACACTGGAATCTGTCTCTTGTTTCCCCTTTCATTCTCTCTTTTACTAAAATTGTATTTCCACGTACCTGATCTCCTGCAGGAAAAGAGAAGGAGTAGGAGGGTGGCAGGAGAGAAGGGTGTGAAAAAAAGAAATAAAAAATTAATCTCAGCAAATATTCCTTAGGGCAATCATTTTGTTTTACATCGGAACTACAGGTTTTTGGAAAAGTTAAGATATCGATATAGTGGTCTTATGGCTCTGGTGTGTGTCACTGCCACTTTTTGTCTCAGAGTGCTCAGGAAATTCAGGCAAAGATGTCTCAGATTTTTCAAGATGGGGTAAATAGACAGTTTAGATAAAACACACTGATTTATTTCCTACCACGTGTTCTTCCTCATTGGGGTGGTGCAGAGTTAATATAACCAAAGTTGGGCCAAGCATATAAGCTTTCTGAAACCTCCAGATAAAAACTCATTGCGCTCTAAAGGTAACAACACTTGTAATTTATTGGTACTTAACCAAGGATGCCTTTATTTTCTATTGCTCATGTGCATGCCTGACCTCCAAATCTCAGAAATTTCTTTTCAGTTGCAGAGCTTAGGCGTTTTCAATTTTGAGAAACTCTAAAGGAAATTCTAAGCCACCTAAGAACAACAGAGCAAAACTTCTGAGCCTTTGTCCCTGACCAGAGCTATCAAGTGAACGTGAACTCAAAGGAAAGCAGAGATATTTGTGGGGTAAGCACTCTTAAGGTTCTGAGAAAGAGGGGCAGACTCGCTGGGGGTTCAGTTATTGGAAAATGCATTTGATTAAGAGAGCTCATGTTAGGGCTTGACTTTTTTGTGCTCACTTTGCAATTATTTCTACAGTGCCCAACTCACACATAAAATAATTCTGCTTTTCCATAGAAACATGAATTAACAAAACAAATGAACAAACAAAACAAAACATAAACAGACTCATAGCTACAGAGAACAAGATAGTGGTAGCCAGAGGGGAGAGGGATTGAGGGGGGAGTCAAAATAGGTGAAAGGGATTAAGAGGTACAAACTTCTAGATATGAAATAAATAAGTCACAGAGATGTAATGTACACCATAGGGAATATAGCCAATGATATTGTAATAAGTTTGTACAGTGACAGGTGGTGACTAGACATCATGGTGATCATTTAGTATTGTATATAAATATCAAATCACTATGATGTACATCTGCAACTAATATGATATAGTATGTCATTATACTTCAATAAAAAACAAAAGATAGGAGAATATCCTAAATGATCTTCTAGTGAACAGACATGTTAGGACACCCTGGTTTTGTATAGTTGTTATAATAAATCATTCAATAACATCAAGGCTTTTAGAATTCTCCTGCTGACTTTGTTGAGAAAAATAAAGTTTCTCAATATATATTCATACATACAATAATGTCCATGCAAACATTCATTGCAGATGATCACCCTCTAAATATCTTCTTCTTAGTTATCATGTTAAGATAAAGAAGTTGAGAAGATACCAAACAATGATCTTTCATATTTCTGGTCTAAAAGAGGAGAATCTATTTATGGAAATATGCACTCATGGCAAGAAAGCATAAGAAGAATTCTATTCAGCTGAAGTTCCTCTGTCTTTCCAAAGTACAAAGCAAATTTCAAATGGAGCCATAAAGTAATCTCAACACTCTCGCATCTCAGGTTGAATGATTGTGCCAAAGGGCTCTTCTGTGAAGCTCAATTTCCATGCCTCTCTGCCTTCCTGCTATGGACTATTACAGAAAATTGATAAATAACAAAGAGGCTACATATATCAGCAACTGTAAAGCAAGGTCATAACATTAAAAAAGCATTGTTTTGACAAATTTCATGAGGCTTCTGGGGAAGGAGTGGTCTTATCACATCCCTATAAGAGATAATTAAAGATATGACACTGAAGAGGCACTATATCAAGAAGAATGGAGACAGGGACATAAGGTTTGAACCCAGGCTCTGTCACTTTCTAGGTGGGAGGCAGTTGACAAGTTTTTTGATTTTGCTGAATCTCATATTTCTCATTTGTAAAATGATCAAAATGAGATTAAATAATATATTTTGGGGCCCTGTCATAGGTCCTTCTACAAAACATTTGTTAAACAAATTATGGCTATTATTATTATATTGCCATGTGACTTTGAAAATAAGTTTGTCATTATGTTTCAGTTGATAGAGATTACGATAGAAGATCATCTCTTAGGATAGAAGATAGAAGATCATCTGTTACAAGATTCTTTTAAAACAGCCATAAGTAAACTCTCAAAACTCTCATGAATTCCAAAATTATATGACCATAATACTTATAATTTTGTAGAATAGAAACACGGTCTTGTAACTCAGAGAGATTTTAAAGGTGAATTATGTTGTGCAAATCCCATATAATAGAAGAGAGGCAATTGATGGGAAACACAGCATCAATTGTGTCAACCACTATTGAGAGTATCTGTTCCTAGTATTGTGTTACTTTGGAAACACAAATCTAGCTAGAACACAACACTTTTCCTTAATCAGCTCATACCATTATTAAAAGGAAAATTCAGAAGTGAGACCTAAATCCTTGAACTGGAGCCAATACTCTTTTGATCTCATAACATTGTGTGAGGAAAATAATTATCTTAGTTGGTTTTTAATGAAGACAAATTGATTTTAATCTCTAGTACACTCTTATAGTTGAGAAATATTTTATTTATGAATTCCCATAAATAATCACTCTCATCCTTTTTCCCATGAAATAAAATATTTATATTTATTTAAAAAATAAGACTATATTGGAGATGGGCTAGTGAAGGAGCAGTGTACAACCAAATAAGATCTGGGCTCCATCAGAAAGGTCTAAGAGGGAATGGATGCTGACTAGGCAATGGACACTATCCACGGTAGGTGGAAATGGAGAGGTCAAATTGGGGCAGTTTATCAACATTTTCTTTCTTGGGAAGTGTCCTAAAGGAGCATGCGCTGTTTTTGTAAGTTTGGAAATTGATTTAATTAACATAATTTTAAAAATAATGCGGAGTGGGCAGAAGAGCCAAGATGGCGCCGTGAGTAGTCCTCTTTGTCTCTCGCCCTTCAAGTCTACAATTATTTGGACACTTATCGCTTGACAAAGGATATCCAGACAGCATCTCAGGACGTCTGAGACACCCACGCGACTATACATCGGAAGGCGGATGGACTTTCCTCCGGGAGGATGTGGAAATAGGTGAGGGCTCCCCGACCCCGACGGGCAGCCTGGTACCCGCAAGCGGCTTTCTTCCAACGGACGCCCCCAGAGGATCCACGCACGTCTAGGGCAGGAGCGAGAACACAACAGAGGAGCGACGGTGGAAACAGGTGACCAGAACCCTACCTAAACCCCCTGCAATTACTCCTAAACGCAGAGGGAAACTTTGGAGTTGCACACCTGAGCCCGCGGGGAGAGTCTCTCCCCGCCATTGGCGGGGGGATCCAGCCTGGTGCTTGGGGCGCCCGGAGGGTCCCAGAGAGAGACACGGAGGGCACGGAGATCTCCCAGCTGCCGTTGCCCGCCCCATGGGACTAGGGATTGCCGGAGATCTCGGAGAGGACCGGGGCGGGGGGAATTTTCAAAGGCCGGTTCTGCGACCCGGAGGGGAAGCGCGGGAGCTCCGCCCGGGCAGCAGACAAAACTCTCTGCCTGCCATTAGCAGAGGGGCCACGCCCAGCATTCACGGCTCCGGCAGAGGCCGGGAGAGAAGCCCTGAGGGCGGGGCGACCCCCAGCTGCCGTTGCCCACCCTGTGAGGCTAGGGATTGCCGGAGATCTCGGAGAGGACCGGGGCCGGGGGAAGTTTCAAAGGCCGGTTCTGCGACCCGGAGGGGAAGCGCCGGAGCTCCGCTCGGGCAGCAGACAAAACTCCCTGTCTGCCATTGGCAGAGGGGCCACGCCCAGCATTCACGGCTCCGGCAGAGGCCAGGAGAGAAGCCCTGAGAGCGGGGCGACCCCCAGCTGCCGTTGCCCACCCCGTGAGGCTAGGGATTGCCGGAGATCTCGGAGAGGACCGGGGCTGGGGGAACTTTCAAAAGGCCGGTCCTGCGACCCGGAGGGGAAGCGCCGGGGCTCCGCCCGGGCAGCAGACAAAACTCTCTGTCTGCCGTTAGCAGACGGGCCACGCTGAGCATTCACGGCTCCGGGAGAGGCCCGGAGAGAATCCCTGAGGGCGGGGCGACCCCCAGCTGCCGTTGCCCACCCCGTGAGGCTAGGGATTGCTGGAGATCTCAGAGAGGACTGGGGCTGGAGAGAGTTCCAGAGACCCAGCTTAGCAGCCTAGGGGGAAACCCTACAGGCTCACAGTAGCCTTAGGGAAAGCCTCTGCACAGCACCAGTAGAAGGCACCCAGCCGCCAGCCACAAGGCTGGAAGACCCCAGGGCAAAAGCAGCATAGCTAGGTGTACTAACCCCAGACTGTAGAAGATGCCAATAGCTCTCCTGCGACCTATAGAGGACAAGTGAGATTTGGTGGGTGCCGACAGCAACGGAGCGACAAATATAAGTGATCCCACCCCGGCTGCTGGAAAAGCCCATAACACCGTTGCAGACCCCAAGGAGAGAGCACATCTAGGTGGGCTGCAACAGTAGGCACCTGCAGCCTGAAGCCCCCCTGTGACGGCCCCCACGGCAGAGGAGGGAATCCAAAGGGCCACTGTGGCTACGAAGAGGGGCCCAGGCCCAGTTAGCAACTACGGACAGGATTCCTGGTTGGTGAAATATAAACAGCT